>NC_037332.1:6666666-6969696 GCF_002263795.3 Bos taurus
ATCCTGAGCACAAGAGTAGGCACTCAATACTTTAGTCAAATGCACAAACAAATATTATTATATATTTTCCTGAGCCTGAAAAGAAGTCCTCCTTTGGCTTTGGTGCTGAGCAAAATGAAAGTTGAGAGCAGTCAAGACCTGCTTTGCAACCTGTACTGGGTCTCTTCCTTGACCACTTCTGCAGGATTAGCTCTGCCTGAGCTCTGAGGCCCATCCTGAGTTAAGACAGAAGTGATTCAAAAGCATCTGTTTCACCAGTAGGTGATTCCATTTGACAGTTTCTTAATGCCAGTCCAACTAGGATTTTATGAATTTCTGCCTTATTTCTGGGCTCAACTTCATACCTTGATCCTCGTTTCAGCAATTGCATTTCTGCCTATTTCTTTCTTTCTTTTTTTAATATAACAATGACAAGGGATTCCCTGGTGGCTCAAATGGTAAAGAGTCTGTCTGCAATGTGGGAGACCTCGGTTTGATCCCTGGGTCAAGAAGATCTCCTGGAGAAGGAAATGGCAACCCACTCCAGTGTTCTTGCATGTTAAATCCCATGGATGGAGGAACCTGGCAGGCTACAGTCCATGGGGTCACAAAGAGTTGGACACTACTGAGAAACTTAATTTTCACTTTCATAACAACGACAAAGCCTTTTTAAAATTTTTTAAGAATTGATTAATATATTTTTGGCTGTACTGGAGCCTCTTTATTGCAGCCTGTGGCTTTCTCTAGCTGTGGTGCAAGGGTTTCTTGTTGTGGTGTATGGGCTTCTCTTGTTACGGAGCACAGGCTCTAGAGCCCCCGGGCTTTGGAGCTGCAGTGCTCGAGCTTAGTTACCCCACAGCATGTGGGATCTTAGTTCCTAGACCAGAGATCAAACGTCCCCTGCATTGGAAGGCAGATTATTAACTGTTGGACCACCAGGGAAGTCCCTGCCTATTTATCTTCTGCCTCAGCATTTGCACTTTAATCCTTTCTTCCTGGTGTAGGAACCACCTGTATGCTCACATTCCTTCAGTTGCCTTATATCTGGTGTTTTACTATGGTGAACATTACCGTAGATCTCTTCTCAAACTAGTTTAGCATCTTAGTTGAGACCCAAGAGTACCAAAGCCAACCATAAGAGGATGAATGAACTGCCATAATGTTGGAAGTAAGCTTTTAGAAAACACCCAAAGCTATTTATGCATGAGTCTTGTGGAATTTCTCACAAGCAATTAAAAAACAATTACAACAAAATTCCCATGGTGCTCAGTATTCCCATAGATCCAAAAATACTTCTAGCTCCTTTAAAAAAGGAAAGCTGGAGGCAAGAAAGATTTTAGAGGGGCTTTTAATGTTCTGGAAGGCCAATCCTAGTTACTGGCCAAGAGGGCAGTGCTAATGGTAGTGCCCTTGGAATGTGCAAGGAAAAGAGTCTGGTCCGTAGTGGGTGCTCCAAAAATTAAGAGGGGTGAATGAATGAAATGCAGACTAAAAGCTGGCCCTGGAGACTCCTCTAAGTGGACTGAGAATGGAGACTGACAAAAGAGTATACTTTAGGGGGAAATAGCTAGACTTTGACTTTGCTTTGGAGCAGAGCAATGAATATATATATTGGAGCAGAGCAATGAAATATAAATATAGGTACTCAGACACAGTTATTTCTTAAAATAGCATATCCAATTAAAATGACTGAAATATTTCAAGTGAGGTCTTTTACTACTGCAGACTGAGCTGAAAATTTCCAGCATATATATATATATATATATATATATATATATATATTTTTTTTTTTTAGTAAGGCCTTGCCCGTTGCTTATGTGGTTTGGGGAATTTTCTGATAAAGGTAGAAATCTGGTGGCAACACTTCAAAAGGAATCTGGATATAGTTTGTGAAATCACCTCTGATACTTAGAGTGAGTCATTTTACAAGATCGTTTGAGTATCAGTTTCCTTAAATATGCGATTTTAAAGATGATTGCATCATTCTTTTCTTTAAGTTTTTATTTTATATCGAAGTATAGCCAATTAACAATGTTGTGATAGGATTGCATCATTCTAAAGAGTGAGTTTGCTTAGAATCTACTTGAAGTCCCATTTTATTTTTTATCTTTACTATTATAACATCAGTCAGATGGAGCTGAGATGATCTCAGGCAGTAATCCAAAAACTTTCAAATATTAGAACTGAAGTTGTCTTTATCAGGCAATCCAGGTCCCATTTTTTCTAAAAGGATATTTATATGTTTAGGGAAAGACTACTATTGGAGATATAATTTATGCCTTTTAAAGGGAATAAGCATTGCACTTACTTTTTGGGAATTATTGTTAAACTTTAATGTACAAACAAACCAAAACAGTAATTACATTAGTGTTTTAAAATAGAAATAATACTTTTAAGCATACAAGTAAATGCTGTGGTAACTTGGAAAACACAAAGACAGTCAATTACAATGCTATTATTGGGCATACATTTTATTGTTAGGAGGAAATATAAGAAAACACATATTAAAGTAAGAGTGGAGCTTCCCTGATAGCTCAGTTGGAAAGTAAGAGTAAATTTTATGAAAAACTTTCATTTCATCTGTTAAGTGTTACATCCCACAATTGATGACATCCTCTCAGCTGAGAACCACTGGTCTAAGAACTAAGTTAGTGTTATAATTGTATCATGTCCCCTTAAAAGATGTTGAGATCCTAGCCTGCAGTACCTATACATAGGACTTTATATAGAAATAGGGTTTTTGCAGATTAGCAAAATAGTAAGAGACTGTTAAGGTGGGCCTTAATCCAGTAGGACTCGTGTCCTTTAAAAGGGGGAAATGTTGACACAGAGACTGATACATACATAGGGAGAATACCCTCTGAAGACAGAGGCAGAAATCAGGGTGATACAGGCCAAGGAACACCAGATACTGACAGCAAACCAGCAGAAGCTAGGAGAGAGGCATGGGACAGACAGTGTTCAGATGAAAACAATACTACTGACATGTGGGTACTGGGTTCTAACCTCCAGAACCAGGAGACAATAAATCTCTATTGCTGAAGCCACCCAGTCTATGGTACTTTGTAATAACAGCCCTAGCAAATTAATGTAGCTAGTCATATGGTTACCTAGATGAATAATCTATCTACATCTTTCTATCTATTAATTTACTATTTAACAGCAGTAGAACTATTCCTTCCCCCAGAAGTATTCCTTCCCCCAATTTCTACCTGAAAGCAATGCTGATTATCATTTATCCACTGCTCCTTATCCTTTTATTACCCCTTTCCTCTCTGTTTTGTGCTCCAGGAGGTAACTCTATGAACAAAATCAATGGGTTGCTTTGCCCTTTGGCTTTCACTTGCTGCTGCTGCTATTGCTGCTAAGTCGCGTCAGTCATGTCCGACTCTGTGTGACCCCATAGATGACAGCCCAGCAGGCTCCTCTGTCCCTGGGATTCTCCAGGCAAGAATACTGGAGTGGGTTGCCATTTCCTTCTCCAATGCATGAAAGTGAAAAGTGAAGTGAAGTCACTCAGTCTTGTCTGACTCTTAGCGACCCCATGGACGGCAGCCTACCAGGCTCCTCTGTCCATGGGATTCTCCAGGCAAGAGGACTGCAGTGGGTTGCCACTGTCTTCTCCCAGGCTTTCACTTGGGTTCAGCTAATGACAAGACAAGCGGCAACAAGAGGTCCAGAGGCAGACAGGCGAGTGTTCTTTTCCCTGGTTCCTCCTCTGCCTTTTGGCTGAGTCCCCTTTTTGAAGGTCACTGTTCCTACCAGGTGTGACCTCACAGGTCACAACACGGCTCTCTCTGGGGCCACTTCCTCCCTCTGTGCACCTTAGGAACTGAGTACTGCCCTAAAGCCCATGGTTCTCCCACATCCTGTCCACATATGATTAAACCCTACTCAAATCATTCCACCTTCAGGCCTTCTATTTCCTGCCAAGCCGATTGTTTTAAAGTAAGGAATATGACCTGGAGCCTAGTTTCCTAAATGCTCAAAACAAACGCCCTGAGGCTCTACGGCAGTCTGGTGTTCTAGAACTTTTAATCCTAGAGTCACAAACTACATGCCCAGGAGGGCCAGTAAGGCTATGAGAACGAGTGGTGTACATTGGCCATGGAAGAACCTTGGGGTCTTGGAGAACAGGATTATAGCTTACAGGGACTGCAGCTTCTTCACTCTAGCTGAATTTTCTCCAGTTGGGAATGGAGATCCAGTGTTGCCAAGATGAACTTTTACAGAAAAGAGAAATCAGAAATCAAGATTTTTTATGTGGACATTCTTCATGTTTCAGTCTTGGCAACTAGTTCAAAAAATGTTCAAACACAGCAGGCCAAGCAAAATATGTCCTCCGTCTAGACTTGTGACCCTGTCTCAGCTCCATCTCAGATCCAGCAGCTTCCTGGATCACCATAAACTATCTGGACCATATTACCTTGGACTTTCCAGAGGAATTACAATGCAATCATGTGCCTAAGTTTTTTTTATTATTATTGTTAATAAAGGGCAAGATAAAAGAAAGTATCTCTATCTTTTGTGTTATCTACTTTTGAAGACTTTATTTTTTTTTACTAGATTATTTATTGTCCTTTCCTTAAAGATACATGAAATAAATTTTTCTCAAGAATTTAGCTCCAAGGACATCCCTGGTGGTCCAGCAGCTAAGACTCCATGCTTCCAATGCAGGGAGCCCTGGGTTCAATCCCTGGTCAGGGAACTAGATCCCACATGCCGCAACTAAGACATGGCACAGCCACATAAATGTGTTTTTAAAAAAGAATTTAGCTCCAGAAAAAAGTCTATATTGCTCTTGAAAATCACAAATATCTTATATTACTGGTTAAAGGGGTAAGTAAAAGTGGCTTCTATGTCAGGCATCATACTTGGTATTTTATTTATTAACAGAACAGGCTAGGCTCATGCTGTGGTCATAGACAGCTCCAAAATTTCAGTGGCTTAACACAGAAAATTTATATCTCACTCATATAAAGTCAGAGAGTAGCTTTGACTCTCCGGAGGAGAGAGTTGCTCCTTCAGAGAGTAGCTGTTTTCCTCTGATCCAAGCTGGAGGAGAGAGTTGCTCCTTCAGAGAGTAGCTGTTTTCCTCTGATCCAAGCTGGAGGAGAGAGTTGCTTCTTCAGAGAGTAGCTGTTTTCCTCTGATCCAAGCTGCCTGGTTCTGGTGGCCCCTCTCAGTCAACGTGTGTGCTGCATGGAGGAGGTGCAGGGCCTTGCATTGCCTCACTCTGGAAGAGACATGTGTTATTTCTGCTCATAATTCATTGGTCAAAACCAGTCTCATGCCCCTGCCAACTGTAAAGGGATTAAGAGGTATAATTTTCCACATTCTTAGGAAGGAGTGGAGATCAGGAATGGTGAGTACTAGTAGTATCCTCTGTTGGCATCTTCAATATTATCTGAATGCTATGAAAGCTGTTACAGTTCTCTTTTGCCTGTGACTACAGAAACTCAGAGCAGCTAATTGTAGACTAAATATTTCCTAGATATCCTTCAGATATATTTCCTTTTTCCTTTTATTAGGTCATGCTCTTTCTTATTTTAGTAGGGCCCTATTGTTTGTATATTTTTTATTGTAAGTTGCCCCTTAATCATTTGGGGGAAATGAGGAAGAAGAATAGTAAATGAACTGGTTAATGGGAATAAACAGGAAAAGTTAAGTATACAGATACGTGCTTTACAGCAACATCTGATGCTGACTGACCCCAGCCACTTCAGACTAAGGAGACAAAGGTCATCAAGAAGTGTATGAATAGTTAACAAGGTTAACCTTGGGAACAACCTAGCCCCACACCCTTCCATTACCTTTCCCCTCCATGCCCTCCCCCTCTCTTGGTGCAGCCCCATTGTTCATGTGTGCTCATGATGGCAGATTTGTCTCCTTGTGGGTCCCACTGGGTACAGCTGGGAAGTAAATGTCTAAGAGTGTGTTATTGCCTCCCTACTTTCTTGCTTACCAATCCAAGGAGTAGGTGTACAAGATAGTCCTTTCTCTGAAACTCCAGCTATGTAGCAGTATCTTTACTATTATATAAAGATAATAATGAATGATATTCCACTCTGACCTATGTTTTGGTACGTGTGTGTGTTAGTCATTCAGTCATGTCCGACTTATTTGTGACCCCATGAATGGTAGCTCACCAGGCTCCTCTGTCCATGGAATTCTCCAGGCAAGAATACTGGAGTTGGTAACCATTCCCTTCTTCAGGGAATCTTCTCAACCCAGGGACTGAACCCAGGTCTCCTTTATTGCAGGCAGGCAGATTTGTTGTCAATAAATCAAATTCCTCAAGCTCTCCAAAGTAAGGGGATTAAAGAGAACCTGATTCTAATGAAGAGATAATATTTATAAAAAGTTGATGGAGGAAACAAACTTATCTTTCAGAGATAATCCTTTTAAGCATGAAGGAAAACCCACCTCAAATAAGCTCCTAGGGATAAAACAAGGTGTTCTCTTTCTGATACTGCAGCGAGATTTTCATCTTGCTGGGGTCTGCAAAGCACTCTCAGGCTCAGCAGGAAAATATTGAAGTGGAGTTTTTCTATTCCTTCTGAGTTTTATCAGATTTTCATGCCACAGGGAACAGTGAACATGCTGGAGAGTCAGGGATAAATGAATTGTCCCCTTTGGTGAAGGAAAAGAGCGATCACCACCAGTACTGGTTTCTTTGTTTTATTTTTTCCTTGCCTTTTCTGCTGATAACAAAAATAAATGGTTTGGTAACTGCTAAGTATTGTGATGTAAGAGAAACATGCTGTTTGACTTGGATAAACAACTCCCTTTTTATCACCCATTGAGTTTATTGTTTAACCTTATCATTTTAAGTTTTCATTTCTCTTAAGGAAAGAGTAGAAGCTACAAGAAACAACACTGGTGTTTGTATTAGTCTGCTTGGACTGTCAAAACAAAATGCTATAGATTGGGTGGCTTAAACAACAAGAATGTATTTCTCACAGCTCTGGAGACTGTAGGTCCAAGATCAAGGTGCCAACAGGGTTAGTGTCTGGTTAGTGAGAGTAGCTCCTTGGGTTACAGATAGCTGCCTTCTTGATGTGTCCTCACATGGCCTTTTCTTGGTGAGTGGAGGTGAAGAGAGAGAGGGAGAGAGAAAGAGCTGTCTGGTGTCTCTACTTATAAGGGCACTAATCCTATCACAAGGACCCCACCCTCATCATCTCATCTAAACCTAGTTACCTTCAAAAGGCCCATCTCCAAATACCATCACACGGGGGCTTAGGGCTTCAAGATATGAATCTGGGGAGGAACACAATTGTCCATTGCACTCTACCTCTGCACTCTCTTCCCAAAATTCATGTTCTTCTCACATGTAAAATGCACACATTCCATATCAACAACCCTTAAAGTCCTAATTTATTTTTATTTTATTTTATTTTATTTTTAAACTTTACACAATTGTATTAGTTTTGCCAAATATCAAAATGAATCCATCACAGGTATACATGTGCTCCCCATCCTGAACCCTCCTCTCTCCTCCCTCCCCATAACATCCCTCTGGGTCGTCCCAGTGCACTAGCCCCAAGCATCCAGTATCATGCATTGAACCTGGACTGGCATCTGGTTTCATACATGATATTTTACATGTTTCAATGCCATTCTCCCAAATCTTCCCACCCTCTCCCTCTCCCACAGAGTCCATAAGACTGTTCCATACATCAGTGTCTCTTTTGCTGTCTCGTACACAGGGTTATTGTTATCATCTTTCTAAATTCCATATATATGCGTTAGTATACGGTAAAGTCCTAATTTATTTTAACATCAACTCTAAAGTCCAAAATCTCATCTAAATGTCATTTAAATCAGATATGAGTGAGTCTTGAGGTATGATTCATCCAAAGACAAAATTCCTCTTTAGTTGTGAACCTGTGAAACTAAACAAGTTATGTGCTTCTAAAATATAGCTGTGAGACAGGCATAGGATAGACGTTCTCACTTCAAAAGGGAGAAATAAGAGAGAAGGAAGGGATGACAGGTTCCGAGTCATCCAAAACCTAGCAAGACAAATTCCATTAGATCTTAAGGCTTGAGAATAACTCTCTTTGGTTCAGGGTCCTGCCTTCCAGTCCCACAAGATTGGCAGTGTCACCCTCGGGCTCTGCAGGGTAGCCCTGCCTCTTACACTTCCTCATTTTCAATAACATATTCCTCGCTTCCACCTGAGATTTCACTGGCCTTACCATCCATATCCCTAGCATGTACCTCAAAAGTCTCCCAACTACTATTCATTGCCTAATTCCAAAATTGCTTTCACATATTTAGAATTTGTTAAAGCAGTACTCTTTTACATATAATAATTTCATTGGAACTTCCAAATAATGACCCCTGGGAATTATAGTAATCAAGATCACTTTAGAAATCTCATTATTTTTTGTTCCCAGAACCTAGTGAACATTGCAAAAATAAAATTATTTCCAACCTGAAAAAATTATACAGAAATAAAGTATTTCTCTTCAAATAATAGGTTCTGTGCTTTTAGAATGGTATAAAATTAGGTCACTAATTCTTTTGTTTGATTTCCCTATTGATTAGCATTTAAAAATCAAATTTATATGTGCACATAGTTGAACTAGTCTATCTGTCCTACAAAATTTATTAAGATAAAGGAAAGACTTCAGTTCCTCACTTAATTTGGGGGAAGCTGGTTACATTAATCAATGATAACAGTTGAAAAAAAGAAGCCAGAGTGAATTACCTTCTGTTTTGCTTCTTTTTTCTAACATAGAGGCATTACAACAGAAAAGCATTTATAAAGCAACATAAAGAATATAATTTATTATAGGTTAAGATGTAAAGAGAACACAACAACCTCCTTGTGCTGTGCTGTGCTTAGTTGCTCTGTTGTGTCCAGCTCTTTGCGACCCCATGGACTGCAGCCAGCCAGGCTCCTCTGTCCATGGGGATTCTTCAGGCAAGAACACTGGAGTGGGTTGCCATGCCCTCTTCCAGGGGATCTTCCCAACCCAGGGATCCTGCATTGTAGGCAGATTCTTTACTGACTGAGCCAGCAGGGAAGCCCAAGAATCCTGGAGTGGGTAGCATATCCCTTCTCCAGGGGATCTTCCCAATCTAGGAATTGAACCAGGGTCTCCTGCATTGCAGGCAGATTCTTTACCAGCTGAACTACCAGGGAAGCCCAGCAACCTCCTTAGATAAACTGAGATATTTAGACCTTAGCACTTATATCTAAGGATGCTGAAGAAAGTTTTAAGGTTCATTTTAGAACTCTGAAATTCCAAGCAACCACTGAAAAGGTGAGAGTGAGAGAAACAGAGAAAGTGTGTGTGATGGATAAATGTCCTACTTTCTTTTTGAAGAAGGAGATGTCTGGTTAAATTCTAAAGAGGATTCTCCAGAATGTAATTCACGAGCACTTAGAAGCAAATGGAGTGGTCACTAAAAGCCCATCTGAATTCCCTCTCGGTGAGTCCCCAGGTTATCCAGTGTAGAGGGGAATGTAGAGGGGAACACAGTAGGTAGCCTTGCTCCTTCCCTTGGCTCAAAACCCCTAGATGCCAATAAACTTTCTGTTTCATTTAAGGACTTCTCAAAGATTCTCTTCTCAGTAAGTTTGTGATGGACATGCTAAGTTGCTTCAGTCATGTCTGACTCTGTGCAACGCTATGGACTGTGCTCCTCTGTCCATGGGATTCTCCAGGCAAGAATACTGGAGTGGGTTGCCATGCCCTCCTCCGGGGAATCTTCCCGACCCAGGGATTGAACCCACATCTCTTATGTCTCCTGCACTGGCAGGTGTGTTCTTTAACAGTAGTGCCACCTGCGAAGCTCCTTGATAAGTTTGGGAACATACTATAGCAAAGATAAGGCTAGGTTTCATGAAACCATTTGAAAACATCAGAATATCTTTGGGAATAATATGGAGAAATGTAGGCTGGATGATATTATGGTGCAGTGATTTTGTTGCTTGATCAGCCATATGTCCTTCCTCCCTACCCGCCCCTAAAAAGTTTACAACAGGAAGATGCCAACCACTAGTATAACCAAGGGAATCACAACTGTTGGGATTTTAGGCTTTGGGGCAACTAAAGAGACTTTTTTTGCAAGGATATTTTTTGGCGTCTCCCGAAATAATATCAGGTTGGCAATTTCTTGGTTATGGTTCCTGAGGAGAGTATCTCTTGAGTAAATATTTTTAAAGTCACTAAATGAGCTTTGCAAAGAATGAGAAAAGCAAAACAAAGGACTGTTTTAAATTTAAGATTTAAATCTCTGTTCTTGGATGTGTGCCTAGTTCTATCAAAACAGTGATAGCCATCCAACAAATCCTGCACGAACTATCCTGCGATGAATCTGTACAGAAATGCTCATTTTCCAATTGAATTATTAGTAAATAATTGAAAAACTATTCTATTTCTTTAAAAAAAAAACCCTTTTAAGAGTTAACTGTGCTTTATAACTTCAGAAACAACTCGGAAAACTTCTCATTTCCACCATAGGATAAATAGGAAGATGGTTTTGTTTTATTTTAATATTTTTATAAGTGGCAAATAAAATCCTGTAAAATGCATGAGTTTACCAAGATGATTGAATGAAAATGCTGGTATAAGTTCAAATTTTCTTCTTTTCTTTTGTAATTCTCATTGACTTTGTTTTTTAATGGCTATTTTCCTTAGAAAATTGCACATCTGTGGGACACTAGTTTACAAAAATGTTTTTCATTGTGATATTTTGTTAGATTTATGGAAATCTTGCATCTAGGCTCTGACCATTTGAAAGCAAAGGAAAAGGCAGTCTGATTCAGTGTTTAGGGTGTCAGTGTTTGCTTGTGCAGTTTAGTAAATCCTACCGTGTTGTGGGTTCAGCTTTATTTAGTTTTGTGCTCACCCATACTCTTGAGAATAGACCAAATCACTTTCGTTCTCTAGTGTTGTATTCGTTCTGTGCCTTGAATGGAAATTAAATGCAAATGTTTTCATTGCACTATCCCCTTGTTAATTTATCACATGTTTAAACACAGCAACATATTGGAAAACCTTGTTATTTCGTAATCTTCAGATTCTTTGCACAATGATATTAAGAACAGAATAATGAGTAAAGATAAGCCGATGGGAAGCACATGTCTACAGGGCCACTGGCAGCAGTCCCACAGCCATTAGTCCATGGTATCTGGTGGAACTGCTGGAGTCAGCTTGCACTCCCACTGCATGACAGCAAAAAGAAGGAAGAAAAATGTCTCCAGAGGCGACCAAAGCACCATGTTCAAACCTTAGTTATATTCCCAAATAATTTGTTCTCACCTTTAAAAATGTCCGTTCAGATAAAACTTGCTCTATAGCAGACTTTTAGTGAAAATTAATGATAATGATGGTGATAGTAATAAAACAAAAATACAGAGTACCAACTTCCAGGAAAGGATAGAGTGTTTTGCAGAACAGAGTACCAGAAGGTACCCGGTAAATATTTATGGATGTGATTGATGGTGAGTGAGGGCAATTAAGGGAATTAAGTTACTCCATTTTTGTTTTGATATACCAAGGGCAGAAGAACTAATTATAGCCAAATGTTATGGGGTTAAATTCATAGGCAGGGATAGGCACTCAGTGATGATTACATGCACGTGAAGAGAGAGATAAGAAAAGGGTGTCAGAGATTCTCCTTTGCCTTTCCTCTTTCTCAGCACATTTTACCCATCAGATTTGGTTTTAAAACCTGCCTTAAAATAAGTAAACACCACCCCACAAGCATTTAGGCATTTTGTAAATGGCTGCACCCTAAATGTACTTTACTTAATATTTCCCATTGTTCTGAACTTTACTTAGTCTCTATATCTCAACAAACATGTTTCAAAAATATCTAGCATTGTTTTCAGTAGACTTTCTTTACTTCAGCAGAGTATTGATGAGCTTGACTGCACATTAAGTCATGAGACATTTTAAATGGACTTTGTGGACCCTATCATTCATCTTTTAAAAGTGTTGGTTCTCTTGTGATCCCTGTCTTTCATGCTTAAAATTTAGTTTAAAATCTGGATCAATGAATAAAGCATAAACAATTCCCAAAGGTGTTTTTTGGGTGTTTGGTCCATAAAAACTCTTTAAAACTTTTTAGTTCTGCTTCTATACTTCCCAATACTATCAACACATTATACTCCTATTCAGTTCAGTTCAGTTCAGTCGCTCGGTCGTGTCCGACTCTTTGCAACCCCATGAATCGCAGCACTCCAGGCCTCCCTGTCCATCACCAGCTCCTGGAGTTCACTCAGACT
This sequence comes from Bos taurus, assembly GCF_002263795.3. NCBI lineage: Eukaryota > Metazoa > Chordata > Mammalia > Artiodactyla > Bovidae > Bos > Bos taurus. The sequence goes on from NC_037332.1 coordinate 6,678,896, forward strand.
CACGTCCATCGAGTCAGTGATGCCATCCTATTAGCTGGTTGTTTTCCCAACCTCACTGCTTTAGGTCCTTTCTCTCTCCTCCCTTCCTTTCTCCCTTTCCTCCTGCTTTCTTTTTTCCCTTTCTTCCAATTTGGTGGACGTGGTACATTCCTGAGATGGGCAAACACAAAGAGTAGGCTTTGGGTCAAGTCTGAAATGTGTACAAACCTCCAAGTGAAGATGTCAAGATGTTGTGTATATGAGATAAGCAGTCCAGAGGAGGAGGTTGACCTGTAGATGTAAATTTGAAAGTCAGTAGTGAGTGAATTGGAGGCTTCCCAGATGGCACCAGTGGTAAAGAATCCACCTGTCAGTTCAGGAGGCACAAGCAATGTGGGTTTGATCCCTGGGTTGAGAAGATCCCCTAAAGTAGAAAATGGCACCCTATACCAGTATCCTTGCCTGGAAAATTTCATGGACAGAGCAGCCTTTCAGGCTATCGTTCATGGGGTCGCAAAGAGTCAGACACAACTGAGCACACACACACACGCACACACACACACACACAGGTGCATTAATATGCTTAAAGACACAACATGCAGTGAAATCACTTGGAATGAGTGCAGTTAAAGAAGAGAAATGGCTAAGAACCAAACCCAGAGCATTCTAACATTTAAAGGTCAGGAAGAGAAAAAGGGGAAATAATATTTAAATGTATTAATACAATTTTATTTCAAGGAGTCTACCATCCATAGTGACCTGTTGATCCCTATTTTTATTTATTAAGGAGACATCATGCAACATGGTTTTCTTTTCTCAGAACTTTAAGACATTGGCTGTCTAAAGCCTAAGGAGTTTCTGATTCAAGCTGTTAGGTCCGGTCTTGTGAAGCTGATCCACACTGGTGGCAGTTGTGAGACCAGTGCTTAGATGATGGGGCGTCCCAAGGCTGAGCCAAGTAAGGTACGTTATCAAATACCAGAAGTACAAAGGCGTCAGTGCCTGTCAGGCGGAAGAGGTAAGAAGCAATTTAGGACAGTGACAGGAGTGTCTAGAGCTGAGAGTCTCACAAAAGTGGAAAGGGAAAATAGACAGGAAGTGAGATGAGCAAAGGTAATAACGGTAGGGTCAGAGCAGGTTGTCTGTCGTGAGTCTGGTAGATTGTACTCAACCTCCTGCAGTGATTTCTGGCATCTGCCTTTTAAGCTGTGCTTCAAACTGCCAAACCACATCAGACGGAACCTTCCATCCGCCTCTTTTGGCATTTCTAATTTTAAAGTGCGTAGTCATCGTCTCCCAAATGTTCTCACTTTCCATTCTGATGGTTAGAATCATGTCAACTGCTTCCTTCTAAGAGTAAGATTCAGATTCAGCTTTCATTAACACAGCGGAGGGTCAGCTACCTACCAGGCACTGGCACTGGGCTGGTCACTTGTACATATATCAGCTCTTTTAGGGATTTAATTGTCATCTTGGCTGAAGCAGAATTCTTATAAATAGCTTATACTGCAGCAGTTTAAAAGCCATGTGTAAATTTCCTAAATCCTCTTTGTGCAATATTTGTTTAATAGTTGGTCTCATCTGGAATATTTAAAAATTGAGTCTTGTATGATTTAGATGTGGTGTCACGGCTAAGTCTTCAGAGCTTATTTGCTTCTTCTATGCAGAGAGGGACACATCTGACATAATGTACCAAGTTTCATTGCCAGGATAAGAATAGATAACAAACTATAAACAAACAAATAAGAAGCTAAGTCATCAAATGAAAGAACACTGGAAATCTGGTTAAACACTCACAGTGGAGGGACCTGAATTTAGGCATTAAATTAGGTAAATGAGTCTTTGGTTATGTTAGGCAGGTAGTTACCTCCTCTGAGGCCAGGTATTCCTTCCTGGGTTAGCTGTATTCTTAAGGCTCTTAAATGACTTACCAGCATCAGAGAATTATTTTCAAAAGTTTTGAGAACCAGAAGAACATCCTACACTTATTTATCTGGGACAAAGCTTTGTATCTTTGCCCTTCACTGCTTCCTCTTTAAACTGCACCGTGTCGTTTCTGACTGCCTGTCTGCCCCTAGAACTTCATTATGCCTACTCATAGCAGTTCTACATCACCTTTCCAGTGGAACACTGGTCATTTTATCATGAACGAATACTATGTCTTCAAATCAGAAGACATGAGTAAGTCAATGGTTGCTCACTACATGATGTGGGCTCCCTGTCATATTCCCCAGCTGGCATGAGCCTGGTCCTCTGGAGAGATGAGATAGGCAGGAAGAGTGCCCAAGCTTTCCCCAATGGCATTCCCATGCTTGGGTGCCAAGAGAGTGAGCACCCTCTGCTTGCCACTCCAGGGTTCTCCAGCTCCCTTCCTAGAGGTGATGCTGTTGTGTGCATCACTTGAATCCTTGTAATGGGCTACTGCTTAATTTATTACTTAACCAGGACCAGTAAGAGAAACAAAGTTTCCATGGGACTCAGAAACACAAGCTTAAGTTAACATAAGAAACATAAGCATAAGCTTAAATTAACTTCTTTATATACAAGTGATATTCTTCCCCTTCAGGACAACATTCTTTGTCTCTGGTACAAACCTCAGGAAACTCCTGATCAAAATGACGGTACATGAAGAAAATGCAAATAAGACTTAGATGGTAATCAGAGGTAGGATTCCTCTTGACCTTGTTAGTTTGGATGTGGGAGAAGCACTATGGCAATGTTCAAGTTGGCTGCGCATTGGAATTACCTGGGAGCTTTAAAAACATTGACTTTTTAAAGTTTGCCAGGTGATGCTAATGAGTATCCAAAACAGAAAACGTGAACACTTCTGCTTCGTAAGACTCTTTCTGTGCTCTTGGCTACTCTGACTCTTGAGGTTAAAAAAATGCAAACCACTCCACGTTTCTGCCAGTTTGCTCTTCTCTCTCCACAAGGTCTGGCTCTCTCTCTAGAGATTCTGACTGATCTATGAAATTTCTCCAGAATTTGCTTAATGCTTTGAAGCCTTTCCCACTTCTTAAATACTTGACTTCTCACCCTGGTCAATATTTTATTTTCAATAATAGATAATATTTTACAAATCCAGTCTGATGGAGAAAGAGAATAAGAAACTTTAGGTGGTGAAGGGGTTGGAGATGCAGAAAATGTCTGCACTTCGGTCAGTGGTGGAAGCTGATGGAGATTGTTGGCATCAGATGGTGAGAGTTGCAGGTAGCTTGGTGCTTGGGCTTGGTGCTCAGGATCGCAGAGACGGCTTCTGGGCTCAAGTATCTACTCGGACATTTGTATCTGTGCCTAACCAGGACCTTTACTAGGATCAGCCTCAAAAGCAACAGAGCAGACCTCTGCCTGAGAGGGATTGGCCTGGTCTGACCTTGATGATTTCAAATTAGGCGAACTATTGCTGGCTTCACAAGGCCTCCACCTCTATTTGGGACCTCAACTAATGTTTGTACTCAAGACATTTATGCCAGAATTCTCTTGAAAAACCAGAGTTGGCTCACCCCTTATGCCCTAGATTTGTTCATTTCTGCAGTTATCCCCTGCCTGGTATCAATCTATGCTTCTCATTGTAAGAGAGGACCAAAACTCCGTTGCTGCCTATTGAAACTTCATTCCATCAGAAACCAGCTCTCCTACATCCTCGCTTTCTTTACAGAATGCTCTTGCTACTTCTTTACCAGAATAAAATATAGCTTTCTCATGAGTGTATCTTTTCTAGGGCATCTCCTCAAATGCAGGGAGCCGCAGAGTTGAAGGATGGTGTCAGTTTTCTGCTTTCTCTACAAAATTGCATGGCTAGTTCCATCATTCTTCCACCTTAATGAAAGAAGATTCTGCCCCTCTGGAAATTCTGCCACCTGGAATGACAGTCTCTGCCTTCCTTATCCCCATCACCTACTTTCTGATTCGTTAGTCCCTCATGTTAATTTAAAACGTGGGCATTCTTTTACTATCATCCTCTCCAACATAGAGTCTACCATTATACTCGCTGTATTTGTAAGGACATTTTGTTTGCAAGCACAGAAGGGTAAAAATTTATTCACATGTACCCAAGATAGAATGTTTTTAAAAAAATTTTTATAATTGATTTCATCTTACACTCTAACCTCCATTGCCCTCATAGTGGAAAAAATAAAAGCAGCAAACAAAACCCTCCAAATCTTAAGTGTATCCTTTCTAAGTATGAAGTTGTTTCAAACTTTAAAAGTTATTTTTTTGTGTTGTTCTAGAGTCATCATTTGGATAAATGGTCATTCAACTCAAAGTTATACTCCTTGTTGGGACAGCATCTCCCCTTTCCTAAGAGTTCTTTGGTGATGCTGCCAGACCCCTGACTTGGAGGCAGGGGCTGCTGGTCTGAGCTTCCCTGGGCCACTTCTAGCTTAAGTGCTTGTGACTAAGCTGGACTTCGGTGTTGGCTGGAGTACTGCTGATCATGCCTGGCTCTCTGAGAACGTTCTCCTGTGTTCATGCAAACCAGTGGCACCCACCAGATCCCATTCCTGTGGGATTGCATTTTGTGGCCTTCTTAACCCTATCCCAAGCCCCCTCCTGGTTTGCTGGCTCTCAGCACCTCTGTATATCCTCAGCCACTTACTCTGCGCAGTGATGGAGTATGTACTGCTGCACTTCCAGTTACCTCCCTCAGCCCAGTTACCTCCCTGTGACCCTTGTCACAGGTCTCCATGCAGACTTCCAGCCAGAAGGCAAAGACAAGCCTGCCTCTGCTTTTAATGTCCCCTTCAAAGTCTTTGATTTCTGGGGGTGTCTGTTGCATCTTCTTTGCTTCCCATCTGTACTTCTCAAAAGAGTGGCTTCTGCTCCCACCATGTTACTGAGTCAACTCCTCATAAGGCCATGAGTAATTTCTAACTGCCCCCAAATGTCTTAGCATTTTCAGTTTTTTTTTTTTTAAACTTTGAATCACTTTTGATTTATATTTTACAAAAAGCAGATCATTTGAAAATTTGGTATTTCTTTTTTGTCTGCACCATGGGTCATACTGGATCTTAGTTTCCTGATCAAAGATTGAAACTGTGCCCCCTGCAGTGGGAGCACTCATCTGACACCTTGATGCCTTAATTTTCCAAGCACTGTGCTCTCTTGGTTCCACTCAGAGGTTTTTGCCAATTTCCTATGTTGTTTTCCCCTTCAATGCGAGTGTATAAGGATTCTGCTCTTGGATGGTTTCTACTCTGATTATGGTTAAGTCCATGAAGTGGGAGTTCTCCCTGGATGATTGCTTTCATTCTCATGTTAAACCTCATTTTTTATACTGCAGCTTAAAAAAAATCCATACATCCATTCAGAACATTTCTCCAAGCTTTAGAGTTGTATTTTTAACTGAAGGTGAAAGTCTCTCAGTTGTGCCCAACTCTTTGGGGCCCCATGGACAGTCCATGGAATTCGCCAGGCCAGAATACTGGAGTGGGTAGCTTTCCCTTCTCCAGGGCATCTTCCCAAGCCAGGGATTGAAGCCAGGGCTACCGCCTTGCAGGCGGATTCTTTACTAGCTGAGCCACAAGGGAAGCCCAAGAATATTGGAGTGGGTAGACTTTCCCTTCTCCAGCAGATCTTCCTGACCTAGGAATTCAACCAGGGTCTCCTGCATTGGAGGATTCCTTACCAACTGATCTATAAGGGAAGCCCTACCTACTGGATATTTCCAGGCCTTTCAAACTCAACATGTACAAACAGAACTCATTATCCTCCCCAGCTTCTCAGGGTGTATTTTCAGTCTGAATTGACACCACCTTGTCTCCAGTCACCAGAGCTAGAAAACTTGGGAATTGGTTTTGATTCTTTTTAATTTTTTTTATCTCCCACATTCCCACAATGAGTCACAAAGCCTGGCAAGTTTCTTCCTGTTCAGTACCGATTTGTCTTTGATGTCTTAGTCATCGTTGTATCTATTTACCTATCATCATCTGTCAATCCTCCACCATTATTTGTCTGCAATGAAAATTTGTCCCCCAGAGTTTAAAAGAAAGAGGAAGTGTTAGTTGCTCAGTTGTGTCCAACCCTTTGCAACTCCATGGAATGTAGCCTGCCAGGCTCCTCTGTTCTGAATAGGAATAAGGTAAATGTACAGTTTCTAGAAGGGAAAAAAGGAATAAGGACATTGCCTGTAAAGATCCATATTGTTGATTATTGTTGCTATAATTAAGCCTCAAACTTGGCACCGAAATTTTGGGTAGCTGCAGTGAAAATGAGACTAGGTTGATTACCTAATGATTTTTCTCAGAGAAAACAGAGGTATTTTCATAATTTAAGTTATAAATTATGATTAGCTGAAGCTTTGTATTGATAAAACTTTGCTTAGCTTTCCCTCTAATTTCTAGATCACCCTAAATTGGCCCTTTGAACCAATTCTTCAGTCTTTAAGGCAAATATCTTGTGAGCGTTTAAGCATTTTAAGACCTCTCTTGCTAAAAGGCAAATCCTTCTCAGTTTTTCCCAGTCTGTCCCAAGCTGAGGACCTGTGTTCTCCGTTTATGGTAGCCCCCAGTCTGTTTGTCCTGTAAGTCATATTTTATAAACTTGTCTCCCTTTTTTAAAGCTCAAATTTCTTTGCAGCTCAGTATTTGAAAACCATCCAACTGGATTTTGAGCAGATTTGTATGTGACAGTGATTTCAGTTTGGGTCTAAGTTGTGTTCTCTTTTAGACTCACACATGCCTGGACAAGTTCATGGGTCCCACTGGGGCTGGCTCCCCAGGCCTTACTTCATAAGATGATGGGGGAGTCTTTGATGAGGAACTGTGCCTGCATTATTGTCAGCGATGGATATGAAAGTGCCACTTAAAGTCGTTATTTGTGAATGAAGCAAACATAATAACCTTTACAGGCGAAGATTGCTAGCCTACACCTAGATATGGAAGAGAGGGTAGTGGTGACCGAAATGGGAAGGAAATCCAAAAAAGAGGGGATATTTGTATACACATAGCTGATTCACTTTGCTGTACAGCAGAAACTAACATTGTAAGGCAAATATACTCCAATAAAATTAATAATAAAAAAAGAGAAGACAGTGTCTTCTGACATTAAATCAGAGAAGTCGTGTTCACAGTGTTCACAGGAGCTGTGCCAGTCCCGCCCCTGGGAGCAAAGTTGGCTGTGGTTTATCTTCACAGGGGTTCTATGTATGGTGCAGTGGTAGGGAGGCAGGCTGGGGTGCCAGACAGACTGATGGGAATCCTGGCTCTGCTCCTTCCTTACACGGAGGCTTGGGCAACTTCCCTAACCTCTCTGAGCCTGCTCTGAGGATTGAAAATAAGGCACATAAAGTCAATACTCCATAAATGGGAATTGTTATTTCTAATATTATTATCAGATATCACCGGGGCAATGAGCAGCAAGGGAGGAAGGAACTGGTGAGCGTGGCAGATGAAAGGATGGCTCTGGGAGCTCAGGGGAGACACGCCTTAGGGGCACTGTAAGCAGTGACTGAGAGAAGGAAGTCTGAAGAGGGATGGAATTTACATTAGATGATGCACGGAGGGCGGGAGAGATCTGTGTGGTCTCACTTCCTATTCACAGGATTTGTGGCCAGGCTCAGGGGTATGGTAGTTTCTTCATAAACATTAAGTTGAAAAAAACATTTCCAAGGGTCTTGTCTACTTTGGGTACATTCTCATAATCTAGAGGGTCTGGAAGTTTTTGTTTTTAGGTTTAGAAATGAGTTTCTGAGATTGGTTTTTGTCTTATAAATGTTTTATCCTATGAAAATTGTTCAATAATACTTGAACTTTCTGTCATACTTTGCAGAGTTGCCACTCCTTTCCTGAAATGTCTCCTCATTAGACTTTTATAAACCTAGTTTTTTTCTGGAGTGTCCTTCTAACACTCAGGGCTTTCCTTCTTGGTCTTCTTGCTTGGAAGCTAAGTTTTTCCCTGTTATTTTCTCCCTTTGAAACTCTTAACTATGCATATTTCCCAGGACTCTGTTAGCTCTTTGGTCTTTTCACTTTTTAATAATCTCTAGTACCAAAACCCATGGCTTAAGCACCACGTCTGTTTCTAGAGCCCAGACCCTTCTCCTAATCTACTGGATCCACATACCGAAGCACGGCAGTGTCAGCAGAGCTTCTGGGCCTGAGTGAAACAAATTAGGAAATTTCCATTCACACAGGCGGCCACTTGGCCCCTGACATGTTTCAGCCCCAGGTCTAGGGGTAGGCATCTTGGTGTGAACTGACCTGACAACTAGGTCAAATGATTTCTACCATTTGTCAGTTGCATAACCTTGGGAAATTTACTTCTCTCTCTCAGGCTTCCCAGGTGGTACTAGTGGTAAAGAATCCACTTGCCAGTGCAGGAGATCTAAGAAATACTTAACTCCAGAGAGCTTTTATTTAGTCATCTTTAAGATAGGGAGTATGCATACACTTTTAATTTCTTGCCTCTTAGCTCAGTGGATGCTTCCAGGATCTACATATGTTCTTTTATTATTAGGTTTTATAAATTTTCTTCTTGGAGTATTTTATTTTAAAAAGGAGTGGGCTATATATACAATGAAGACCATGTCGAGTAATATCTTTCCTCGGCACTATTTCATTTTAAATTACTTCTTCCCTGTTGGTTTAATCCAGTTTTCTAGAGCATCTATTGTGTTGTTACCTGGGAAACTCAGCCTTCACAACCATTGGTTAGAATGTCCCAAGGTTGTTCATTATATTCCATCACCCTCAAGAAAGCGAATATCCAACATATATTAGAATTACCTTATAACCTTTAGCTATCTGTTACTTACATTTAAGATTTTGACATGATTTTTATTCCTAAATTGTTTTATAGACTTTTGGTGGGGCATAGAAGCAGAATTTTTTCCTACAGTGTTGTTATGAATGGTAATCTTTGTGGTCTCTAGTTTTTTAAGCAAGAAGTCTATTTTCTGTTGATAAGAGAAATAATCCAAGTGTTTCCTTCTTTTCAGCATGCTTGCTTCAGCAATTCAAAGTGGGTGGGGAGACTGTCCCTCTAGAGTTTCTAGTATGTGCAAACAATAAAATAGGTTGAAAAGAAACAGTTTTGACCTGCCATCTCCAACTGATACAAGCCAGTTCTTCCTTTCCTTACTATTCTGCCTTCTTAGGGAGTTTGGATCCCCTGACCTCATGAAAGATGATGATAGCCTTTCAAACCCTCAAGATTAGCTTTCCTGGTGCTCATTCATGGTGGAATCTGTATCTTCTGACCCTAAGGTCTACAAATGTATTTGGTCTACTGGTGCATACAAGGTCTACCTCACTGCCCTTGAGAAAATCACTGTCTTCAATTCTTAATTATTGACCTATAAGTAGATATTTATAAACACAATAAAACATCAAATTAAAAATCATGTTCAACTGGGATATGCCATTGAATCCTGTTAAAATTACAAATGTGTCTCTTCCCATTTCCTTATAAATGTAGCCTACTCGGTGATTTTATCTAGCAATATTTTCTTTTTACAAATGATCATATAGGTTAGTCCACATATAGAAGTTTGCACATATGTGCTTTTGTCTTTATTTCTAAGTTACCTTTGTTGTTCAGTCATTCCATCTTGTCTGACTCCTTGCAACCCCATGGACTGAAGCATGCCAGGCTTCCCTGTCCTTCACTATATCCTAGAGTTTGCTCATACTCGTGTCTATTGAGTTGGTGATGCCATTTATACCTTAAACAGATATAAATTTGAGACATAAAAATGCTACCTGGATGCAGGACTTCCCTGGTGGTCCAGTGGTTAAGAATCTACTTCCAATGCAGGGGGTGAGGGTTCGATCACTGGTTGCAAAGTTAAGATCCCACAAGCTTCATGGCCAAAAAAACCAGAACATAACAGAAGCAATATTGTACCAAATTCAATAAAGACTTTAAACATGGTCCACATAAAAAAAACACTACCTAGATGGATTAAGTAATTGTGATACTTATAATGCTCTAAGTTAGATTCTCTTTTGAAAAAGTAGGTTATAAAGGAAATGTACTATAAGATATCCATGTTACCTATTGTACTTGCTTTTGAAGACCTCGTGTTACCCTGTTCTGTAGTCTAGAAAGCCAGTGTGGTGCCAGAGATAGGGCATTGCTCTGTGAGTTGGCATGTGTACCTGGTCTCAGCTGGGTCATGCACCAACTATGGGACTTTGACTCATCTCAATCACCTTTGTGGGCCTCAATTTCCTTATTTATGAAATACACACAGGCTAATAACATTTTTAATTTATTGAACAGGTTTATTATGAAGATTTGATGTAAAACAGTACAAAAGTACTTTAAACTCAAAACAAATATGGAAAGAAATGCTGAGTATGAGACAGATCACCTAGCAAAGAGTTTAACAAGTCTAGGGGAGAATTATCATATTACTCTTACCATTCAAGTTTTCTTACTGGTCAAAGAGAAATTGAATGTGTATTGGACCTAGCATACATGTCTTTCAGCATTTCAGATTTTCTCAAACCGTAAGGCACTTTCTCACATATTTATGAAAAACAAGATTGTTTTCTGCATGCTTTTTAAAAAGTAGGTTGTCCTGTCATTTGGGAGGCCAACTGCCCTTTCCAGTTCTGCTTGTTTTCACCTTTAGTCCATGGGAATTTTCCCTTGTTGTTGATTCACCCTTTCCTTCTCCCTATACTTGGATCCATACTTGAAAGGCAGAGTTTGTGAACAGAGCATTGAGTTGGTAGAGATCCAGAAAGTAGGTTTTAAACACAGTTCTAGCAGTCACTAGAATCAATAGCATTCACCAGCATTTAATCTATCTATGCCTCGTATTTGTTCAGTTGTATAATCTCCAAGTTTGAAAATTAAAGAACAACAACAAAACCAATAGATCATTGATTTCCCTGTCCCAGGGAAAAACCTGCTTACATTTTTTACACAACATTTCCAGTGAAAGAAAGTATAATATTATACACTTAGGAGTCAGAATCAAATTTGAATCTCTGCTTAGCTGCATACAGCCTGGGTGACCTTTGGGAAGTTTTTTATGTCCTTCATGACCCAGGTTGAAGCCATGAAATTAAAAGACGCTTACTCCTTGGAAGGAAAGTTATGACCAACCTAGATAGCATGTTCAAAACAGAGATATTACATTGCCAACAAAGGTCTGACTAGTCAAGGCTATGGTTTTTCCAGTGGTCATGTATGGATGTGAGAGTTGGACTGTGAAGAAAGCTAAGCACCAAAGAATTGATGCTTTTGAACTGTGGTGTTGGAGAAGACTCTTGAGAGTCCCTTGGACTGCAGAGAGATCCAACCAGTCCATTCTAAAGGAGATCAGTCCTGGGTGTTCTTTGGAAGGAATGATGCTGAAGCTGAAACTGCAGTACTTTGGCCACCTCATGCGAAGAGTTAACTCATTGGAAAAGACTCTGCTGCTGGGAGGGATTGGGGGCAGGAGAAGAAGGGGACGATAGAGGATGAGATGGCTGGATGGCATCACCGACTCGATGGACGTGAGTTTGAGTGAACTCCGGGAGTTGGTGATGGACAGGGAGGCCTGGTGTGCTGCAATTCATGGGGTCACAAAGAGTCAGATACGACTGAGCGACTGAACTGAACTGAACTGAACTGAATATACAACATAGAGTTATGGTTGTATATACAGAAGATTTCCTGAGATGACACATGTATAGCCCTTAACATGGAGCCTGGCACATGATGAGGATCTCAACAAAGGGTTCTACTGTTTCCTCCTCCCCTTCCCTACCTCTCTCCCTCCTCCTTCTCCATCTGAACATTACCAGTGATGGAAAACTATTATGTTCTAGGATATACCACTCCAATTTAGTAAAGTTATCCTAGTTGGAAAGTATTCCTCCTAATCAACCAAAATTGCTCACTTTAGCTCTGCACATACTTTTTGTCCAAGTGCTGACTTCTAGGGTCTTGACTGTCCTTTAAATACTTGAAAATGACTATCATGCCTGTTATGTCACCCTACTCTCCTCTTAACTTTATTTTTACTTTTTCATCATTTTCTTCCTAATATGGTCCATCAAGCTTTACATGTCAACTTTCAACTAACTCTTGACCTTTTGCCATTAACGTGTTTGTTGATCAGCCGCTCAGTTGTGTCTGACTCTTTGTGACCCCATGTACTGCAGCACGCCAGGCTTCCCTGTCCTTCATCATCTCCCTGAGCGATACCAACTCTTTCAAAAAAAATTTATAGAGTAAGATGTAATAATCTTATTTCTCAGACCTGTAGTGATTGTTCAGGAAGACTGGAAAGGAACAAGAGGTCACTCAGAGCATGGGTCTGTCTTCATTTGCACCCATTCTACCCATTTTGATTCTGTACCTGAGACAAACCCTTTCTCATTTAAGGGTTTTTTTCCTTTATAGAGTTTATAAAGAACATAAGGTGACATTTTCAACCCTATGATGATCTTTATACAAAGAACTGTGTGGAAGTTCTCAAAACATTTTTATATACTCTAAAGAGTTAGATTGACTAATCAAATTTCACTTTTATAGTGTCTTCTAAAAGTTGATCCTTTAAAATATCAGATGATCCATCCACAGAATAAGCCTCTAAAACAGATTGGAAACATTATTTCCCTCAATTTTACAGAGATCTGAAACCAGAAGTTTCCCAGGAGCCATGACCCAATGGCCTTTACAGACATCTGGCCAATGAGTGGGTTTATATATGTTGTGATAGACTGGGCAATTTTGAAAACATATTTTCTCCTTTTCCACAGGATTGTCCTTTATATAGTTGAAGACAGAATTTTGCATCTCACTTGGACACTTATTCTTTTGGCTTGTTCATTGTAGTTACCTTTTCAATCTATCAGACCATAAGCTCTTGGTGGGCAGGGAATTTTATTCTCTTTTGTATGTCTTATTCTGTCTAATATAGCACTCAACTTCAAAATTTCAGTACATCGTATTGAACTGAATTGCAACAAGGACTATAAGAGCTGAGTGACCAGGTGACTTTAATTCTGAAGGAGACAGAAGGTACAAATATCCATAAGGTGACATTATATTCTCTAGAGTAAAAAAAAAAAAAATGAAATCAGGTTGCCAATTTATATTCTTAATTTTTATCAGTTGACCTTACAGCATACATAGATCAACTTTGATCATACATAATGTTGAAATAATTCTCCAAATTGTTAGAATTAAACATTTATTATTATAAAAAATAAAATACAATAATTATAATCTCATTTTCTACCTCTGCTTTCTCTGCCCATTATTAATGATTATTCTAGCATTGTTTAGGAATAAGAGATGCCCAGTAGGGATTCTGATTGACAAAATTTCTTTCAACTGTTTGCTTCAACTTTTGTAGAAATAGTAATAGGAAAAGGAACATGAAAATAGTGCTTCCTAACGATTAGAATCAGTTTCCATGAAAAAATAGATATCTTTTATCTATTTAGTGGCACAACTTTTATTTAGTGGCACAACTAGTCACAAAACTAGGAAAGTTTTCGTTATTTAAAATTGTTTTTACATAAAAGTTTATATTCCAGAATATATTTGAGTAATTGTCCAGCAAATAATAGAAGGATACCATAGAAACGATGAAGGGTTCATAATCTCCCTTAAATGCTAGGTCCGCAAGAGCTTGCTATAAAGTGTCTTCATTTTCCCAGTGATAACTCTTTGTTCCATCGAACAGAAAGAAAAGATTATTTTTGGAAAGGCCCTAAAGAAAATACGCTTTAATGGCCAACCAAATTGAATCCCAATAGTGAATGATTTATCAACTCTTCAGGGTTAATTGTACTATGATCTTTTTTAATATTTGTGATATTGCAATAGTCTACGGAAAAAAACACTAAGAGTCTGTTCTGCCAAAGGCAGGTAATAAAAGTAAAATTTGATATACAGCCAAAGAGAAAGAGAGAGAAATGGACAGATATTTTTGCCTTGACCCTCATCTTTTCCAGGTTTTCCTTTAATCCGCATCTTACTTTGGACCTTTCTGCCTTAGGGATTGGTTGGGCGTAGCCCTAGACTGAGGCTCCAGAAGGGGATTTATTCTGAACCTTAACCATATCTTGGATAATCTGGCCCAGGACCACTGCCCATCAGGACCTCTGGGAGATGGGGGTATCCCACTCAGTCAATAGATATGAAGCACCTACCAGCTGCCAGCACTGTGGAACCTTAGAAAATATCTTTATGTAAAAGCAGAAAGGGAGCCCTGTGTAATGTATCTTTATAACTTTGGGAGGCTTGGCATTCCTTTATAGCTTTCCACAGCACCATAATCTTATTTTGGGAATCATCTCTTTTCTGTGTGTATGTTTTTTCAGGGCAGGAAAATCCAGGTTCATACCTTTTACTCTGGAGCTCGATGGAACTAGAGGCTCTCTCCTCATTCTCTTTGCCCACGAGAAGGCATGTGACCTCTGTTTAGCCCATCAGAAGGTCTTTACTGGCCCCTTGAATCATAACTAATTGAATCAAATAAAAGAATGGTCTTTGATGCTCACTCGTGATGACCTGGATGTCCCTAAGATGAGGCTACTGCCGAGATTTATCTTTCTTAGTCCCCTAAACTCTCTTTCCTGTCCAGGACAGAGCTTTATTCCTCTGTTCTTCTGTCAGTTCTGGGAATATATCAATCCCACCCTTATATTCTTCCAATAGATCTTTTTATGTTCAAGTTGGGCAGAATTTTTTTAGCCAAGGGTCTTCATTGATGAACATCCGTCTATAGTTAGTGACAGTCTTCAAAGCTCCAAGGACAAAGAATCACTTGAGATTGGGTCAGATGATTGAAGATCACCCTGGTTTGTATTCATAGCTGAGCATACCCTGGTGGGTGAGAGCTCAGGGTTTCATTAACACCATATGACCATTGGCAAATGCAGGTAAGGAAGTTGTCTGATGAAGGAGACAAAAGAGAAAAGCAGGCTCTGCGTTATAAACAACCACCAGCAGAGGGAAGGAGGCAGAGGCAAGGACATACCTCCTCGGCCTGTGTAAGAGGAAGGGGCAGCAGGACTCAGCCCAGGAATAAGAACAGAGGAAGTGAACACAGACACGGCAATATTTTCCAAATAAGAAAAAGAAAAGGAAAATGGAATTCCCACAAGTCTTCAGAGGGTTGTGTGGGAACGTAAGAGAGATAACTGCCATAATCAGACAGTGACATGCCCAAGGCCTTGTCCCAGGGGAACCTGGGAGCCTGTTAGCAGCCATGCTTTCTTGGGAACACTCAAAAAGGCGCCTCTTAACTGCCCACACACAGACACTACAGGCTCTTTGTTCTAGACCAGATCCTATAGGAACTGCAGAACAGGGTCCTTCCATTGGCCTCTCTTGTATGTGTTCGTGTTTGTGTGAGAGAGAGACAGACAGACAGACACAGACAAACACAGAGACAGAGATACAGAGAAGAATGTGAGTCAGAGACAGAAAGAGATGGAGAGAGGACTAAATTATAGCTTCTCAGGGCTTTATTCTCACCTTAAGAGAGGAAACACTTTCTCATGTTTTTGACCCAGTCTCCCTAAATCATCCCTCTTCTCCTACCCCCACACTTACTGCCTACCTGTTGACTCTCCTGCTCCTCCAAACCCAACGCACTTGCCTCTTCCTTTCTTCTTCTTTTTGCTCATGTCTCCAACCTTTCCTTTACCCTTTTTGGGGGGCTTAGACATGCTCAATCCTTGCTTATTTCTTCTGCCGACTAATTGTCCTAATATTTTATTCAGTGAGAAAGCTACTCTGGAAATCAAATTTTCCTACCAAGAATTGCAAAACTGATTCAGAAGCTTTAAACATCTGTAATCTCAGGAAAACTTTAGGTATTTAAAAACTTGAATGTATAAAATCTTCGAAACCATAAAGTTTCCAAAGTGAACGTCTTCTCATTGGAGGTATTTTTACCTCTCCCATACAGTTTCACAGATTTTCCTTACTATTCTTTTCAAAGTACTTCTTTGCAGTTAGTACTTTTCAGCCTCAGTGTCTTTTCAAAGTTACTTTTCTGGGGACTGTTGGTTTCAGGCCACTTCAACTGCATGAGTTATGCCAGTGTGAAAATTTTTTTGTTCTAAAAAAAGATGCTCCAACCTACTTTTCATACTCATAATAAGGCAAAAGGATAAAGACCGAAGTTCAGCATTGGTGGAGTCTTTTCTAGGAAAGGAAGAGCTAAGAAAAGTTATACTATTCCATATTGATAACAGAGTCAAAGTGAGAACGAAGGCCTGATGAAACAGCTTCAAGTTATGCAGAGAACTGCATTTTAATTTTATTTATATTGATATTCTATTAGCATCACTCTTTTTTTCCTTCCTCAGATATTAAAGGAAACACAAAACATTATACTGAATATAAGTATAAGAAGTTATGTAAAGACCTAGGTAATACAATGTGTCTGCAGTATAAAGTGAATTGTTCAGTCATTAAGTCTCGTCTAACTCTTTGAGACCCCATGGACTATAGCATACCAGGCCTTCCTGTCCCTCAGTGTCTTGGAGTTTTCTCAAGTTCATGTCCACGGAGTCGGTGATGCTATCCAACATTCTCATCTGCTGCCACTCTCTTCTTTTACCTTCAATCTTTCCCATCATCAGGGTCTTTTCCAATGAGTCAGCTCTTTGCATCAGGTGGCCACGTTATTGGAGCTTCAGCTTCAGCATCAGTCCTTGTAGTGAGTGTTCAGGACTGATTTCCTTTAGAATTGACTGGTTTCATCTCCTTTCAGTCCAAGGGACTCTCGAGAGTCTTCTCCAACACCACAGCTGAAAAGCATCAATTCTTTGGTGCTCAGCCTTCTTTATGGTCCAACTCTCACATCCATACAAGACTTCCAGAAAAAAACATAGCTTTGACTAGATGGACCTTCGTCAGCAAAGTGACATCTTTGTTTTTTAATATGCTGTCTAGGTTTGTCATAGCATGAAATGAATATTTATCTGATTTTGGAAGTTTCCTTTTTGTCAATTAGTAGTGGTTCTCCATTAAGTGAATTAAACTGTGGACACTCACTGCCTTTGACAAATTTAGAATCTAAGGAGAATTAAATCTTTAAATACAATCTGTCTTTGTGTATCTCAGCATGTTTCTGTGTGTCTACACACATATATTTAAATGAAACCATGAAACATATGTGAGGCTCAAAACATATGAACCATCATTTAGGAAATCTTTAGGCATTACTGAATTCCCCGATGTCTCTTAGAAACAAATGTCTGTTTCTCATAAACTTATTGATAGAAATGCCAAATGAAATGAAATATCACAGGCATGATACAGAACTGATTGAAGAATTTGCTGACTCTTTTACCAGCAATTTTTCTATCTCTGGGATTGCTTCTGCTAATGAACAGCATATGTCCTCTCACAATTGATTGTGGAAAACCTCATTATCAGAAGTGGAAATCAAAAAGACGGACCCCTGAACATGATTCCCTGTCCTCTGTTTATTAGTGGAACTTTATATCTTGGTCTGCACTCTCTTCTCCATGGTGGCCCTTGCAAAGTTCGTGGTGACTCTCTAACCATAGAATCGTAGACTCCTCTTACTATTACAGTCTTTATGTTCCTATCAATTAGCGTCACTCAGCTGCAAGCTACACCATTCTCAACTGTGACTCAAAAATGAAGGCCTTTAATTTTCCTACAGAGTGAGAATTCAGGGAGTAGGTGGCTCTAGATTTGGTAAAGAAATCCAAAGTTCACATCAAGGAACTAGTTTTCAATCTTTCTTCTCTGCCATCCTCAGCTTGTGGATGTTTTGGTCCTTAAGCTGCTGCTGCTGCTGCTAAGTCACTTCAGTCGTGTCTGCCTCTGTGCGACCCCACAGACAGCAGCCTGGGACTCCCCTGTCCCTGGGATTCTCCAGGCAAGAATGCTGGAGTGGGTTGCCATTTTCTTCTCCAATGCATGAAAGTGAAAAGTGAAAGTGAAGTCCTTAAGCTACAAGACGGCTACTGAGGAAGCATGATCTCACAACTTCATGTTTGCTTTAGAGAATGGGCTGGAGGAAAATGGCTTTTCTTGTGTCAGGAAGACCAGTCTCTCCCAGACCTTTTATTAGACTTTCCTTTGTAACTTATTGAGAGAATCGGATCACATGGACCCCCATTTCTGCCTGAAAGATGCACAGAATATTAGCCTGACGAGTAACTAGCAAAGGAGGCTGTGATTGCTAGCATTGTATTAAATAAGCCAGAGGCATCTCCTGGGGCTGAGCTTGTAGACACACTGTCCTTTTCCAATATGATGATTGATTCCTTTGGCAGAGAAGAAGGGGGAAGGGCTGTTGAGTAAGTTTTGCTGGTTTCCCAAGCTGTGGCTTCCATGACATCTCTCTCCATCTCATATGACTCAGCAGTGGGAATATTCTGAATGTTCACCTGGGTTTTAAGTCTTCCAATCAGAAAACCTCCTCATTATGGATTTGGAGAGAAAGGCAGTTTTAACTCACCATTCCATAGCTTATCACATACAATTCACAGCTTCCCATTTATATGCTTTCTCAGCTCATTTTTGTTAAACTCAAGAGATTCTACCTTCAAATCATGCTTTTATCTTTTAAAAAAACATTTTTCTCCCCTATGGCTGCTTCTATCTGGATGCAAAATAAAGAGGAGTCAAACTCTGTTTATCTGGCAACTTTTGGTTATCTTCTCTAAATTCAGGACCCATTAGCCTCTGCCAGGATATAGTTTATGATGTAGGACATTTATGCTCTCGTGTTTCTACTTTTAAACACTCTGTAGGCTGCTCCACCTTGCCCATGAATGTTTAACTGTATGTATAATGATCCTGCCAGAATTGATTTTTCATTATAGAAGTCATTTTCTGAAGAGGTTTGTCACTATTTTAAAAATCACATTTTAGCATGTTGATATAAAAAACAGTTCTAACCTCAATTTTGTGTAGCAGTTTTTTTCACAGATAGAAGAAAGGGATTTTTTTTAAGGCATTTAACATTATTCATATGATATTGATAAGTTGAAAATATTGAAAAGTCTAAAGTATCCATTTAGACTTTATTTTTGTTTAGAAAATTGATTTCTAAACAATTGAAAATGCAGACAAACGTAAGTTAGGCATGTTCAAGGGTGCTATGTGATGTTTACAAATCAATAATTTTTCACCAACATAATATATTGTATCTAGCTAACAGTCCCAAGTATTCCTACCATCCTATATCAAGAAAAATGAGCTGTAAATGAAAATTAATGTTTTGGTTTTTAAATGGGTGCTTCTTTTATCTTTTGTATTAGAGATCTTGCCCTTCTAGATTTTAATTGTCCTTTCATCTCCCACCACTTGTTCATTTTCAGTTTAACTCTCATTTCTGAGTGAATAACGTTTTCATATTACGTTGTCCCATTGTCTCGATCACCTGAAATCAGGTACAAGTGGTCTAGCCAGTTCTCAGTGGGGAAGTTCAGGGAGGGTTGGAGCTAAAGAGAGCTGACTAGAGAGGATGATCCTAGACTGCCCTCTGTGATAATTTAATATTAAAAAATGAAAGCTCTTTCCTTCACACACAAAAAATATTCACAAGGGCTTCCAGAAAGAGATGAAGGATAGTGGTTATGTTTCCTTGGGCCCTAAATCTTTTCTGCAGATCTTCATGATAGAATGAAGGAGGGAAAGAACATGTCATTATTTCTTGCCTCCATGTTCTTGAGAGCCATATATCCTAAGATATCATAGAACTTAGCAAAATAGCTTGGATGCTGATTGAAAGCCAGACTCAGAGTCTAGAAATGCAAAATAACAGCCCATATGCCAAACCACATGCATCGTAAGCCTTGATACTTCTGAAGGAAGATTTAAAAGGCGACAAAGAATTCCAAATTTGGAACCCACAGAGACATCTGGTATCTTAGAACTTTCCATTTTATCTTGGCAGATATTTCAGCTAATTTTCCCACCTTGGTCAGAGTGTATAATGCTTTCTTAGCTTATTCTAATTTTAACATATTCTCTGTGTTCTCCTGTTACTGTGAAATGGCCCTACTCTCAGGACCAACAATTTAATTTTAACACTTAGATCATTTAGCAATTTCTTAGAACAAAAATAAGGGAGTAGAATTTAATTAACATAATGGGTACACCATCAACCTTTTTTTCGGTGACATTTTTGTATATTTCCAATACTTGGTCTTCAAACAGATGCATGTGAAAAAAATGACAGTTGAATCAAAATGTAGAAGAAGCATTGCATTCCAAACGGTGATTTTCCTCATCAGCAGGCATGTAGTGGCTCTTCAGTATCAAATAGTACCAACAACTATCCTGGGTATCTTCATGAGGCTGCTTGCTTCTTACCAACAAGTTGCTAGGAGCTGGTCTGTGTCTACTTGAAGATTTCATTAGTCTGGGTCCACACCTGCCCAGTGTGACGGTAGAGTAGTGTAAGGGCTTGAGGAGACTGATGAGGCTTTGAGATAATTACTCTAAATAATGTACTAAGTTGTGTGAACATTACTGAGTATCAAGCGGGGTCAGTTGAAATTGAATACTATGAATACTTAGTAATGTCAACCACCCCTAGTTAATACACTCATCAACAGTGTCATAAATTATGCTCATTTTAGAGATGAAAGGGACCATCTTATTAAACTTTCAGATTAGGAAACTGAGATACAAATAAGCTAAAGGAGTTGCCCAAGTCTACATGGCAAATGGTAGAACAGTTCTCACTTGTAGACTGCATCTAAGTACAGTATTTATAGGGAGGTCAAAGTATGACTAATATTTTTCAGTAGTAGAACCCCAATGTTTATTTAGAGTACCAAATACCATATTTTCAGCTTCTCTTATAGCTATGGTGACCATGTGACCAAGATCTTTCTAATGAGAAATAAACAGAAGTTGTTGGGTGAGACATCCAGGAAGAATCCTTAAAAGGGGAACCATTGGTCAAGACCAAATCTTTCGCCTTAATTCTGCTCCTTCCTGAAACACAGAGATGATGGTGCTTCAGCAGCTATATATTATATTTCAAGACTACTAGTTACCTTGTGGTCTCTCTAGGAACTCTCGCTTCTTTTGAAACAGCAGACGTTCCAAGGTCCAGGAATTTCCTTTGGTTGTGGAGAATCTCCCAGCGAGGTGGGAGGTGGCTGTGATTCACTGCAGGGGCACAGACCCTGGCTGTAGCCGTTCTTGGGAGCTCCTGTTGCCACGTGGACACTGGCGTTGGTGGGTGCCATTGTCTGTGACTGACTTCTTTTTACTGAGTATAATAGACTTACAAAATTACAGTAGAGTCAGGTATACAACAATGATCAAATTTCTATACATTTCAGAATGATCACCGCAGTAAATATAGTTGCCATCTGTCAGTATACAAAGTTATTGCAGCATTACTACTTATATCCCCTATAATGTACATTGTATCTCTGTGACTGGAAGTTTGTAGCTCTTCACTTCACACACCTTTTCCATTCTCTGGCAACCACCAGTTTGTTCTCTGTATCTGTGAACCTGTTTCTGGTTTGCTGTATTTGATTGCTTTTTTATATTCCACATAAAAATGAAATCATATCGTATTTATCTGTCTTTGACATTTCACTTAGCATAAATCTTCTAGGCCTATTTGTGTCATCACAAAAATAAAAATTTCATTCTTTTTATGGCTGAATAATATTCCACAGTGGTGTGTGTGTGTGTGTGTACATGTGTGTGTACATACCATATCTTCTTTAGTCAACTATTTATGGATATTTAGGTTGGTTTCATATCTTGGCTATTGTTAATAGTGCTGAAACGAACACGGGGATGCATATAACTTCTTAAATTAGTGTCTTTAGTTTTCTGTGGAAAAGCCCAGAAGTGGAATTACTGGATCACGTTGTTGTTCAGTCACTAAATCGTGTCTAATTCTTTGGGAACCCATGGACTGCAGCACGCTAGGCTTCCCTGTCCTCCACTATCTCCCAGAGTTTGCTCAAATTTTTGTCCATTGAGTCAGGGATGCTATCTAACCATCTCATCCTCTGCTGTCCTCTTCCCCTTTTGCCTTCAACATTTCCCAGCATCAGGGTCTTTTCCAATGAATAAGCTCTTTGCATCAGGTGGCCAGAGTATTGGAGTTTCAGCTTTAGCATCAATCCTTCCAATGAATATCCAGGACTGATTTCCATTAGGATTGACTGGTTTGATCTCTTTGTTGTTCAAGGGACTCTCAAGAGTCTTCTCCAGCATCAATTCTTCAGTGCTCAGCCTTCTGTATGGTCCAAGTCTCACATCCATAAATGACTATTGGAAAAACCATAGCTTTGACTATATGTACCTTTGTCGGCAAAGAGATGTCTCTGCTTTTGAATACGCTGTCTAGGTTTGCCATTGCTTTCTTTCCAAGGAGCAAGTGCCTTTTAACTTCATGGCTGCAGTGACCATCCACAGTAATTTTGGAGCCCAAGGAAAGAAAATCTGCAACTGCTTCTATTTTTCCCCTTCTATTTGCCATGAAGTGATGGGACCTGATGCCATGATCTCAGATATTTTAATGTTGAGTTTTTAGCCAGCTTTTTCACTCTCTTCTTTCACCCTCATCAAGAGGCTTTTTAGTTCCTCTTTGCTTTCTACCATTAGAGTAGTATCATCTGCCTATCTGAGGGAGTTGATATTTCTCCTGGAAATCTTGATTCTAGCTTGTGACTCATACAGCTTGTGATCCATACTTAACTCCACTATTTTTCATAGTGGCTGTACCAATTTACATCCCTAACAATAGTGCAGAGGGTTCCCTTTTCTTCACATCCTTGCCAGCACTTGTTATTTGGCTTTTTTTTTTTTTTTTAATGATAGTCATTCTGATAGGTATGAGGCAATATCTTGTTGTGGTTTTAATTTGCATTTTGCTGATGATTAGTGATACTGAGCATCTTTTCAGGTGTCTGTTAGTCATCTGTATGTCTTATTTGGAAAAGTGTCTACGCAGGTCCTCTTTTCATTTTTGTTTCTCTTCTCATTTTTTAATCAGGTTGCTTATTTTTCTGATGTTGAGCTGTATGATTTCTTTGTATATTTTAGATATTGAAAGTGTGAATGTTAATTGCTCAGTTGTATCCAACTCTTTGTGACCTCACGGACTGTAGCTAACCAGACTCCTCTGTCCATGGAATTCTCCAGACAAGAATACTGTAGTGGGTTGTCATTCCCTTCTCCAGGCAATCTTCCTGACCCAGGGATCAAACCTGGGTCTCCCGCACTGCAGGCAGATTCTTGACCGTCTGAGTCACTAGGGAAGCCCCATTTTAGATATTACTCCTTTATCAAATATATTGTTTGAAAATATTTTCACTCACTCAGTAGTCTGCCTTATCACTTTTGACAGTTTTTTTCTCTGTACAAAATCTTTTTAGTTTCATATAATCTCACTTTTCTGTATACAGCATTGTGTCATCTGTAAATAGTGGCAGCTTTACTTCTTTCCCAATTTGGATCCCTTTCCTCTCTTTTTCTAGTCTAATTGCTGTCATTAGGACTTCCAGTATTATGTTGAATAAAATTGATAAGAGTGGTCATTTGTGTTGTTTTCATGATCTCACAGGAAATACATTCAGATTTTCACCAGTAAGTATTAACTTGGCTACGGGTTTTTCATATATGGCTTTATGTTGAGGTATGTTTCATCTATACCACTTTGTTAAGAGTTTTTATCATAAATAAATGTTGAATTTTGTCAAATACTTTTTCTACATCTATTAAGGAAATCGTATGATTTTTATTCTCCATTATGTTAGCGTGGAATGTCACATTTATTAAATTGGAGATACTGAAGTGTCCTTGCATCTCTGGGATAAATCCCACTTGATAATGGTTTATGATCCATTTAATGTATTATAAAATTCAATTTGATAATGTTTTGTTGATAATTTTTGTATCAATGTTCATCAGTGATATTGGCCTGTAATTTTCTTCTTTTTTTTGTCTTCATATGTTTTTTCTATCAGGGTGATTCTGGCCTCATAGTTTGAGAAGGATAGGTGTAGCTCTTCTTTAAATGTTTGGCAGAGTTCACCTGTGATGCTGTCCAATCCTGAAATTTTATTTTTGGGGAGTATTTTGATTACTGGGAATTAGTCTGTTTATATTTTCTACTTCTTCTAATTCAGTCTGAGGAGACTGTACATTTTTTAAAAAATTATCTCTTCTAGGATGCCTGTTTGATGGGCATATACTTGTTTGTAGTAATGTTATATGATCCTTTGCATTTCTATGGTGTTGATGTGATTTCTCTTTTTTTGAATTTCTATTTGGGATCTCTTTTTTCTCTTGATAGGTCTGATTAAAGATTTATCAATTTTGTTTGTCTTTTCTAAGAACTAGCTCTCAGTTTCATTGATCTTTTCTATTGTGTTTTAATCCCTATTTTATTTATTTCTGCTCTGAACTTCATATTTTACTAGTTTGGTGATGGAATTCCAGTTGAGTTATTTCAAATCCTGAAAGATGATGTGAAAGTGCTGCACTCAATATGCCAGCAAATTTGGAAAACTCAGCCGTGGCCACAGGACTGGAAAAGGTCAGTTTTCATTCCGATCCCAAAGAAAGGCAATGCCAAACAATGCTCAAACTACCGCACAATTGCACTCATCTCACATGCTAGTAAAGTAATGCTCAAAATTCTCCAAGCCAGGCTTCAGCAATATGTGAACCGTGAACTTCCTGATGTTCAAGCTGGTTTTAGAAAAGGCAGAGGAACAAGAGATCAAATTGCCAACATCCGCTGGATCATGGAAAAAGCAAGAGAGTTCCAGAAAAGCATCCATTTCTGCTTTATTGACTATGCCAAAGCGTTTGACTGTGTGTATCACAAGAAACTGTGGGAAATTCTGAAAGAGATGGGAATACCAGACCACCTGACCTGCCTCTTGAGAAACCTGTATGCAGGTCAGGAAGCAACAGTTAGAACTGGACATGGAACAACAGACTGGTTCCAAATAGGAAAAGGAGTACATCAAGCCTGTATACTGTCACCCTGCTTATTTAACTTATATGCAGAGTACATCATGAGAAACGCTGGAATGGAAGAAACACAAGTTGGAATCAAGATTGCCGGGAGAAATATCAATAACCTCAGATTTGCAGATGACACCACCCTTACGGCAGAAAGTGAAGAGGAACTAAAAAGCATTCACTTGTCTTTGTGATGACTATATCCTCACACATAATAGTTTATACGGAAAGTGTTTTTATAGGTAGTATCTGATTTGATGCTTATGGTGTTATAAGAACATGAACGGGAGTTATTTTTAATACCTATTTAATAATAGAGGAAAATGCTCTAAAAAGGGGGAAAATGACATGCTCAGGTGGAAAAGACAGGTTGATATCTTTTTATAACTTGATAGCAAATGCATGTGTTTATTGAATTATATCTTTGTGGATAGATTTGGGTTTTTTGTTTTTTGTTTTTGCCCTACCTCATTCTCTTCTTATCAATTGAAATGTTACCCTTATTCATATTTCCAAATTTTACATTATTATTAAAATTTTTTAATAAGGTAATATTTAAAATATTTAGCAATCAGAATGATGTGGACAGCAACTAATCAAAATGGTTGCTGGAATGGGCACCATTAGGTCATGTCCTATTGGACTGAGAAGCATATTCACCTGGTCACGAAAGCTGTATATTTACTCCTAGAGGACCCTTCTCTTGTGGGACTGTGTACTGTGGGTGCACTGGCAGGTAAAAGTGGACACCAGGCTGGTTGGCTGCCAAGTCCTGTCTTGCATGGTGGGTGCCTACCCTACTGGTGGGCAGGGATGCGTCCCAGTGTGGCTTGCCAAACAGTCTGGTGGATCCTGGGGCTGATGCTTATCCACTGGTAGGGGCAGCCAGCTGCAGGTGATTGGGGTCCTAGAGCTGATGCATGGAATTTGGTGCTGGCACTGATGCCAGGCTGCTGGTGGGCTTGTAAGCTGCCAGTTCTGATAGGCTAGGGAGAGAGCTCCAATGTTGTCCTCATGGTAGAATGAGCTCCCCAAATGACTGCCACCAGTATCTGTGTCCTCAGGGAAATCCCCGTTGCCTCCTGCCTCTTTGAGAGGTTTTCCAAGATCAACAAGTAGGTCTGATCCAGGATCCTTTCAAATTATGGCCTCTGTGCTGGGACTGGGAGCATGTGAGATTTTATGTGTAATTGTTAAGAGTAGAGTCTCTACAGCTCACAAGTTCTCCCACATTTACCATAAGTCCTGCTGGCCTTCAAAGCTAGACATTTTGGAGGCTCATTTTCCTGGTGCAGGACTCCAGGTTAGGGAGTCTGATGTGGGGCTTGAATTCATGCCTCCTTTGGGAGAGCGTGTGCAATTGTCATTACCCTCCCATTTGTGGGTGCCTACCCAGGGCTCTGAGTCTTGACTCTATTGTCTCTCCTCCCCTCCCACCCTTCTTGTTGTGCTTCCCTCTTGTGCTAGTTTTCAGACTGTTCTCATAGATAATTATAAGTGTTGTAATTGTGGTATGCCTGTGAGAAGAGGTAACTTCAGGGTCTTCCCAGTTTGCTTTCTTGGCCATACCCAAAGTATAACTAGTTTTACAATAATTTGATCTTGAAATTTTACAAGGATTTTCCTCTCTCTCTCATTCAAAAAGGTCACTCTAGAATTTGATCAAAATAATTTATTGTATTTGTGATACCATTTCTTGAACTACTGTGTCATCTTATCAGAAACAAGAGAAAACGGCAAACAACAAAACATATGTACCATCAACTCACCTGACTAAAGATTTACGATTAGTAGATGGTCTTTTTTATTTTTAATATATGTATCTTATTTACCTAGCAATTGATCAATTGATAAAATTCCTTTTACCATGTACTAAGTTCAATTAAAAATTTGCCATTTTCCTGAGAATATTTTAAGAAAGGAAATGAAGAGTTAGTAGTGCTAGAATATGTGTTGGACCAATAATTCCCACCAATGTCACTTAAATAGCTGAAATATCATTGAATGCATGCATTTACCTCATTTAATCCTCATACTGTGAGAGATGTATTATTTTCCCTATCTAAACAATATGTGCTGAGATGCTCAGTCGTGCTTCCCTCTTTCTGACCCTGTGAACTCTAGCCCACCAGGTTCTTCTGTCCATGGGATTATCCTGGCAGAAATACTAGAGTGGTTGCCATTTTCTCCTCCACAGGATCTTCCCGACCTAGGGATCAAGCCTGTGTCTTTTACATCTTCTGCATTGGCAGGAAGATTCTTTACCACTAGTACCGCATGGGAAGCACAAACTCAAAAAGACTAAACATATAATCAGTGGCTAAACCACGTTCTTTCTTGCTGAGTCTACTTTTTTATGTCTATAGTCTAAATATATATCTGACTGGTAACTTTTAAAGAATAATGTTGATGATGCTTCGGAAATTGAAAAGAGGTCAAGATCAATTTGCTTAAGGAAACTTTCACTGAACAAATTGCAGTCTGTGGAAGAGTATTTCATACAGTTGGCCAGAAGTTGCTACTAACTGATGATTTCCCTAGAGACATATTCACTATGGAGTAGAATTGGCAAATCATTTATTTGACCAAGTTGTTGGGGAAAATGAGTCAACAGAAACACAGTGCAAGATAGGTATCACCTTACCTGGATGTTCCTAGGGGCCCACTTAAATAGTCATTAATGGTTTCTGGCTTAATGTGTAACTAAAATTTTGCTGCATTAGTGGAGTTCTTTCCAATAAAACCAAAATGGACAGATGTAACTTGTGTTAAAATAATGAAACATTATATTTCAAAGGCATGGTGGCCACATGACATTCCAATATGGTTGAAAAATCTAAGCTTGCAGAACTGTAGAACTGTTTCATCAGAACCTTCTCCATCAGCAAAATTTACAGACATACTTATGCTTCTTATGCAAAAGGAAGAACAACATAAAGTTACTGGTATTCAGGTTCTGTCTCCTTTTATCAGTTGGTGAAGCAAAGGTAGTAATAATTTGCTTCCTAGGAAAGGTAGATAAAAGTATTGTTGGTCTCTTTATCTCTTTATTCTCACACAATTTTTATGGGATAAATATCCAGTTAGTAATGATTACTGGGGTCTCAGATTGGCAGTTTTTGAACAGAAAACTGCTTGGAGACCTGCTTTGTTTGGTTTGGGTTTTTGTCCCTCCTGAAGTTTAGAAAGGCATTATAATTGGTTACATGTAATTGTTGGTCAAAATACAAGTATTATTGCTTAAAGTCACTTGTCTTAGATCTGGCCCCCTTCAGATTTTTGTATCATCTGTTGAGCACTGGTGGACATTAGAAATTGTCTAATGCAGGTGATCCTTTGATATGAAACCTAGACCATTTTCTAAAATGGGATATGCTCTGGGATAGATAAAATGTAAATAGTGATAGTAATCAATGCTATATTATGACATGACTTAGGGACTCCACTGTAGTAACACTTCATACTAGGAAGTAAATTTTAAGTGTAAAAATGTGTGTTTGTTTGTTTTTAAATAGCTATCTCATGAAGTAATATAATTATTATTAAAAATTTAGAAGTTATTAGTTATTATTTCTGGATATTGAAATCACAAACATTTATATATGTATGTTATACATATATTTTGAAATTTCTGTAGAGAAGTGTCACATCTTAAGAAAAACAATTATTCCTTTCACTAAAAGAACAACCAAGTAACTATAAAAATTGTAGTTTTTATATAATTATAGAACAAATTATAGAATATGGAAATGTTCTTGTTCAAGATAACAAATAATATAAAACATATTTTGCCTAGAGAATTTGGATTTTTTAAAAGAGTGATGGTGATAAAAATAATTTCATACTTTTATAATTGGGTTATAGAAAGTGGTGAGAGAAGAGTAAGAAAATGCATGAGCATAAGCTGTTATATACAGAATGGATAAACAGCAAGATCTTACCGTATAGTGCAGGGAGCTATAGTCAGTGTCCTGTGATAAACCACAGTGGAAAAGAATATGGAAAAAAGAATGTTTATAGTTGTAGAACTGAATCGAGTTTATATACAGTAAGAATTAACACAACACTGTAAATCAACTATACTTCAATAAAAATAAATTTTGAAAAAGAAAATACATGAGGAAAAATATACTAGAAATGATTTTAAGTATAATAAATATTATTATCTATAATGGTACTATTATCTATAATGATGATCTTTTTTTGTAACAAGGAAACTGAGCTGATACTCTACTTTCAACACACCGGAACTGTAGATAACCAAAAAATCAGATGTAAGAATCAAAAGGAGTAATAATACTTTGCATTTATTAAGTATTCACTTGTCTTTGTGATGACTATATCCTTGCACTGAATAGTTTATACAGAAAGTGTTTCTATAGGTAGTATCTGATTTGATGCTTATGGTGTTATAAGAACATGAACGGGAGTTATTTTTAATACCTATTTAATAATAGAGGAAAATGCTCCAAAAAGGGGGAAAATGACATGCTCAGGTGGAAAAGACAGGTTGATATCTTTTTATAACTTGATAGCAAACGCATGTGTTTATTGAATTATATCTTTGTGGATAGATTTGGGTTTGTTTGTTTTTTTTGCCCTACCTCATTCTCTTCTTATCAATTGAAATGTTACCCTTATTCATATTTCCAAATTTTACATTATTATTAAAAATTTTTAATAAGGTAATATTTAAAATATTTAGCAAGCAGAATGATGTGGACAGCAACTAATCAAAATGGTTGCTGAAATGGGCACCGATTCAGCAGGATGCCCCTCCCCACAATGGGACAGATGTGTGGGTGTGTTTTCGCTAAGTAACAGCCCTATGCCAGCAAACCCAACTGCTATTTGAAGGAATTCAGAGTAGATTTTTGACACGTATGTGGACTGCCCAAAGGTGGACTCTTTTTAGACACAACAGTGTACAAGGGCTAAAATTTTAAGTCTTTTTTAAATCACTTATTTCTTTCCTCTCTGTTAACTCCATTTTTGGAGAAGGCGATGGCACCCCACTCCAGCACTCTTGCCTGGAAAACCCCATGGACGGAAGAGCCTGGTGGGCTGCAGTCCATGGGGTCGCGAAGAGTCGGACACGACTGAGTGACTTCACTTTCACTTCTCACTTTCATGCATTGGAGAAGGAAACGGCAACCCACTCCAGTGTTCTTGCCTGGAGAATCCCAGGGACGGCGGAGCCTGGTGGGCTGCCTTCTATGGGGTCGCACAGAGTCGGACATGACTGAAGCGACTTAGCAGCAGCAGCAACTCCATTTTCAGAAGGGCTGTCCCCTTGTAATGCAAGACGACTTATAATAGCTCCAGATTTATATTCTATGCCCTCAGCAAAAATCAGCGTCTCTCTATTGGTTTCCTGAGTAAGAGTATTAGGACTAACTTTGAACTGGCTCTGATTAGTGGCCATCCTTGTGGCTAAGGGAAAGTGATGTAGTAAGCACTAGAGATAGCAGTAGATTCCACCCAGACCATTAGATTCCGAGTGGGAAGGAGAGTTCCCGAAAGAAGACCAAGGCTGCACCCAAAACAACCAGGAAAAGCAACAGTCACTGACAAACTCCACCCTGTCCTTCTGAGTTCTTATACTATACCTTTATTACTTTAAATATTTTTTTCTAAATTATGAAATGTATTCTCATTTAGGAAACTTGAAAGGTTGAGTTAAATATAAGAATGATTATAAAATAAAGAAAAATATAAAAATGACATGTTACTAAATTAGAAATGAAGAAAAATTATAATGTCTATAGCAGCATATGTGTGCTGTGCTAAGTCACTTCAGTCCTGTCCACCTCTTTGCAATCTCATGGACTGTAGCCTGCCAGGCTCCTCTGTCCATGGACTTTTCCAGGCAAGAACACTGGAGGGGGTTGCCATTTCCTTCTCCAGTGGATCTTCCTACCTGGGTCTCTGGCATTGCAGGCAGATTCTTGACCATCTGAGCTCCCAGGGAAGCCCATCAGTTCAGTTCAGTTCAGTTCAGTCTCTCAGTCGTGTCTGACTCTTTGCGACCCTATGAATCGCAGCACACCAGACGTCCTTGTCCATCACCAACTCCCCCATGATGCAGTTCAAATAATCAGGTGTAAAACAGATAATTCATTATGACTTAGAAACAGCCAAATCAATTTTATTCTACCCCATCCTCCAGTACCTTTAATATTTTCCTTTATATTAATATATTATATATATTATATTAATTATTATAATATATAATTATATATTAATTAATATATATTATCATATATATTATATATTAATTAATTATATATTATATATAATATAATTTTTATATATAATATATATTATATTTATATTAATTGTTAATATATAATTAATTAATATATTATATATAATATAATTACTATATAATTATATTAATTATATTAATTAATAATATATATTAATATTTCCTTTATAAATCTAATTGGAGTCATAGGTTTTATTATGGAATATTATTATGGAGTCATAGGTTTTATTATGGAATATTATGGAAAATTATATGGAATTTTAAAATATCACTGATAACTATAAGTAAAATAATTTTGTTTAATAGTGTTATCAGAATTTAGTGAGAATTCTTAAAATATATATTACCTCCTTTGTATAATGTATATATTGAAAGTAGAAAATGTAAAATAAATTGTATACAAAAGAAAACTGGTTTCTAAAGCCATAGTCATTGGAAATTACATGCTACAATTATACATATATTTGAAAAAACATTTTTACCAGATAAACCTAATATTGCTCCATCTACTAATTCCTTTAGCCTGATAACTTAAAATGTTGAAACAGTGGTTTTGGGCTTTTATCTAAATAAGTGAACCTTTTGATGGAATCTTTAGTCAAAAAGAATAGTCATGGATGACCAAGAATTTTATCTTTGAAAATCCAGCACTGTCCAATAGAAGCATAATTAAAGCCATAACTGTGAACTAATATATCATTTAAAATTTTCTAGTAACCACATGAAAGGGAAACAAATGAAATTAATTGTGATCATGTATTTCATTTAACCTAATGTGTCCAAAGTATTATCATTTCAAAATGTAGTCAATACAAAACCTTTTAGTGACATACTGCATAGTTTTTTCATATTAATTCTTAAAATCCAGTGTGGTTTACACTTATAATATATCTTAATTCTCACAAAGCACATCTCAGGGGCTAGACAACCCCATGTGGCTAGTGGCTACCTTTTTGCACCACACGGATCTACTAGAATGGGCCAAAGATTTTTAATAAGCCAAGGTTTTTCCTATTATTAATATTAAGGCTTGAATTTCTAATGCATTCTTTGACAATTTCAGTCCTCAGCCTGACTAGCTATAGCTGGACTGATTCTATAAAATTTGACAAGATAATCTGTTGAGATTATATAATCAGGCAACAGGGAATTTGCATATCACTGTAAATTATTTTCATGTACATTACTTATCCTGAATTTATGCATCAACTTATATTTGTGAATTTCAGAAACCAACATGTTTTAGCTCAAGGTTCTTATCCTTAATCCCAAAGCATGATGATCTAATGTGAAGAGAATCATTCATGACACACCCAATAATAGAAAGGGAAAGTTGAAGGTCTTAGAAGTGCAGCAGAATGCTTCGAAGTCATTAGTAGGGTATCATTTTCTTGGTATAAGTGGTTAGTAGGGTGTTGTTTTCCTGGTATAATGGCACTTTGTAAGTGTTATAATCAATAAGGTACAACTGGGGAAAGGCTTCCACATGTTTGCTTATTTATTAAACGTCTTCTTTTAATTATTGTTTTACTCAAGTCATAAAGAAAGAATTTTAGTATAAACCAATACCCCAAAGTCTTGCCAAGGAATGAGCTTGTGCTGCATGACAGCAAATCTGGGGAAGTACAGAGATGGTAGGACAGAGAAACAACTTGGTTTTATGTTTTTATTTTTATTTTTAAATAAATCTAAAGCTATTTAGGAATTGTTTAAAAAAGATCTTAATGAATTGGATTACTACAATGGTGTGGGTTAGTCACCCAGAGCCAGACATTCTGAAATCAAGTGGGCCTTAAGAAGCACAGCTGTTAATAAAGCTAGTGGATATGGTGAAATTCCAGCAGAACTATTCAAATCCCTAAAGGAGGATGCCATCAAGATGTTGCATTCATTATGTCAGCAAATCTGGAAGACCCAGCGGAAGCCACAGAACTAGAAAAAGTCAATCCTCATCCCAATTCCCAAGAAAGGTAGTACTAAAGAATGTGCTCACCATTGGACAGTTGCCCTCATCTCCCATGCTAGTAAGGCCATGCTTAAAATCTTGCATGCTAGGCTTCAGCATTATGTGAACCAAGAACTTTCAGATGCCCAAGCTGGGTTTAGAAAAGGCTGAGGAACTAGAGATCAAATTGCCAACATTCGCTGGATTATAGAGAAAGCCAGGGAATTTCAGAAAAATATCTATCTCTATTTCATTGACTACACTAAAGGCTTTGACTGTGTGGATCATGACAAACTGTGGAAAGCTCTTAGAGACATGGGAACACCAGACCATCTTACCCATCACCTGAGAAATCTGTATGCAGGTCAAGAAGCGACAGTTAGAAGCCTATATGGAACAACTGATTGGTTCAAGATCGAGGAAGGAGTATGGCAGGGCTGTCTGCTGTCACCCTGTCTGTTTAACCTATACGCTGAGCACATCATGAGAAATGCCGGGGTGGATGAGTTATAAGCCAGAATCGAGATAGGCAGGAGAAACATCAACCACCTCAGATATGGGGATGATACCACTCTAATTGCCTAAGGCAAAGAGGAACTAAAGAGCCTCTTGATGAGGGTGAAGGAGGATAGTAAAAGAACCAGCTTAAGAATAAATATTAAAGGAAAAAAAAAAGTAAGATCATGGCATCTGGCCCCATTACTTCATGGCAAATAGTAGGGGAAAAGGTGGAAGTAGTGACAGATTTCCTCTTCTTGGGCTTCAAAATCACTGCAGACGGTGACTGTGGCTATGAAATCAGAAGATGATTGCTTTTTGGCAGGCAAGTGATGATAAACCTGGACAGTGTTTTGAAAAGCAGAGACATTACTCTACCAACTAAAGTCCGTATAGTCAAGGCTGTGGTCTTCCCAGTCAAGACTACGGTTCATATAGTCAAGACTACGGTCTCACAATTGTCACGCAGTTGTGAGAGCTGGACCGTAAGGAAGGCAGAGTGCCACGGAATTGCTGCCTTTGAAATGTGGTGCTAGGGAAGACTCCTGAAAGTCCCTTGGACAGCAAGGAGTTCAAGCCAGTCAATCTTAAGGGAGCTCAATCCTGAATATTCACTGGGAGGACTGATGTTGAAGCTGAAACTTCAGTATTTTGGTCATCTGATATGCACAGATGATTCATTGGGAAAGTCCCTGATGCTGGGACAGATCGAAGGCAGAAGGAGAAGAGGGCATCAGAGGATGAGGTAGCTGGACCTCATCACCGATGCAATGAGCATGAACTTGGCCAGACAACGGGAAATGATGAACGACAGGGAGGCCTGGCGTGCTGCAGTCCATGCGGTCACAAAGAGCTGGACACACTGGGTGACTGACAACAACAACAAAGGCTAGTTAGACAGATCGATTACTTAAGCAAATTCCCTGGGATGCACTTTAAATATGTTAAATGGAAAGAGTAAATGGAACAGGCCTATATTTTAACATAGTGCATAAAATCAGTAGATAGCAGTAATTCTTCAGCTTGAGTATATTTATAATGCCCAGTTGTCCCACCTTTACTTAAATGGTTCCCATTCAAATACTCTTATTTCATTTCTATCTCATTTTTGGCTTAACAAAGATATTCCATGTCTAACATATATTTCTTTCTTCCTCAAA
Source organism: Bos taurus (assembly GCF_002263795.3). NCBI lineage: Eukaryota > Metazoa > Chordata > Mammalia > Artiodactyla > Bovidae > Bos > Bos taurus. The sequence goes on from NC_037332.1 coordinate 6,713,655, forward strand.
AACAAACAATACAACTTTAACTTCTGGGAAGATTTCCAAAATTGATGCAGTGGTGATGAAATTTTCCCACATGAGGTAGAATTTGGAACCATGAAAAAGATGATTGTGTTCAACATCATTTTCTCTACAAATAATATCATGCTTGCTTAACAGAATCCAGTGTAGATTTAAATTATTATTCATTAACTATAAGAAAGTACATAGACATCATTTCTGTAGTGGGAAAGAAATATCACAAGTATTGCATGAAGTATGTATGTCTGTATGTTAAGAATATTTACCAGCCTACCTTGAGAAAAACATTTGTGATAGAAATTAGAAATGCTGGATATTGTTATACTGACTCACCTATCAGTTCAGTTCACTTGCTCAGTCGTGTCCGACTCTTTGTGACCCCATGGACTGCAACATGAAAAGACTTTCTTGTACATCACCAACTCCTGGAGCTTGCTCAAACTCAAGTCCATTCAAGTCGGTGATGCCATCCAACCATCTCATCCTCTGTTGTCCCCTTCTCCTTCTGCCTTCAAACTTTCCCAGCATCAGGGTCTTTTCCAATGAGTCAGCTCGTCACATCAGGTGGCCAAAGTATTGGAGTTTCAGCTTCAACATCAGTCCTTCCAATGAAAATTCAGGACTGATTTCCTTTAGGACTTACCTATATTAAACCTCAATAGAAATAGAAAATGTTTGTCGCATTTTCCGAATGTGAGGATGAAAAATAAGAATCCTCTTCGAAGATGGGGATTTCCTCTTTCCAATTCTCTTTATTTTCTCCTTCTGAAATTCCAGTGAAACATATTTTCAGTCTTTTCTTCTCCATGACTTTTATATGTGTTGGTGCTGTATTTTGGGATTTCATCAGATCTGTCTTGCAGTCTGCTAATTTTTTTTATTTTGTAAATATCAGCTCTGCGTAATCTACTGTGTAATTCATACAGATTAAAACAAAGATCTGTGAAGAGCTCTGTATGCTGGGTCTTTTGCCTGGCTTCCTATTCTTCTGTTTTATTTTTAACATAAACTTGAGATATACATACTTACGGGCTTCCTCGGTGGCTCAGTGGTTCAGAATCTGCCTGCAAGGCAGAAGCCACAGGAGCTGTGGGTTTAATCTCTGGGTCAGGATGATCCCTTGGAGGAGGGAATGGCAACCCACTCCAGTATTCTTGCCTGGAGAATCCCTTGGACAGAGGAGCCTGGCAGACTACAGTCTGTATTGTCACAAAGAGTCAGACGTGACAGAAGTGAGAGAGTACGCACGCACATACATACATATGAGTGTATAACTTACTAATCATAGTAAATGTATTCTTTGGTAAGTTTCTTTTGGATGCTTTTATTTCACTTTTTCTTCTTTTGTGTATACTCCCTATGTTTTGAAATTACATGTCCTCTAGCTAATTATTAACAGACACACACATATACAACATTAAGTTGTGGTAAAAGAAGATAACATTAGATATGTCATTGTGATAATTTTAAAGTGTACATTTCAGTGGTATTAACTATTAATACATTTCCAAGCCATCACCACATCACACAAAATGTGCACATGAAACTTTCTAGCTCTGGAAATTTTTTATCTACACAAACAGAAACTTGGTACCTATTAAGCAATCAGTCTCAATTTCCCTGGTAAATCGGGCTTCCCTGGTGACTCAGACGGTAAAGAATCTGCCTTCAGTGCAGGAGACCTGGGTTTAGTCCCTGGGTTGGGAAGATCGCCTGAAGAGAGTGGCAACCCTCTCCAGTATCCTTGCCTGGAGAATCCCATGGACAAAGGAGCCTGGCGGGCTACAGCCCACGGGGTTGCAAAGAGTCGGACACAACTGAGCAACTAACACACACACTGAATTCACCACTCTCCCAACTCCTGGCAAACAATAATCAACGTCCTGTCTGTATGGATTAGCCTAATCTCAACATCTCATACAAATGTAATCGTACAATATGTGTCCTGACTCCTTTCACTCGGCATGTTTTCAAGGTCCATCCATCTTGTAGCATGTACCAGTGGCACATGCAATAATTCTTTTTTATGGCTGAATAATAGTCTATTCAATGACTATTTTTATTTATTCATTTATCTGTTGATGGACATTTGGGTTGTCTCTACCTTTTGGTTATTGTACATAGAGCTGCTGTTAATATTCTTGTACAAGTTTTTGTTTGAAAACCTGTTTCAATCCCTTTTCATATGTGCATTGGGTTGGCCAGAAAATTCATTCAGGTTTTTCTCATAAAATGGTATGGAAAAACTCATACAAACTTTTTGGCCAACCCATTACCTAAGAAGGAAATTACTGGGTTATATAGTAATTCCATGTTTAACTTTTTGAGCAAACACCAAATTGTTCTCCAAAGCACTGTGCCATTTTACGTTTCCACCAGCAATGCACAAGGTTTCCAATTTTTCCACATCTTTCCAAACACTTGTAATTTTCCTTTTTTTTTAAATGGCCATCCCAGTGGATGTACCATCTCATATCACACACCCCAAGTGGTGTCTCAGTGTGGTTTTCATATGCATTTCCTCAATGACTAAAGCCATTTAGCATCTTTTCATGTGTTTATTGGCTATTTGGACTCTTTTTTTTTCTTGAGAAATGTCTGTTATGTCTATTATACATCATTTATCCATTTTAAAACTGGATGGTTTATCTTTTTGTTGCTGAGTTGTGAGTTCTTTATATATTCTGGATACTAGACCCTTCTCAGGTATATGATTAGCAAATATTTTCTCCCAGTTTGGCATAGCCCTCCTGTGAACTGTCCTTTCATTTTCTTGATAGTATCTTTTGATGCTGGGAAATCTTAAATTTTGTTGAAATCAAATTTATCTATTTTTACCTTTTGTTGCTTGTACTTTTGATGTCATATTTATGAATCTATTGCCAAACAATTGCTAAAATCGTGAAGATTCTCCCTTTTTCTTCCAAGAGTTTTATAGTAGGCCTTAAATTTAGATCTTTGAATCTTTATGAGTTAATTTTCATGCATAGTGTAAGATAAAGGCCCAACCTCATTCCTTTACATGTGGATATCTACTTGTCCCAGCACCATTTGTCAAAGAGACTATTCTTTTTCCATTGAATAGTCCTGTTAATCTTGTTGAAAACTGATTATAAAAGTCTTACTCTCCACCCCCCTCCAAAAATAAAATCACACTCTCCAGTTTTTCCTCCCAGGCTTTCTGCAGGTCTCTTTTTGCTCCAACATTTATTTTTGTTCCCCAGGTGGCAGCAGCAACTTGTTCATTTGTTTTCATTGTTTTTGAGGACCTTTAGGCACTGCATTCAGAGAAGGCAATGGCACCCAACTCCAGTACTCTTGCCTGGAAAATCCCAGGGATGGAGGAGCCTGGTGGGCTGCAGTCCATGGGGTTGCAAAGAGTCAGACACAACTGAGCGACTTCACTTTCACTTTTCACTTTCCTGCATTGGAGAAGGAAATGGCAACCCACTCCAGTGTTCTTGCCTGGAGAATCCCAGGGATGGGGGAGCCTGGTAGGCTGCCATTTCTGGGGTCACACAGAGTCAGACGTGACTGAAGTGACTTAGCAGCAGGCACTGCATTGTGTGACAGAAGTCTGAGTTAGGCTAAACAAGGGGAAGACCCTGGCAGAAGTCTTTTGGGGAAACCCCAGTTATGCCAGAACAGAGAAACAAAATCCCATGGGAACAAGCTGCTTTCTGCTGTCTCTGATGTTAGATACCCACACTGATGAAATGCAGACTGTCATCTTCAAAAATGTCTCCACGCCAGCGAAGAGGTGGAACTAGGCTAAAATACCACAAAGATCTCTTACCCTGTTTCAGTGGCTTTCTCTGGTGACTGGGCTTTTGGTTGCTAAAAGTCTTCATCTATTTTTTCTGAGTTCTAAAAAGTTGATTCCAAAATGTTGTTTTGTTTCACCAAACTTTTAGCGTTTCTTGAGAGGGATGCCTCCTGGAGGTCCCTACCCTCCCGTATTTTCTGATATGCCCCTATCCTGTATATTTAACTTGCATATTTAATCTAACAATCTGACAGATTTCACTTCTCTCTCAGAAATGTAAGGATTTTAGAGTGCTTTCACTCTAATCACATCCCAACCAACTTATTATAGTCTGTTGCTGCTGCTGCTGCTAAGTCCCATCAGTCGTGTCCGACTCTGTGCGACCCCATAGACAGCAGCCCACCAGGCTCCCCCATCCCTGGGATTCCCCAGGCAAGAACAATAGTGTGGCTAATGCCCTTGAAATGTGGTTAGTGAGACTGAAGTGTTAACTTTTTTTTGTTAATTTTAATTAAATTAGAAAAACAAAATAGTTGTCTATTAAACACAATTTGTTGTTTTGATTAGGACTACGTTTTACTTTAAATGTTAGCACTGGTATCTCAATGAGTTGGTACAAAATACACACTAGATCTCAAAGACATGGTGAAAAAAATTGATGTGCGTGATCTCATCTGTTTTTAAATACTGATTCCATGTTAAAATGATCATTTTTAGTAATTTTCTTAAATACACTATTTTTAGAATTATTTCACCTGTTTGTTTTTAATGGTCGTAATGTGGCTACTTGGAACTATGAAATTACATATGTGATTCTCTTGGTAGTTTTGCCTGAAACAATATGATTTTTCATCTCTCTGATAAATATATATATATAAAATTTAGAATTTCCATTAGTGAAGATTTTTAGGTAATAAACTCTCTTTTGTCTAAAATACCTTAATTTCATTTATGTTTTTCAAAGGTAGCTTCTGTGGGTATAAAATTCTATATTAATTTTTTTTTCAGCACATTGAAGATATCATTCTACTGTCTTTTGGCTCCTCCCATTACTTTCAGCAGGTGAACATTCAGCCTAATTGCCATTTCTATATTAGTCATCACTCATTAGCCTCTGAATGATTTTAAGATCTCCTTGATGTTCTCTTGTTTCACTGTTGTGGTCTCTATAGGTATGGATTTTTTTTTTTTTTAATCTTGCTTGGAGTAGGTTGGGTTTCTTTGATCTGGATTTTAGTGTCCTTCAGTAATTCTGGAAAATTCAAAGAAATTATCCCTCTAGAGATCTCTTCTCCATTCTTCCTATTATCACCTTCCAGAACTCTGATGGTCTAATCAAACCCATTAGACCATCTCTTTATAAGTTTCACGCTGGGCTAGATGAAGCACAAGCTGGAATCAAGACTGTTGGGAGAAATATCAATAACCTCAGATATGCAGATGACACCACCCTTATGGCAGAAAGTGAAGAGGAACTAAAAAGCCTCTTGATGAAAGTGAAAGTGGAGAGTGAAAAAGTTGGCTTAAAGCTCAACATTCAGAAAACAAAGATCATGGCATCTGGTCCCATCACTTCATGGGAAATAGATGGGGAAACAGTGGAAACAGTGTCAGACCTTATCTTTTTGGGCTCCAAAATCACTACAGATGGTGACTGCAGCCATGAAATTAAAAGACGCTTCCTCCTTGGAAGGAAAGTTATGACCAACCTAGATAGCATATTCAAAAGCAGAGACATTACTTTGCCAACAAAGTTTCATCTAGTCAAGGCTATGGTTTTTCCTGTGGTCATGTATGGATGTGAGAGTTGGACTGTGAAGAAGGCTGAGCGCCGAAGAATTGATGCTTTTGAACTGTGGTGTTGGAGAAGACTCTTGAGAGTCCCTTGGACTGCAAGGAGATCCAACCAGTCCATTCTGAAGGAGATCAGCCCTGGGATTTCTTTGGAGGGAATGATGCTAAAGCTGAAACTCCAGTACTTCGGCCACCTCATGCAAAGAGTTGACTCATTGGAAAAGACTCTGCTGCTGGGAGGGATTGGGGCAGGAGGAGAAGGGGATGACAGAGGATGAGATGGCTGGATGGCATCACTGACTCGATGGACGTGAGTTTGAGTGAACTCCGGGAGTTGGTGATGGACAGGGAGGCCTGGTGTGCTTCGGTGCATGGGGTCTCGAAGAGTCGGACATGACTGAGCAACTGAACTGAACTGAACTGAACTTCTCTTCCATATTTTCTATCTCTTTATCTCTTTTGGCTACATTCTGTCAATCTATTGCTTGATTATCATCAAATGTATTTATTCCCACCATTAAACGTAGTAATTCTAGAAGTAATGTTAGGTTCTCTTTGGTCATTCTTTGCTCATGTATTCAAGCTTCTCTTTGAATTCTTTGAATAAATTAATTATAAATTTTAAAAATATTCTGACACTATGAATATTTCATGTCTTTGCAGGTTTATTTCTATGTCTGTTATTTCTACTTGTTTTCACTCATGATACCTTTTTTTTTTCTTTGAATGTATTTCATGACATTTCTGTGTAGACTGCTTTATTTCTGGAACTTTATCTGTAGGAATTTTTGAGGTTCAAGTTGAATTCCTCAAAGAGGATTTTCATTTGCTTTTTAATTTCATTTGGATTTTTCATTTATTTTTATTTGGATTTTCATTTTTCATTTGCCAGTCACTTGGCAAAATTAACCCAGAATCACTTTAGTTTTTCTATTTAGGGATTAAAAAAAAAAACTTTATACAGTGGTATAAATTTGCAACAAAAAGCTACATGTTTGTTGGTTTATGGCTAAAAAGTTTTAGGAGAGGATTTTTTCCTTCTCTACCAAATGCAATCTGAATTAGGGGAATTTCCTGGCTTTCCCTTTCTATGTGATGTACTGCTGCTGCTAAGTCGCTTCAGTCGTGTCCGACTGTCTGCGACCCCATGGACTGCAGCCTACCAGGCTTCTCCATCCCCGGGATTCTCCAAGCAAGAACACTGGAGTGGGTTGCCATTTCCTTCTCCAACGCATGAAAGTGGAAAGTGAAAGTGAAGTCACTCAGTTGTGTCTGACTCTTAGCGACCCCATGGACTGCAACCTACCAGGCTCCTCCATCCATGGGATTTTCCAGGCAAGAGTACTGGAGTGGGGTGCCATTGCCTTCTCCCTTCTATGTGATGTAGTTATTTCTAATTCGTAGCCCCACTGAGGAAACAGCCTGTGGAGTTCAGTTTACCTCAGATCCCTTATTAGGTTCCTAATTCACTTGGACCCAGGACCCAGGACTCAATCTTCAGTTTCCTGAGAATCCCATGCAGAAACTGAGGAAAGATCCCCAGAGGAGCAGCAGAAACTCTCAGGGCATTAGCCAGTTTTGGTGTTCCTTTCCTCTTAGGACTTCAAATTCCAATGAGTTTTGAGGACCTACAGATTCTTTGCTTTTGTACCAGTTCAGTGATACGCTAAAAATAACATGTATCCGGAATTTTAATTCTAATCAGTGGATCATTCAGGGTATCTTGTCTGTCATAATGTTAGAAAAGAAAATGGTCTTTTGTTTCATCCTTATGTTTTCCATCTTTCACTTCTCAGATAATTTGAATGTAATGATTTTATAGTTTCCATCCAACCCTTCTAATATCTGAAATTCTTGACAGTCTGATTCATTTTTATTTAAAACTCTTTGTAAACTTCTTTTCTTTTTTGAGCTGTGCTGCATCTTTGTTGCTGCTACAGGCTTTCTCTAGCTGTGGCGAGCAAGAACTACACTCTGGCTTGGTGTGCGGGCTTCTCGTTGCCGTGACTCCTCTTGCTGTGACGCATGGGCTCTAGAGCGTGGGTCTCAGTAGTTGTGGGACTCGGGCTTAGTTGCTCCATCACGTGTGAGATCTTCCTAGACCAGAGATCACACCCAGGTCCGCTGTACCGGCAGGCAGATTCCTACCCACTGGTCCACCTTGACAGTCTAACTCTGTGTGTTGTGCTGCTGCTGTTTCTGTTGCCCCTTGCTCCCAGAGTCTTGTTTTCTCATGTGTTTTGTAAGTTTGGATTGTGAAGTCAGCTTACCAGGGCTTTATATGTAGGAATATTATGAGAGAGACATCCTTCTATGCAAGATGAATGCTTTTCTCTTTTAGTAGTGCAGCCTTTAACCTTAGGTAAAATGAGGAACTTAAGCTACTTTTACTTGCTTTCCTTCATTCAATTAAAAAATACTTCATGAATATCTATCATAATTCCTTAGTCACTGTTTAGGTTGTGAAAAATAAGCATAAACATCTCTCCCTTTTTGGAGTTTAAGGGAGACAGATAGGTAATAAACAAATAAATAAGTAAATGACCATTTTTCATTGAGTCAAAGAACATTTTTTTCACAATTTAAAATCTTGGAAATCAGGATGCCTCTTACAATGGGTGATATATCATATTTAATTGGCCATGCTTTGAGGGTAGAATCATTTTAAAATGTGAACCTTTATAATTAATGATATTTTACATTAAATGCAATTTATGTCAAATGTCAAATTGTGGTAAATACTATGGAGAAAAAGAAAGCAGAGAAGGGAGATGGGAATTCCTGGAGAACTGTTGCATTTTTAAGTAGGATGGTCAAAGGATGTGTTCCTGAGAAGGGGACTTTTGAGTGAAAAGCTGAAGGAGATGAGAGAGTGAGTAAGACCACTCAAATACACTGCTTCACTTTCAAGACTGTCGTTCATATGGATTGTGTGAAGATGCTCACAAACACGCTCAGTGCCCCCGTGGATGTCGAGGGGAAGAAGCATCTAGGCAAGAGGGGCATCCTAGGCAAAGTTACTGAGGCTGGAGTGTCCTTGGAATGTTCAAGGCGTGGAGCAAGCATAGGGACGAGGAGTAGATGACATTTCAAGGGCCAACGCTTGCAGGGTCCCAGGGGCACTAGAGCACTTTGAATTCTACTTTGACTGAGATGGGCAACAATGTGAAGATGTGGGAAAAGCAAGTGATAAGGGCTTCCCAGGTGGCGCTAGTGGTAAAGAAACCACCTACCAATGCAGGAGATGTAAGAGACGTGGGTTTGATCCCTGGGTCAGGAAGATCCCCTGGAGGAGGGTATGGCAACCCCCTCCAGTATTCCTGCTTGGAGAATCCTATGGAAAGAAGAGCCCAGCAGGCTACAGACCGTGGGGTTGCAAAGAGTAGAACATAACTGAAGTGACTTAGCAAGCAAGCAATACCCAACTTACATTAATATTTTCAAAAGGATCACACTGACTGCCCTGTTGATAAGAAGCTGCAAAAGGGGAGAAAATAAGGACATGGCAAGTTGGGTTAGTGGGCCCTTTGCAGTGATCCAGGTGTGTGTTGAAAGTGCCTTGGTGGAGAAGGTGAGAATGAATCAGGGTCTGGGTGTATTTGCAGGTATGACAGGCCTGTGAGATTTGCTTGGCGAGTAAATACGGTGTATGAGTGAAAGAGCAGAGCCAAGGATGTGTCTAAGTTTTAGGGGCCTAAGCAATTATCCTCACTCCCCTGTTTATATCATCTGGGGTTTAAAACTCAAAATACACATTAAAAATTACTTTTTAATAGCCTACATTTTCTTTAAAGTACTCTCGCTTATATATAGACTCAGTTTAGTAACCAAATTTATTGTGTTCACCTGACATTAAGTTAAACTGGTTTTAGTTCTCATCTGCTTTATTATTATCCCTGGGTTCTTGATTTCAAGCTATCTTTTGGACTGTGTCCAGGCCTGACCTCTGTCCACAACACCCAACACTGTGTTTTAGTATTTACAGCTTCCAGCTGCTTATGGGGTGGGCTAACTCATTCTCACTGCCATGGTATAAGCAGTGAGAACAAGGACAGTGATGCTCTGATTTTTCTCCATCTATCCATATGGTGGGTAGGGAACTGCTTAGTATTCTGCTTGGTATAAACTTTGTGTTTATGAACCAGAGGAAACACAGAGGATGGAGATGTGTCCTCTGCCTGCTCTTTTCTGGTTGTGTCACAGGGCTTGGTCACTGATGTGATCTCTCAGTCTGGCTTCATTGGCCTGAATAATTTTCCCCGAGCCTGGAAGCAGAGTGACTATCAGCGCTTGTTTCAGATGTTTCTGTTTCCCGTAGTCGTGTCCCATGCCTTCATATGCCTTCATCGTCTAGTGGGACGATGGTGCAATGAGTGTCAAGGATGGTCTGTTGGGCATTATTGTAAGTGAGAGATCAGAGCCTTTGCATTTGAAACTAATAGAGCACGCTGCCTTAGTTGAAAAGGCACCAGCTGAGAATAACAACCTATTAAAAGGACTTTATTTTCATCAGACTCAGCAAGGTTCTGACTTGTAATAATATTTCAAAATTTCACTATTACCTACACATACAATTGTCACGGGGAGTACTTGTAGGGAATTATGCTTTATATGACATCATATATAACACCCTATTCCTTTGTCCTAAGTAGCTTTCTTTTGTGTTTTTTTGATGCAGAATTTAAAAGCAAAGCCATCCCTATACATGCAAGACCACAACAGGAAAGCTAACTAAAGTATATTGCGTTCAGGTAGACTCAGAGAACTAAGAAGCTTACTCAGATATTTAGGGGATAATGTAAACTGTCTGATAATGTGGTCTGCAGGCAATACCCGGGTCTGCCTCAGATGTTTTGCACATTGTCATGTTGAGGTGTATTAATATATTTAAGAATTTATGAGCTCCTTACAGATTTTGGTAGAATAGCAAGAGACACTGGCTCTGTGCACTTCCTAAAATAACATCTCTAAGAATATTGCTTTTATAGTGTGTACATAGGAACAGTCCATAGCTATATATTTGTGAATGTACTTTTATATTATATATAGGAACACCTCAGAGATGTTGTGGGTTGGGTTCCTGGTTACCACAATAAAGAATATATCACAGTGAAGTCAGTCACACACTTTTTTTACATAAAAGTTACATTTATATTCTTCTATAGTCTATTAAGTGTGCAACAGCTTTATTTCTTGAAAAACAATGTACATACCTTAATTTAAAATACTTTATTGCTAAAAAATTTTAACCATTGTCTGAGCCTTCAGACAGCCATAATCATTTTCCCGGTGGAGGGTCTTGTCTCAGGGTTGATGGCCGCTGACTGATCAGGTTGGTGGCTGCTGAAGGTTGGGAGGGCTTTGGAAATTTCTTAAAATAAAAGAACAATAAAGTTTGCTATGTCAATTGACTTTTCCTTTCACGAATGATTTCTCTGTAGCATGTAATGCTATCCAACAGCATTTTACCCACAGTAGAACTTCTTTTCAAACTAGAGTCAATCCTTGGTAGGTTTAGCTCCAGGATGGAGAGAAGATGCTTCATGGCTCCTTGTCCATCTAGTTCCTCATCTGCCCAGATCAGCAGTACATTTGGCAGGAGATGACAGAACTTACTCTGCAATAACCATGGAATCCCGATGACAGTCCTGAGCTCCCTCCACTCATATCCTATATCAGGATTCTTTCTGATGCCTCTTACAAGAAGCTTTGCCAATGTCCCAATGGTAGACATGATCTGCTACAAATCCTTTGCACTCCTCCCAGTGGAGCTCAGTTCTTGAGCTCCATAGTGTCTAGTCCAGTGTTCTGCAAATAATAGCTGCACAGTAAATGGTTCTTGCATTAAAACAAACTGGAGTCAAAGCCTGCTGCCAGTTTATCGACTGTTCATGCAATATTCTAAATTTTTGTTGTCCTTTCAACAATCTTTACAGCATTTTCACCAGGCGTAGATTCGATCTGAAGAAACCACTTTCTTTGCTCAACCATAGGAAACTAGCTTCAAGCTTCTCTTCTGCAGCATCCTCACTTCTCTTGGCCTTCAGAGAACTGAACAGAGTTAGCTCCTTGCTCCGGACTAGGCTTTGGCTAAGCGAATATTATGGCTGGTTTGATCTTTCACCCAGACCACTACAACTTTCTTCATATCAGCAAATTATTGGCTATCTTTCTTATCATTTGTGTGTTCACTGGAGTAGTTTCCTTCAAGAACGTTTACTTTGCATTCACAGCTTGTCTATCTGGCTTAAGAGGCCTAGCTTTCAGCCTATCTTGACTTTCAACATGCCTTCCTCACTAAGCTTAACCATTTCTAATTTTTGGTGTAGATTGAGATATAAGCAATTCTTCTCACTTGGCCTAATTTCCATATTGTTGAGCCTCATGGAATAGGGAAGCCCAAAGAAAGCAAGAGAGAGGGGAATGACGGGTTGATGGAGCAGTCAGAACACATGTAACACTTATTGCTTAACTCTGCTCTCTTATATTGCTGTGATTTGTGGTGCCTCCAAAACAACTGTAATAGTAATATAAAAATCACTATCGCAGGTCGCCATAATATAACAATAATGAACAAGTTTGACATATTCCTATTATTAGCAAAATGTAACAGACACATGTGTGGTTAGTTGCTCAGTCATGTCCAGCTATTTGAGACACCTTAGACTGTAATATACCAGGCTCCTCTGTCCATGGGATTTTTCAGGTAAGAATATTAGAGTGGGTTGCATTTCCTTCTCCAAACAGAGACACAGAGTAAGCAAATTCCATTGAAAAATGGCACCAATAGACTTGCTCAATGCAGGTTTGCCACAAACCTTTTTCAATTTGTAAAAAACACAACATCAGACTTCCTTGGTGGTCCAGTGGTTAAGAATCCACCTTGCAATACAGGGAACATGGGTTTGATCCCCAGTCCAGAAAGATTCCGCATGCTGTTGCAGCAGCTAAGCCTATGTGTCATACTCCCTGAGCCACCTGCTCTTAGAGACTGCTCCGCAGTAAGAGAAGCCCCAAATCACCGAAGCTAGAGAAAGCTGACTCTCAGCAATGCAGACTGAGCGTGGCCAAAATTAAAAAGTAAATAAATAGACAAATAAATGTAATAAAAATTTTAAAAAACAGAGTATCTGTGAAGCTCAATAAAGTGAAGTGTGTTAACAAGGTGTGCCTGTTTAGGAACTGTGAATATTCTGGTGTGAGTCTTTATAGGCAAAATAATATTGTCTCTTTTAAAATGATGGATAAGGCTAGTGCCAGCCCACCAGGAAGGCCTGAAATCCTAGCCATCTGTCATCAGAAAGAAAGAAGTGGTACCAACTGAAAGAAAATTTCATTGCGTGAAAGCAGTTTTATTTAGATATTCTAGGTATCCTTTGTGAATTTTGCATCACTGAAAGATATAAGCAAAAGCTGTTTTTTACACTTTGTCCTGCGTTAGCTTGGCTTCGTGATCCTGCAATGAAAATTTTCTTTTATGGGTGGTTATGGGTTGTCAACATTTTACTGAATGATATTTTAATGCAATTTAAACTTAATAGGGTTAGAAAATTTGTAACTATACACCTAACATTGTTATTCCCAAGATAACTTTAAGAAAATATTTTAATAGCTGATAGAAATAACAAATAGTCCATGCTAACTTTGCAAACTGCCAGTCATCCAGAGGATTAACATTGGAAGTGGAAAATGTGGTAAAGGGTAACGGCAATTTATTTTGATTTCTTTGCTCTTCCCCAAGAAGGGACATGTGGTTAAAAACTGGATGAATGGTGAAGACTTCAGGCCATTCTGTGAAACTGTTCTCTTGATTAAGCAATATCATTACAAATACAAGTGTTATTTCTAAGCACCTCCTATGTTGACTTCCCTTTTCTAGGTATCTCAAGAAATTAAACAAACAGAAAACAGATCTTAGACTTGGAGGGGAATTGTCATGTTCTGTCTAAACCACAGTAGAAAATAACTAGAATCCCTTTGTCTTGTCATTCCTGCCTGTGGCTAAAGAGATACATTTATTTTGTGGAGTATGGGGACTAATATTTTATCATCTTTCTGCAGAATATGACTAATTTTCTAAAACAAAAACAACGCCCCCCAATCTAAATAGTAGTATCTCAAATTTCTCAATCACTTTTATCTTGATTGTGTTCTGAAAGCAGTATGGATAACCTTCTGTAAATGTCTTTTGACCTCTGTAACATTTAGTATACTAAAAAGTTGTTAAATTTCAATATTATATTTCCTATTAAAGCCCAGTGAATAACAATAAATGAGAACACTGTGTGCATTGGACACAGCAGAGCTTGCTTTCTTTTGTCAATATTAGTTGAAAGATTGTAGAAAGCAGGTGAATTAGACTAGATTTTTAAAAACAATGTATCAATAATTGTACAAATAAATTGTGTTTACCTTTGGGAAGCATTAAGGTACCAGCTTAGGAAAACAGGCTATTCATTCCTCCTGTTCTTCAGCTTGAGTCTCCGTTGATGATTGTTCCTGCTGTCGTGGCCTGGTAACCTGCTGAGGTCTCAGGTGGAGAAGCCACAGTTGCCCAGCTGTTCTAGATAATCTGCAGAATTCATTATCTATCTGCAGACACTGTAGAGGCTATCAGTATAGCCTTCTTTTAAAAAATTTATACTACAAAGACAGCCTTACAAGACAATCTTGTGAAAATCATTGTTCACACGTTAGAGGATTTTGGGCAAGGAGAGATTTACAAAGGGAATTACCCTGAGATTCTGGCAAAAATCAATCTCCCTTGTGCAATAAAACCCAAATTAACTGCCACAATTTTTTTTGGACAGAATTTTCAGGAGGACTTATTGAAAAAATAAGTAAATTGCATTCTTTCCAGGCATATTTAGAAAGCGAATTTTTACTGTAATTAAAGAGCTCATCCAAATTGTTATTCCTTATAGTTTTCTGTCATTCAGATCTTGGGCAGGAGTTTTAATTCCAGATATTAAATATTTATTGATATGTAGTCCTCTCTTGAGTTGCTTTCATAACCACCAAAGGATGGATCTGGGGCCAGGAAACTGTTACAGATTGTTAGTAGAATGATTTACTGGTATATAATTTGAAGAGAAGAAACCTGTAGAATATTAAGTATAGTGTATCAGTGGGAGAATTACCTAGTCCTATAAGATATTGCTTCCCTGGTGGCTCAGACATTAAAGAGTCCGCCTGCAATGCAGGAGACCTGGGTTAGATCCCTTGGTTGGGAAGATTCTCTGGAGGAGAGCATGGAAACCCACTCCAGTATTCTTGCCTGGAGAATCCCCATGGACAGAGGGGCCTGACGGGCTACAGTCCATGGGGTTGTGAAGATTTGGACATGACTGAGTGACTAAGCACAGCACATAAGATATTGCACCCCAAGTTGTAGCTTTTATTATTTGTGTTCATGGGCTCCTGCATGTGGGTGTGTGAGCATGCATGTAGCTGCATGTACACACACACACACATGCACACACAGTTTGTGTAGTTATGACAGTAGGGATAACAATGCTATATTTATTCAGTTTTAAAAAAGAGTAGGGGATTTTCATAAATAAAACTTTAATATTGGTGTCAGTGAGCTATACTCATGGGAATGCGAGGTGTAGAATTAGGTCTTTTAATACTAGTTCCCAGATTGGAATGCTTTCCAAAGTCAGACTGAACCCTCTTCTAAAGCAAAGGAAGATATTTACCTTAAGAAGCTAAGGCACACGAACTCGATTGGAGACTGTTTGCTGCACAAATAGATGCTAATGCAGCGGAATGTGATTTGCGTCAGTCTGCTCCTAAATACATCAATTTTCTCTTTTGGTATTCCAAATGCTCAATTAAATTCTTCAATTTATTTTTCCCTAAGGAGAATAACTTGAACACAGAATTAGTTCCAGCTGAAGCAAGACTATGTTAACCTGTTATTTCTGGGCTGCATTTGTGTATTTTGTATACTAGTTTGAAAATGATTCAATAATGAATTTGCAGATCATGACACAAAGTATACCATTAATGCACTGAACTTCATGGTTAAATGAGCACTGAGTTTTAAGTGAGTATTATCTTTTAATGGTTTATAATTAAGATTTTCCTAACTATATATTTTTATAATACATTTCTGTCTGAACCATTTTTGTATTGCATATACTTCTAAAAAAAACCACACTAAAAGAAAAAAGAAGGATTTAACATTAAGACCCAGGAGTAAGGCTCTGCAATTTGGAGATATAAGAAGTACATTAGATCTGGCTCTTTTTTATAAAGCTAATGGTAAAGAGTTAGGATTTTATTTCATAAACTAAAGGGAATTGTTATCATTTGGATAGTACCTTGGAAAATGTTTACCACTCTTTGTGAAACATTCATATTCTACAATATGTTGTATATTGAGTTAACAGATTTATGTGGCAATAAAGGAGTAGAAAAATAATATAATGAAGAATCATTTATCATTGAAATAAATTCTCCTTTTGAGAGCTCATATTGGAAAATTTGAGATAGAGTGATGTAAACAATATCTATAAACACTGAATTTATTATAGAAATGATGAATTATCATTTTTATGAAATCAAAATAAAAGGCCAAGAAGAGACAGTTTGAAGTGATAAAAATCAAGGCCACTGCCTCTTATGCCCACCCCATTTAGATAGCCAATGAACTTGAGTCCTTTCTTTAGTCTCTGATGAGGTATACATATATATACACACACAAGCAAAATATCTCTTTATAATTTAGCTATGAAAAGTAAGTTGATAACAGTAATATATAAAATTATATATACATTATTATTTATAGCAAATATACATATTAAAAGAGTCTCCAGAGACCTATTACATATGATATGTAGACATTGTTTGGATCCTGATTCAAATACCAGGTCTAAAAGGACAGTTTTGAGATAACTGGGAAAATTAAACATGAATTAAAATGTATACAGTATTAAGATTTCAGTAATTTTGTTGAGTTTAATAATAGAACAGTGATTTTGTTTTTTTAAAAATCTCTTTTTTGATGTAAATACTGACATAATTGTAGGAGAAATGATATGATATCTGGACTTTCCTTTAAAATATTCTGGAAAAATTTTGGAAGGAGGTTGATGAAACAAGATGACAAAGTTGGTGGTTGTTGAAGCTGGGCAAAACCATTTAAAATCGTCCGTAATAAAAAGTTGACAAAAAAATAGAGCACTCACATATGCATGTACACAATCAAGTATTATTTTAAAAGTAATCATCCTGAAAGGTCTTGAGCTCATTCTATACTCATTCTAATGGTATCCCTGGTAGTTAAAATGGCTCTGAGACACTTACTTTGAAATTATGTTCATAGCACTGTAATTCTCAGTGTGGACCACATGGTTCACATCAGAATTTGGGTTTTCAGGTGAGCCAGGTAGAGTAGGGAGTTCTTTGTCAGCAAACACACAGCATCCAAACGCAAAAGAAAATTTTAACTCAGAGTATACTTAGAAAATTAGTAGTTTAAACAGGGGGAAAATCATGGCTAATGCCCAGTTAAAAGAGCCACAGGAGAATCGAGTTCTGGATTCAAGATCTTTAAGTTGGAAGTAGGGTTGAGATTGACATAAGGCTGAAAAATACTGCTGAGCTCAAGCTAAGTTATGTCATACTCCTCAATAATAATGAACACCAGTAGGCTCATTACCATAGGTGAACTGGGGGGTGGGCAGGAGATGAGCAGAAGAGCCAGCACAGGAAAATCAGGATAGTTTACTCCAGAACTGCACCTCCCTTTTAAGCCCAGATTATATCACCCAGGGAGGACATCTGCTTGTAACCATTGGACTTGGCTCTGAATGCTTTTTATTTTCACCAATTAGATACACTCGGAAGAGAGAAGTTTTGTTACTATGGACAATATTCAAAAGAACGTCACGGGTTCCAAAGACCATTCTAAAATAAGAGTTGCAAAAAAACCCAAAAACTGGCCAACAGAATCCTTGAAATAAACATATAGCTTCTTTTCTTTACAAGGACAAAACCTGTTTACATAATGTAAAAATTCTGCTCTATTTGTTAAAAAGTCAGTTGTTATTGATTTGTAATTTTTCATTTAAAGATGGTAAAATTGAACGGCATAACTACATTCTAGTAATTCACAGGAAAAGAAGTGTGTATATGTGTGTGTGAGAGAGAGAAAGAGACAGACGGGCTCGCACGCACACGCACACACGCACAGACGCAGAGGCCTTTACTTGTAGCTCTTTGAGCAGCTGGGAAGTTCTACTCCCTTGCTTCCTCCTCTCATGTAATCTATCTTGGTTCTTATAACAATTGATTCTGTCACGGATTCATGTGAGAAGCACGGCCTCCTCTATTCTAGCTGTCCCCAACCTCTTTCATATCAGGGACCTGTTTTGTGGAAGAAAATTTTTCCACAGACAGGGGAAGGATGATTTGGGGATGATTCAAGCCTATTACATTTATCGTGCACGTTATTTCTATTATTTTTACATCAGCTCCACCTCAGATCATCAGGCATTAGATTCTGGAGGTTTGGGGACCCGTGCTCTGAAAGATTGGCTTATTCATTCATTAAATGCCATCAACCTTGCTATATCCCACAGCATGAGACCACTGTCCCTGACCATTAGGAACACTAAGAATAAATGCAGTCACTTCCTCTCTTCCCCTTGGGGCTCATGACTACCTAGCCACACAAAGATGAGGATGGAGGTGAAAAGCACAAAGCTTCTGTTGAAACACACACCCCCACTCACATGCTACATGGATGAACAAAGTGCCTTATAACTAGAGTCTGAACAGAAATCATTGCAAAGGTGCCCTTGATCCTGCAGGTCCCTTTGTGGTCACCGCCTACATGAACTGGAGATTGCTCTACTAGCCATACTACCAGGCGGACAGATGGGAGGAAGACAGGAGCAAACGCTGCTTCTCCTTCTTTGTAGTTCTCACAACCCCACTGTTCGCCTGACATCTGACACAATGAATGCATTATCAAGTCATTAGCCCTCATCAAATATGTGATGCCTGGATCTTCTGTCAGTCAGCCTAGTATAGATTCAGAAGAGTAGTTAAGTGGTAATGGATTTGCTTTAGGCATTTCACAACCTATTGGTCCTAATTAGCCTGAAAACGGGTTGCTATAGACAACCTGGAAATTTAAATAATGCATTTGTTCTCATATATTCTTCCAAAACAAGTCAGCAAGAACCTAAAACAAAAGGAAGACCAGAGCGATGTCTTAAGGCAATATTGGAATTTGCTTTTTCAAAACGTGGGGCCACAACCACACTGAATTTTTATGTGCAGCTGATAGTTTGACTTGGCAAACCCTAAAATGGTATTCAGAATATAGAACATGCAATAAGCTTACACCATGTATTACCTGAACAATGTGGTTGCAAAAGACATTTGAATTGATCACCAGAAATGAAAAGGCCAAACCATAGAAAAGCACAGATTCTCCGAACAAGGGGTGGGGTCTGAAACCAGCATGGGTCCCGTGATGTTAACCTGGAAAATAAGAGCAGAGGGGTCATTTTGACACGAGATTTAATGAGCTACAAGAAAGCGGTGCCACAGTGGAGATCCTCTGAAGTACCCACAACTCTCAGAAGGCAACGTTTGGAGAGACATACAAACGTTTACAATAGTCAATAGGAACCGTGGCAACCGTGGCAAAAGCATTCATTAAAGCTGCTGCAGTTTCTTGCAATCTAGTGAGGCTGAGTTTTCAGATAATTGTAGTACGGTAAATGCAGTAAAGAAACTAAAGCTATTTGTCTCATATGCAGGCCAATTTTCCATGCACAATCAAATTTGACTTCTTATGTTCCCTAACAGCTGCTCTAAACCCACTGAGGATTCGGAAGTCGTGGTACAATATTAGTAAGAAAATTAGAGGGGCAGCAAATTGCAAGTCGTCTTCTGAGCAACACAGTAGGAGGTCAGTTAACAGTAAATACCCACAGCCTGTGTGCACACACTCATGTTTCCTAGGAGAGTCTAAGCAAAATATTGCCTTCAGGTATCCACTCTTAGGAGCTTTTGCATAACAGGAACCAAGATGCTGATAGCAAGGAATGAAATTCTGATGCTGAAGAAGGAGCCCCAAGGCTCAGAACAAAGCCCTCTAGGAAAACAGAGGTAAACTTATTTAAAAAGTAAACAGTCTAATTATTCATTCATCATATATTTATCGGGGACCTTTTTTCTGTCACTTTGGTTAGGCTCTGGGGATGTCATAGTGAGAAAATACAGACTTTGTTCCTGACCTCATGAAGTTTAAAACTAGGAGACAAATTCTAATGAAAATAGTCACATAAATAAATGTGCTTTTACAAACAGTGAAATTGCTTTGAAGTAAATGTACCTGATACTACGAAAGCAAATAATAGAAGACACTGAGCTTGACTGGAAAGGGTGATGAGGGAATATGAGGGATGACTAGAAATTCTAGAGAAGAGGAATTCAATAAAACTCCTGTTGGAAGGGAAAGTATGTGCAAAGAGCCTGTGGCCTGAGGAGCATAGGGCTTTAAGAAATGTAAGAGCCAGGATATTTGCTGGACAGAGAGCAAGAAGCAAGATGTGGAAAGAGATGGAGACACATAGGTAGACACTAGACCATGCAGGCCCCAAGAATTTTTTATTTTAAAAAACAATGGGAAATTGTTGAAATTTAGGCAGAGGAATGACATAAGCTTGTTGAAATGGTCACTCTGGATAGACTGGAGAATGGATTGGAAGAAGTTAAGATTTGCTATAGCCGTGGCGCCATAAAGAGAATGGCAGTTTGGACAAGGATGGTAATGAGGTACCTGGAGGGCCATGAACAATTCAGGGGGACACATTTAGGAGGTACAATACATAGGAGTTAATACAAGTTTAGATGTGGGGGTGGCGTATGAGAGGAAGCTGTTGAGGACGCCTTGAGATTCTGACTTCCGTAATAGGATGGAAAAGGCATGATTTCCTTGGACAAAAACCTTGGAAAAGTAACTGGTTTATTATACATTTGTTTAGGGGCATATATGGAGATTGGAAGTAATTTTGATGCATGCAAGTGGAAGTTTTTGACTCCAATTAGATATTTGATTCTGGATCTAAGACAGGACATATGTAAATTTGTGTGTCATTCATATGTAGCTGATAACTGAAGCTAGGGGTGTGCATGAAATCATCAATAGAAAGAGTAGAAAGTGAAAAGGGTAGATAGCTACAATTGAGCCTGGAGGAACTGTATTTAATACAGGGAAGCCCCATATTTAATACAGTGGCTCCCAAAGCATAACCCCCAGACCAGCAGTATCCAAATCACTTGGGAATCCATTGGAAAAGCAAACAGAGCTACTGGAATCTAAAACTCTGGGAGTGGAGCTCAGCCAGTGGAGCTCATCATGTCCAGATGATTTTGTATGTGCACACTCAAGGAAGGGTTAGGGCTAACCCTGACCATTGATAACGGAAAGGTGGAGGATGCGTCAGTAAGATGATAGAGACTGAGCTGCTTGCCAGGTGGTGAAAGGAAAAATCAAGCATCATTAGAGTCTTTGGGGAAAGGGATGGAAAAATTCAAGGAGAAGGTCAAGATCAAAAGAGTTAAGTGTCGTTGGGAGATCAAGTGAAATGGAGATCACTTTTGGCTTTAGGAAAACTGTTTTATTCTAAAGATGGAGATGGAAATATGCTAGAGAGTACTGAGGAGTGAGTGGGAGGGGAAGAAAAGGGATAAGTACTGACAACTCTTTTTTAAATATTTATTTTTATCCATTTATTTGGCTGCTCCAGGTCTTAGTTGCATCACTCAGGATCTTTGGTTTTCACAGCAGCAAGTGGGATTTTTAGTTGTGGCAGGCAAACTCCTGGTTGTGGCAGGTGGGATCTAGTTCCCTGATCAGGGATTGAACTCAGGCCCCTACGTTGGGAGCATGGAGTCTAGACCACTAGGCCACCAAGAAAGTCGAGACAACTCTTTTTCAAGGTTCAAATATGCTCTGGATCTGGAGGAGAAAGTGAGGGTGTGTTATAAACATGTTTAAATGCTGATAGAAAAGAGCAGATTGAGAGACTACAGAAGAGGTAGTCTAGCAAATCAGCTCTGAGCATCCTTGGAAAAGCAGAGGGCTGGGTTCAATAGCCCAGATAGAAATACGGCATCCAGGTCAGTATCCCTTGTTTAAGGGATGAGTCAAGAACCTGTCTCACACCACCCTCTCCCTTGCTCACTGTGCTCAGGCCACATGAGCTTCTTTTTTATCATAGTTACTTGAACATGTAATAAACCCGTCTCTTTGGGAACGTGGTTCTGGCTTTCTCTCTTTATCTTTCCATGACTGATTCACTGTAGACATATGAGTCGTACCTAAAATGCCCCTTCCTTACAGAACACTGTATCTTTTTTTTAATTTATTTTTAAATTGAAGGATAGTTGCTTTACAGAATTTTGTTGTTTTTTGTCAAACAACATAAATCAGCCATAGGTATACATATATCTCCTCCCTGTTGAACCTCCCTCCCATCTCCCTCCCATCCCACCCCTCTAGGTTGATACAGAGCCCCTGTTTGAGTTTCCTGAGCCATACAGAAAATTCCTATTGGCTATCTATTTTACATATGTTTCTATTTACATAAGTTTTACATATGTTATCTATTTTACATAGGTTTCCATGTTACTCTTTCCATACATCTCACCCTCTCCTCCCCTCTCCACATGTCCATAAATCTATTCTCTATGTCTGTTTCTCCCTTGCTGCCCTGTATTCTTCAGTACCATTTTTCTAGATTCCATGTATATGCATTAGATTACGATATTTATCTTTCTTTTTCTGGCTTATTTCATTCTGTGTAATAGGTTCTAGGTTCATCCACCTCATTAGAACTCACTCAAATTTGTTCCATTTTACGGCCGAGTAATATTCCATCGTGTATATGTACCGCCACTTCTTTATCCATTCATCTGTCAGTGGACGTCTAGGTGGCTCCCACGTTCTGGCTATTGTAAATAGTGCTGCAGTGCACAATGGGATGCGTGTGTCTTTTTCAATTTTGGTTTCCTCGGGGTATATGCCTAGGAGTGGGACTGCTGGGTCATATGGTGGCTTTATTCCTAGTTTTTAAAGGAATCTCCAGATCATCTTCCATAGTGGCTGTATCAATTTATATTCCCACCAACAGTACGAGAGGGTTCCCTTTTCCCCACACCCTCTCCAGCATTTATTGTTTGTAGGCTTTTTGATGATGGCCTTTCTGACTGGTGTGAGGTGATATCTCATTGTAGTTTGGATTTGCATTTCTCTAATAATGAGTGATGCTCAGCATCATTTCACGTGTTTGTTAGCCATCTGTATGTCTTCTTTGAAGAAATGTCTTTTTAGGTCTTTCTCCCAATTTTTGATTGGGTTGGTTGTTTTTCTGGTGTTGAGTTGTATGAGCTGCTTGTATGTTTTGGAAATTAATCCTTTGTCAGTTGTTTCATTTGCTATTATTTTCTCCCATTCTGAGAGTTGTCTTTTTCACCTTGCTTATAGTTTCCTATGCTGTGCAAAAGTTTTAAGTTAATCAGGTCCCACTTATTTTTGTTTTTATTTCTGTTCCTCTAGGAGGTGGCCATAGAGGAACTTGCTTTGATTTATGTCACTGAGTGTTCTGCCTATGTTTTCCTCTAAGAGTTTTATAGCTTCTGGTCTTACATTTAGGTCTTTAATCCGTTTTGAGTTTATCTTTGTGTATGGTGTTAGGAAGTGTTCTAATTTCATTCTCTTAAATGTAGCTGTCCAGTTTTCCCAGCACCATTTATTGAAGAGGCTGTCTTTGCCCCATTGTATATTCTTGCCTCCTTTGTTAAAAATAAGGTACCCATAGGGGTATGGGTTTATTTCTGGGCTTTCTATCTTGTTCCATTTGTTCATATTTCTGTTTTTGTGCCAGTACCATTTTGTCTTGATGACTGTATCTTTGCAGTATAATCTGAAGTCAGGAGAGTTGATTCCTCCAGCTCCATTCTTCTTTCTCAAGACTGTTTTGGCTGTTCAGGATCTTCTGTGTTTCCACATGATTTGTGAAATTTTTTGCTTTAGTTCTGTGAAAAATGCCATTGGTTATTTGCTAGGGATTGCACTGAATCTGTAGATTGTGTTTGGTAGTATAGTCATTTTCACAATATTGATTCTTCCTACCCAGGAACATGGCAAAATCTCTCCATCTATTTATATTGTCTTTGATTTCTTTCATCAGTGTCTTATAATTTTCTGTGTACAGTTCTTTTGTCTCCTTGGGTAAGTTTATTCCTAGATATTTTATTCTTTTTGTTGCAATGGTGAATAGGATTGATTCCTTAATTTTTCTTTCTGATTTTTCATTGTTAGTATATAGAAATGCAAGTGAATTCTGTGTATTGATTTTGTATCCTGCAACTTTGCTAAATTCACTGATTAGCTCCAGTAATTTTCTGATACTATCTTTAGGGATTTTTATGTACAGTATCATGTCATCTGCAAACAGTGAGAGGTTTACTTCTTTTTTTCCAATCTGGATTCCTTTTATTTTTTTTTCTTCTCTGATTGCTGTAGCTAGGACGTCCAGAACTATGTTGAATAATAGTGATGCAAGTGGACACCCTTGTCTATTCCTGATCTTAGGGGGAATGCTTTCAGTTTTTCAGCTTTGAGAATAATGTTTGCTGCAGGCTTATCCGGGGAAGGCAATGGCAACCCACTCCAGTACTCTTGCCTGGAAAATCCCATGGACAGAAGAGCCTGGTAGGCTGCAGTCTGTGGGGTCGCTAAGAGTCAGACACAACTGAGGGACTTCACTTTCACTTTCCACTTTCATGCGTTGGAGAAGGAAATGGCAACCCACTGCAGTGTTCTTGCCTGGAGAATCCCAGGGATGGGGGAGCCTGGTGGGCTGCTGTCTATGGGATCGCACAGAGTTGGACACAACTGAAGCGACTTAGCAGCAGCAGCAGGCTTATCATATATGGCCTTTACTGTGTTGAGGTAGGTTCCTTCTATGCCCATTTTTTGAAGAGTTTTAATCATAAATGGGTGCTGAATTTTGTCAAAGGCTTTTTCTGCATCTATTGAGGTGGTCATACGGTTTTTATCTTTCAGTTTGTTAATATGGTGTGTCACATTGATTATTTTGCATATATTGAAGAATCCTGGCATCCCTGGAATAAACCTAACTTAATCATGGTGTATGAGCTTTTTGATGTGTTGCTGAATTCTGTTCGCTAAAATTTTGTTGAGGATTTTTGCATCTATGTTCATCAGTGATATTGGCCTGTAGCTTTCTTTTTTTGTGTTGTCTTTGTCTGGTTTTGGTCTCAGGGTGATGGTGGCCTTGTAGAATGAGTTTGGAAATGTTCCTTCCTCTGCAATTTTTTGAAGGAGTTTTAGAAGGATAGGCATTAGCTTTTCTCTAAATGTTTGATAGAATTCTCCTGTGAAGCCATCTGGTCCTGGGCTTTTGTTTTTTGGGAGATTTTTGATCATAGCTTCAATGTCCATGCTTGAAATTGGGCTGTTCATAGTTTCTATTTCTTTATGGTTCTGTCCTAGAAGCTTGAACTTTTCTAAGAATCTGTCCATTTCTTCCAGGTGGTCCATTTTATTGTCATAGAGTTGTTCATAAGAGTCTCTTATAATCCTTTATATTTCTACACTGTCTGTTGTAACCTCTCCTTCTTCTTTAGTAGTTTTGTTGATTAGATTCTTCTCTCTCTTTTTTTTTTTTCCTTGATGAGTCTGGCTAAAGGCTTGCCAATTTTTTTTTATCTTCTGAAAGAACCAGCTTTTAGTTTTATTAGTCTTTACTGTTATTCTTTCTTTCATTTCTTTTTCATGTATTTCTGTTCTGATCTTTGATTTCTTTAGTTTTACTAATTTTGGGATTTTTTTGTTCATCTTTTTCCAGTTGTTTTACGTGTAAAGTTAAGTTGTGTCTTCAATGTTTTTCTTGTTTCTTGAGGTAGGATTGTATTGCTATAAACTTCCCTCTTAGAACTGCTTTTGCTGCATCCCATAGGTTTGAGTTGTCCTGTTTTCATTGTCATTTGTTTCTAGAAATGTTTTGATTTCCCTTTTGATTTCTTTATTAACCTGTTGGTTATTTAGAAATGTATTGTTTAAGCTCCATGTATTTGTGTTTTTTACAGTTTTTTTTTTTTTTTCTTGTAATTGATATCTAGTCTCATAGCATTGTGGTCAGAGAACATGTTTGATATGATTTCAATTTTCTTAAATTTACTGAGGTTTGATCTGTGACCCAAGATGTGGACTATCCTGGAGAATGTTCCATGTGCACTTGAGAAGAAGGTGTATTCTTCTGCATTTGGATGAAATGTCCTGATGGTATCAATGAGATCCATCTCATCTAATGTATCATTTAAGACTTGTTTCCTTATTAATTTTGTTTTGATGATCTGTCTATTGGTGTGAATGGGGTGTTATTGGGGTCTCACTATTATTGTGTTACTGTCAATTTCTCCTTTTACGTCTGTTAGTGCTTGTCTTATGTGTTGAGGTGCTCTTATGTTAAGTGCATAGATATTTACAATTGTTATGCATTTCTCTTGGCTTGATCCCTTGATCATTATGTAGTGTCCTTATCTTTTGTAATCCTATTTTAAGGTCTATTTTGTCTGATGTGAGGATCGCTACTCCAGATTTCTTTGCTTCCCATTTGCGTGGAATATATTTTCCCACCCTGTCACTTTCAGTCTATATGTGTCTTGAGGTTTGAAGTGAGTTTCTTGTAGACAGCATATATATGGGTCTTGTTTTTGTATCCATTCAGCCAGTCTGTGTCTTTTGGTTGGAGCATTTAATCCATTTATATTTAAAGTAATTATTGATATATATGTTCCCATTTCCTGGAGAAGGAAATGGCAACCCACTCCGGTGTTCTTGCCTGGAGAATCCCAGGGACGGCGGAGCCTGGTGGGCTGCCATCTATGGGGTCGCACAGAGTTGGACATGACTGAAGCGACTTAGCAGCAGCATGTTCCTATTGCCATTTTCTTAATTGTTTGGGGTTGATATTGCAGATATTTTTCTTCTCTTGTATTTCTTGACTTCATAAGTCCTTTTAACATTTTTTGTAAAGCTGATTTGGTGGTACTGAATTCTGTAAACTTTTGCTTGTCTGAAATTGCTTTCTCTGTCAATTTTTAATGAGATACTTGCCAGGTACAGTAATCTTGGTTGTAGATTTCTCCCTTTCAGTACTTGAAATATATCCTGCCATTCCTTTCTGGCCTGCAGAGTTTCTGCTGAAAGACCAGAAACCCCATAAAGTACGTTACTTGTTGTTTTTCCCTTGCTGATTTAATATTCTTTCTTTGCGTTTAGTCTCTGTTAGTTTGATTAGTATGTGTGTTGGTGTGTTTCTCCTGGGGTTTATCCTGTATGGACTCCTTGTGCCTCTTGGAATTGATTATTTCCTTTTCCATGTTGGGGAAATTTTCAACTATAATCTCTTCAAAAATTTTCTCATACCCTTTCTTTTTCTCTTCTTCAGGGACCCCTATAATTTGAATGTTGGTGCATTTGATATGGTCCCAGACGTCTCTGGGACTATCCTCAGTTCTTTTCATTCTTTTTACTTTATTCTGCTCTTCAGAAGTTATTTCCTCTATTTTATCTTTCAGCTCAGTGATTCATTCTTCTCCTTCAGATATTCTGCTCTTGATTCCTTCTAGAGTATTTTTAATTTCAATAATTGTGTTGTTCGTCTCTGTGTGTTTATTCTTTAATTCATCTAGGTCTTTGTTAATTGAGTCTTGCTTTTTTCCCATTTTGTTTTCAAGGGTTTTGATCATCTTTACTATCATTATTCTGAATTCTTTTTCAGGTAGCTTACCTATTTCTTCTTCATTTATTTGGACTTCTGTGTTTCTAGTTCCTTCATTTGTGTAGTATTTCTCTGCCTTTTCATTATTTTTTTTTAACTTATTGTGTTTGAGGAGTCATTTTCCAAGGTTTCAAGTTTGAATTCCTTCTTCCTTTTGGTTTCTGCCCTCCTAAGGTTAGTCCTGTAGTTTATGGAAGCTTCATATAGGGTGAGATTTATGTGGGGTTTTTGTTGCTGTTGTTTTTCCTCTGATGGGCAAGGCTGAGGGAGGTGGTAGTCCTGTCTGCTAATGACTGGGTTTGTGTTTTTTGTCTCTTTGTTGTTTAGATGAGGCGTCCTGCGCAGGGTGCTAGTGCTGGTTGGGTGATGCCGGGTCTTGTATCCAAGTGGTTTCCTTTGTGTGAGTTCTCACTATTTGATCCTCCCGAGGGTTAGTTCTCTGGTAGTCTAGGCTCTTGGAGTCAGTGCTCCCACTCCAAAGGCTCACGGCTTGACCTCTCCCAAGTATTGGGAAGCCGGTTCCTTGTTCACAAGGTTCCAACCCCCTGGTGCTGCCACTCAGTGTTACTCAGGAGACACTCCCAGTAACCCATTTTGTTGGCTCTTCTCTGACTGAGTCTTCCTTCCTAGTGACAAGCTCCATTGCCAAGGGGATGGATGTGATGTCACAATCAGGAGCACTCGCCCTGGAAGTGGTCTGGACTCTCCGTACCCACTGCAACCAAGAGACAGCCTGGGTGCCGTGTCCCAGCCTTTCCTGGGAGGGGAAGGGGAAGATGTGAGAGGGTCAGAACACTGTGTCTTAATGTTGCCTGCTTTGATGGCCATCCCCAGTTGTAGCCTAAGCCACTATCCTGTCATTCTTCACAACTGCACTTTTCCCTCCCTTCAATTATTTATTTATTCTCTGGTAGGTAATTCCAACCACTTACCTGGTGTCTCAGATGGTAAATAATCTGCCTGCAGTGCAGGACATCCGGATTCAATCCCTGGGTCAGAAAGATCCCCTGGAGAAGAGAATGGCACCCACTCCAGTATTCTTTCCTGGAAAATCCCATGGACAGAGGAGCCTGGTGGGCTACAGTGACTACATGGGACAGAAGGATTTTTTCCTGTTTCCAGATTTAGCTCTGGTTTTCAGAACAATATGTGGAGTATGGTAGGCATTTTATAAACATTTGTTGATGGAAAGAATAGAGTGAGTGCAGATAAATCTACCTTTTACATTTGATGAAGGGAGGTAGAAGGGTTTCCTTTCATTAGATTTTACTTTCTCTCTAAGGAATAAAAGGGGTGTCATCATCTAAGGACAAAGGTCAGGGGAAATCAGGGCTATTGTTTTACTAAAGAATGGAGAAGGGGCTTCCCAGTTGGCACTAGTGGTAAAGAACCCACCTGCCAGTGCAAGAGAAATAAGAGACATGATTTCTATCCCTGAGTCAGGAAGACCCCCTGGAGGAGGGCATGGCAACCCATTCCAGTATCCTTGCCTGGAGAATCCCATGGACACAGTAGCCTGGTGGGCTACAGTCCACGGGGTTGCAGACTCGGACACAACTGAAGCAACTTAGCATGATTGTAGAAAGTTTCCATCCAGAGTGAATTCCAGGTGGTGCTGAGAGCCATTTGAGGAAGATAACCAATGACCATGAACTTAGGGTAATGCAGGTGGTTCTGCTGAGTGACTCTCTCCAGGGGTGCTCAGTTACATAGAGGAAATCTGGAAAACACAGGTGGTTAGGTACATCAGGGCTGGTATTTTTCCCAGTATGATGGACTTCAGGGCCTGACAAGGCTAGAGGGTCATAGCAGAAATAGTTGAGTAGGCAACATGAATGTTTGGAAAGCTGTGCCCATGACCAGGATGTCTTGTTTTGAGTCACAGCTTCCATGATCACAGAAGGCGAAGGCAGAGGTGGAAGAAGTCATTAGAAAAGGTCAGTGAATCGAGTTTTCCTAAAATGTTTTGAGGGCCTGAAATGTCTTATAAACCCATTAGATATTTCAAATCATGATATAAAATACATCACTAAAAAAAAGCCAGGTAAAAATTGCCTTGTAAATCCTAAACCATGAGTGTAATGTATTACCATGAGCGTAATCTGTTACTATCACAGTAGATGCCATTTTTATGTAGGCCTGAAAGTTCATCTCTGAATTGTAAATGATAAAGTGAAACCTCATTACCTCATTCCACTAATGAAGAATTAGTGATAATTTGATTACCAGCTGGGCTAATACTTTGTTTCATTAATGAAAAAGCTATAGACTAAGAAGAAATGGGTTTGTATATTGACTTTGTCACTTTTTCTGTGTGTGTGGTCTGCGACTAGCTTCTTAATGTTACTGAATCTCTGTTTTTTTGCATCTGTATAAAGGAGGGAAAATTAAATGTTTCACAGCATTGTCCTAAGGATTAAATGAGGACATGTAGGTGAAAGTGTCTGTAAACAATAAACCCCCGACAAAAAGGCCTTTTTACAGTCTACAGAAAAGATATCCACTAAGGAAATTAACATTCTAATAAGACCTCAATCAAATGCTTATCTTATTACAAATTTTTAATCATCTTAGAAGCACTGTTTACAAATAACATAAAATTATAATTACATAAAATGGACCAAAAAGAACTGCCATGTTTTGCCAACTCTACCTGAAATTAATGAAAACACATTTGTTCAAAATAGTTTATAAAAATGCCTTATAATCCTGATTTCTCCTGATGTTAGAGGCTATTTTATCAGAGCATAATTTTATGTTATTTTAAAATGTTGCAATTCTAGCATAAAAACCATGGTGTGTGTGTGTGTTTGCCCTCATGCATGTATAGTTTGCACATTATACCTGTAACTTCTGTAACATTTTTTTCTTGTCAGATCAAAGTTGATACCTATATTTATAATCCTCACCCAGACCGGTTTAGTTATGGGAGCACAATTTCCTATATTAATGAAAACATTGATTGATGAAACTTTATTAACATCTATAGCATGACCAGATAGTTAAAGTCATAACATAAAATACATAACTGAAAATAAGGAGACAGCATTACTACGTAAAATAGACATAAATTATTTTGCTGTATTTTTATAGTGTTTTTCTTATTTTTAGGGAGCTACACATTGATCCAAACCTAGTGTTTGGTGTTGTGAGCAGGAGAGAAATGGAAGAGGTCATTTATTCAGATATTAATATCAAGATGTGAGGACAAACCTCTCATTTTAAAGTGTGACCAAGGTTATAAAATATCTCCAAATCTATTTACTGACTTGACAACACCTATATATCGAGTTGGCCAAAAAGTTTGTTCCCATCTTACGGAAAAACCTTAATGAGCTTTTTGGCCAACCCAGTACCTCCCCTGCACCGGCTTCGGCTGTTGGCTCAATGGGGGTGTAATTGAAAACAGGCTAGGTGCTTCGTTTCTTGAAAAATTATGTCTGTATCTGCTCTCCAGTGTGTGTTGCCCAGGCACTGCCAAGTGAAGATGCCGTTTGAAAGTTCTATGAACACTTGTTTTGATTGCTTACGTTTAGGTTGTCTCAAGCTATTAAGAGAAGGAAGCTATGTTTCTTTCCACATCAACTCACTGAAGTCTGAGCTTACTTACCATCAAGTGAAAATGGAATTTAATTGGTGGCCGCTGAGAAAGCTCAACAAAAACTCACCAGTGTGATTTCCTGAGCTATGGATGCTTTCTGACTTAAACCTGACAGGATGCTAGTAAATGTGAGCCAATTTTCAGTAAACATTCTGTTATTCTAAAATTTTTGGTAAGGAAATTCTTAATTTATGTTTTTTCCTCCACCTGTTTTGGAAAACATCACTCAGGGACAATACAGATCATTGTACCATAGACCCGAGGAAGGGAAGTAGAATATTCAAATGTTATAATAGAGGAAAAACAGGTCAAACACAATAATGTTTGTAACAATGATGCACATTTTGTTTTCTTCAAGTTGGGTATAGATTAGGAAATGTAATTAGGTAGACTATTACTTTCCTATTCATGCTGCCCCCTGATTGAAAAAGGCAACAATTTTAATTCTTTCATGTTTTTTCCATCTTGTTTTGGAAGAGCCTAGAAGTCAGAGCCCAGCTATGAGCTCATAAAGAAAGCATTCTATCTGTACTCCCTTCTAAGGGAAAAGTCAGAACTGACAGCTCATTAGATGGACACTTGGTTACATATCAACCTGTGTAGCCCTGGCACAGTGTTCTCTGGTGTCAGGGCCAGTTGGGGAGAGTGGACTAGGCAATGGGCAGGAATGGATGCTTCAAGCATTCACCAGTCAAATGGATTGGTGGCAAGACAGGGGAGGGCCAGGAAACGAAATCCCAACTACTGTTGGTCCCTCTGCATGGCATCCCTGTCATTGCTTTACTCATCACACCCGTGTCTTTGATTTTCAGCCACAAGGAACTTCTTTCACTTACTGAAACAGTGATGTATCCGGAGGGGGTGGGTGTGGGAGGCAGGGGAACACCTGTGGTCCTAAGCACATCTCCAAAAGTAGTGCCTGTTCAGACCATAGTGAAGATGAGAAAGTTGAAGAGTGGCCCGTAACCCCGTGGGTAGACTCTGACTGTACCTCTCATACGAAGGGGCCGTTTGCTTATTGCACACTCCCTCTCCCCAGTCTGTCTGCATGCTACTGCTTTTCCCTGCTCCCCCCTTTTATCTTGAATAAGTTTTACTCACACTGTAGGCCTCTGCTTGGATATCACTTCCAATTGGAAGCCTTCCCCTATCTCCGCCTGCCTAGTCTGGGCCCTTTTCTACGTATCCATTGCCTGATTTACAGTTCAGCACTCATCACAGAGTGCGTGCCAGCCTGTTGATTGAGTCACTCTACTAAATCATATGCTCTCTAAGGAAAAAAGTTCAATCTATAGTATCTCAGGGTCTGACATCCCTACTGGATCATAATAGGCATGTGGTAAACATTTGTTAGATGGATGAGCGAATGAATGAGCGAATGGTGAATGGACTGCAGCAGTGAATACATCATCTCAGGTGGATTTGAAATACAGCTTTTTCTTGTTTAAAATCACATCTGTTGTAAATAAAATATCAGAGCTACAAGGGCAGGGGGAAATTACATAAGTTTCATTTTGGTCTGCTCATTGATTAGGAGGCCTTAAAATGAGACTTTAACAGATCGATCTCAGTTGATTTATTAAAAATACCTATGTAATGACTTAGCTATTATTTATAGGATGTACATGCATGATGGTGTAAGTTAATATTTATGCAGTTCCAGGTTTTTACAAACAAGTCTTTATAGCAATGAGTATAAAATTTGAAACTGTGAATAGTTCTTTTAAAATCTGAATTAGAGTACCAAGAAAGTTGTCTGAAGATGGCACGGAATCTATTTTGTTGATTGTGTGTGAGGAGATAAGAAGACATGTTCTGGAATTCTTGTCACTTGAGACCAGACAGGAGAAAGTTCTGCTGGGGGTCAGGTTAGGACTTAAATATGATGAAAGAAACAAATATCGGTAAAGCTCAGAGAGGATAATGGTAATGGATTTGGGCTTCTCTGGTAGATCCCTAGTGGAGGTTTGACAATTATCAACTTTGAATGGGACAAAGGTTTCTATTTTAATAGTTTGTCATATACATGGAAATTTCAGGAAATGACATATTCCATTATGATCTCAATACTTCTATTGGGATGAATCTTCTCTGTTGTGTTAATTTCACTTGTTGTTGTTGTTGGAGTTTGTTTAAATACGCTTTTATGTTTATTCCTACTGGGGATAATTAATTTGGTTGAGCCTCTTTTATCTCTTACCTAGACCACTGGATAACCTTCTCATTGGCTCTCATTTGATTCTAGTCTCTTCATTCTTCAGGAAATTTGCTTCAACCATTGAGGTGATCATCTAAAGCAGGCACTGGCAACTCTTTCTGTATTGTCTAGAAGGCTAGACAATAAATGTTATCTCTGTTGTAACTATTCAATCAGACTGGTGTAATGTGAAAGCAGGTATAGACAATACATAAATGAATGAACATGGCTATGTTCCTATATAACGTTTATATGGGTGTTAAATTTTATGCAATTTCAATGTATCACAAAATATTCTTATTTTGATTTTTTTCAGTCATTTAAAAATATAAAAAACATCTTGCTCATGGGTCATACAGAAACATAAAACGGGATGACATTGGCTTGCAGGCCATCATTCACTGACTCCTTTTTTCTCCCTCTTTTAAAACTTTTATTGATTTTATTTATTCATTTATTTTTGGCTGCACAGGGTCTCTCTTGTGGCCCATGGGTGTAGCAGCACTGGCTTTGTTGCCCTGCGACATGTAGGATCTTGGTTCCCCAAACAGGGATCGAACCCACTTCCCCTGAAGGTGGATTCTTAACCACTGGACGATCAGGGAAGTAACTGACTCTTTTCTAAAGCATAAAGTTAATTGTAATATCTGCATTTTCTACTCTGAAGTCTTCTGGTTATAGTTAGATTATTGATTCCCTGGCTGTGACAGGTGGCCTCTCTATATTGGCTTAAACTGGATTAAAGTTGATGTTTATTTTCATGTAAGAGTCTAAGGGTGATTATTTCAGGGCATGTGTGGAAGCTGCAGGGAGCTGGGGACCCAGGTATCTTCAGTCTAGTTGCTGCCTACCCTCAGGGTGCTGCTCGCAGCAGCAAGGTCCAGGATGGCTCACCACCACTGTGTTTACACTCTCAGTTTGCAAACACCTGGAAGAGAGAGAGGAGGACTGGCCTAGCTTGAATCTAAGACCACCTTGTAGGTAGCATATGGTGGAATATTGATGGTGGTAGTTAGCAGGCAGCAGGGAGGGAGTAAGAGGCAGTTCCCCCAAAGAAAGGGATACATTGCCTCACTATAAAAATAAAAAAAAAATAAAAAAAAAAGGATGACTATCACAAAGGTTTCCAGTAGCCAGAACATGTTTCTACTTCATTACTGCTCCTCAGCGATGCTGGTGTCACTCTGCTGTGGAGGTAGTGTATTAGCCTTGCAACTCTGCTCCCTGGTCATGAGCTGGATTGCCAGGAGGCAGCAGTGTCTGTTAGAAATCTTAGCTTACAGTGTTGACAGCCTCTGTCCCAGTGAGTCTTGCCAGGAGTAGAAGGGAAGGAGGAAATTCGTAGAAAAATCCCCAATGACATTCCAAGGAGAGAAGAGAAAAACAGCAAGAAATGCAGAATTTTTTTAAAAAGTAGTTCTTCCTGTATCTCATTCTGAATCATTGATTCACCTTTTCAATCAGGTAATGTCTCCCACCAAGGGAATGGAGACTTTGAATGACTTTGTTATTGCTACTTTGTTGTTGTTATGGATGTTCTTTTTCCATAAACCTAAACCAGAGGGTTTTTTTGTAAAAATTGTATTTACCCAGGATACATAAGAAAAAACTATCATCTCATCAAAATTACAGAAAATCTATATCATTAAATACCTTGAGCATAAAAGTGGTATCAGAGTTGGGACTGAGAGGGGCCATAAGTGGGAAACTGAAATTCGGAAGATGCAGAACAGGAAATTTTTTGACAAAAATGTCCCTAGAATTCCTTGAAAAATGACAGAAGACTGGATGTAGGGCTTTGGAGGGGACAGATTATCTGGAGGGAGAATGTGAGCAGATTTGTATAAAGTTGTACCAGATGCAACTGATTTAGCCCAGTGAATTAGAGAACAGTTGAATACACTGAAAAATGACATAAAATATCATCCAGTTACATCATGGAATTGAATACATGAAATTTTATGCTCCTAAATTATGAGAAGGGAGGAAGAAGGGTTTTAAGATGGGCCTCCAGGAATGACTTCTGGAAGAGTTCATAATTTGCTTGGAGTTACCACCTGCAACACTATAAATGGTGCTATAAGTTCAAGGACACAGCCCATAATTTTGATCCCAAGAATCAGTCATCTTTACTAAAGCAGGTCGGTAGTGAAGCTGCTGCTGTGGACCACTTCCTCTCATCACCCAGGAATCTATGGAATGGACCTATAGCCAAGATCCAGAGATCTCAAAGCCAGAAGGAGCTGACCCAATCATTTCTTAACACCCAGACAGCTCTTGAACAGACCCTGAATCATTGCTGCAGAAAGCAACTCCCATTTCCATGCATTGCTGCGAGCACAAAGAACCCAAAAGGAACAGACTGATTCCTTCATCTCTCTTTGTCTCACATATTTCATTCAGGTGCATTGAAGGGTCTTATTTGTTAGACTTCCCTGGTGACACAGTGGTTAAGAATCTGCCTTCCAACGCAGGGGACTCGGGTTTGATCCCTGGTCGGGGAACTAAGCTCCTACGTGCTGCAGGGCAGTTAAGCACACGTGCCACACCTGGAGCCCAAGTTTGTGTGCCACAAGTAGAGAAGGAGCTGTGTGCCCAAGGAGAACTTCCATGTGCCACAGCTGAGACCTGACACAGCCATACAGAAATAAATATTTTATTAAAAAGAATCGTATTTGCAACGAGAATTTTAGATTCACATTAAGAATTTTACATTCAAGGAAGCCTAGATATTTATTTTTAGGCTTTCTGGCCTGTTTAATTAGAAGATAAAATGGAACTTGAGAAGCTAACCTTCGATACCTGGGTCTTCTCAGGTGGCTCAGGGTCAAGGATCTGTCTGCCAAGCAGGAGACATGGGTTTGGGCCCTGGGTCAGGAAGATCCCCTGGAGAAGGAAGTGGCAACCCACTCCAGTGTTCTTGCCTGGGAAATCCCATGGACGAGGAGCCTGGTGGGCTACAGTTCAGGGGATCTCAAAAGAATCAGACACAACTTAGTGACTAAAAACAGCAACCTTCAATATCCAGCATATATGTGCAGTGTTTATTTATGTGTGTCATATATATACATATATGTGTATATGTACATATTTTGTGTCATACATATATGACACAAATATATATGTATGTGTATGTATTTGTGTCATATATATATATATTTATACCATGTGAAGCATAATTGTGCCTTATGTATTTGTGTATAGTAATCAATTAACTTGTAACTGAAATGATAAGGTAGGCTGAAAGCTCTTAAGAAAATCACACCTATAGGAAGGAAATATATATTTGTAGTTAGCTCTAATTGTAGTTGAAGAGGATATGGAGAAATGAAGCACTCAAAGTTAATTTTTTAGGTGGCTTAATACCTAATGAATTTATATGTAAAACACATGCTAATTTTTTTAAAAAAGCTTTCAAAAGTCAATAACCACTACATTCAATGGTGCTTTGATTCATTTATTTATGGATTGTCTTTCTTACTTTCTGATTTTCCCCTTACATCACAGGAACTGTGCCTTAACATAAAGCGCTTGATATTTGTGAGGTATCAGCTTGCCCTTTTGCTAGTCCTCTGCTTTATGCAGCAAATAAAATGAATATAACCACAGTGAGCTAATTTTTACCTTATTTCCTTCTCCTGGGGAGCAAGACAAGGGAATATAGTTTGACCTCAATAAAACGAAAATGGATTTATATTAATTGCATACTAGAGAAAATCCATTAAAGTCATTTCAGATGATAAAAAAAAATTGTTAAGATTTTCAGACCATATTAAGGTTTTTAATACAAAATAACTAATTTTCTTATCACTAGAATAAAATTAAAATGCAGCTCTTTTCTCATTTCTCTGACTGGGAAAAAAATTTGCAAGGGTTTGGGTTAACCATACTACTGAACTGAATATACAATGTATGTGAAGCTTTTCAAGCTATGAGGACAATTCATCCAGGAGACAGATTGATTTGAGGCTGTTTATCGGTACATTTTGAGCCTAGGGAAATAGTATATCTGAGAAGGAAGATGCATGCTTGAAGAGTAAAGGTTCCCAGATAAAAATAAACAAACATTACGTATTAGTAGTTTTTTTGTAAAATGGGGAAATAAAAGGATTGGGAAGGAATGCTGTGTGGTTCTGCCACTGTGAG
Source organism: Bos taurus (assembly GCF_002263795.3). Classification (NCBI taxonomy): domain Eukaryota; kingdom Metazoa; phylum Chordata; class Mammalia; order Artiodactyla; family Bovidae; genus Bos; species Bos taurus. The sequence continues at coordinate 6,751,016 of NC_037332.1, forward strand.
GGTGGCGTTTGCTTTTAAATGAGCTGTTCTACTCAATAGAAGATAAACGCCATATGTAGTTTCCTTTTTCCTAAGAATGTTTCCAGCACCCTTTCCTCACTGCAAGCCAAGAATATGCATCAGGCAGACTCAGCAGAAGGCTATCAGAGTTAGACAGAGAAAAGCCCTTCTGGGTTAATAAATAATTCATTGCAAGCATTTACAGAGCATGCTGGTTGGAGGAAATATACTTTAGATATAAAAAATGGATACATAATTTTAAGTCCAGTCAACTTTCATTAAGTCTGTACATGGAGATTGAAAATGATATCCTAATACAAAGAAGTGATATCCCAGAACAGGGTGACGTGGGGCCAGAAATGGAGGACATGGAGGGAGAAAGTAGCTAGCTAGCTGTTTCAAATTCTCTCCCTTGATATTTTGCCGTTCTAAATTTCCCAGCCCTCTTGTATGTGACCAAGTTTCCGCCAATGGCATATAGATGAAAGGAATGTGTGCCATTTTCAGGCTTTGTTCATATGCCTCCCATAAGAATACGCAGATCCTCTTCAAATGTTGCTTATTAGCTGGTCTGCATCTAGAGACTGCAGTAGAGGCTCTGAAGTTTAGTCGCTACATGCTGCTGCTATTGCTAAAGTCGCTTCAGTCAAGTCTGACTCTGTGCGACCCCATAGACGGCAGCCCACCAGGCTCTCCCGTCCCTGGGATTCTCCAGGCAAGAACACTGGAGTGGGTTGCCATTTCCTTCTCCAACGCATGAAAGTGAAAAGTGAAAGTGAAGTCGCTCAGTCATGTCCGACTCTTAGTAATCCCATGGACTGAGCCCACCAGGCTCCTCCGTCCATGGGATTTTCCAGGCAAGAGTACTGGATTGGGGTGTCATTGCCTTCTCTGAGTCGCTACATAGAGCCTTCAATTGGAAGGAGCCTGGTCCTTCTATGATTGATGGAGTGCCCCATCTCATTGACTCTGCCTTGATGGCAACCTGAAAAAGAAAGACACCTTTGTTGGTTTCAACCACTACAATCTGTGAGTTGTTCATTGCAATGATTAGCCACTCTAACTAATAAATCACATAAGAGGAACAGCAGAACTTAAAAAGTGCAAGAAGAAAGGTTCAGACAAAAATACAGAATACAATAGAGACTTGCCAACAAGGATGTTCTGGCAGAAATCCCTAGGTGCTATTTACCATTACTAACTATAAAATCTGGTCAAATTTGTTCTAAATTTTTCATTTGTTTTTAGGCTTACTTATTCTCTCTTGACTTTTTATAAAGTTAAAGCACTCTCCAGGTTTTATTAAATTCCCTGAGGTGAGGTTCTGATGCTCCAAGTAGATAATATTATTTGGATATACTCTGTATTTTGAATGCATGCTATGATGCTATCAAAATCCTCTGTTCCTTCATTCATTCAGTCACTCAATCAACAAACAAAAAATGAACAACATATGTGCCAGATATAGTGGTTGGGTGGGTAGGACAGAAGGAATTCTTGCTTCCTTCCACGGGTAGTGGCCCCAGGACTCCAACTGTACTCCACATGCCTTTTTAGGAATCCCCTTCACTTCAATGCAGCATCTTCAATGGTTACTTCTGAGTCAGTTACTATCACTTTGCTCACTTTAAAATACTCACATCTTAGACACTCAGCAATTTCACACACAAATAAAAGTATGTAAAGACAAGATTTCAGTGAAAAGCCAAGTAAAGTTTGGAACCTCAGTTTTCAACATGATTTTTGGGTTTTTCATGTTATTAGTCTCACTAGACGGAGAAGGCAATGGCACCCCACTCCAGTATTCTTGCCTGGAAAATCCCATGGATGGAGGAGCCTGGTAGGCTGCAGTCCATGGGGTCGCTAAGAGTAGAACACAACTGAGCGACTTCACTTTCATTTTTCACTTTCATGCATCGGAGAAGGAAATGGCAGTCCACTCCAGTGCTCTTGCCTGGAGAATCCCAGGGATGGGGGAGCCTGGTGGGCAGCTGTCTGTGGGGTCTCACAGAGTCAGACATGACTGAAGTGACTTAGCAGTCTCACTAGATGATTATACCTACTTGAGTTAAGGAACTCAGCTTAGTTACCTAAATCTTTGAAGTTTAGGCTCTACAAATAGGGTGTTTGTTGGTCCTGAGTAAGAACGTATATCAGAGGAAAATATCTTTCTTTCTTAAGATGTAATTGTATGTATTTATTTATGTTATTTTTGGCTGTGCTGGGTCTTTGTTGATGTCTGAGCTTTTCTCTGGTTGTGGTGAGTGGGGACTACTCTCCAGTAGCAGTGCCCGGCGTCTCACTGCAGTGGCTTCCCTTATTGCGGAGCATAGCTCCAGGGCATAAGGGCTTCATTAGTTGCAGCATGTAGGGTCATTAGATGTGACTCCTGGGCTCTAGAGCACAGGCTCAATAGTCATGGTGCATGGGCTTAGTTGCTCTGCACCATGTGGGATCTTCCCAGATCAGGAATCAAACCTATATCTCCTGCATTGGCAGGTGGATCCTTCGCCACTGAGCCACCAGAGAAGCCCAGGAAATATCTTTCATACAAAAGTTCATACATTTTTTCTCTCAAGTCCAAGTGTTGGAACAGTGATTGTGTTGCAGACATTTTTGAATGTGAGATAGTTTTTTCTGCTTAAAGGAAGAATGAGTCGTTCTTATATAAACCACCAAACAAAACACCAGGGATTCTGATACAGAATCATCAAATCAATTTTTATACAAGTCCTTCTCCCCCAACAAAACCACATAATTTTTCTTCTTTAAAACCATTGTTAATTAGATTTGTGATTTTTCCTAGTGTTTTTCTCCAATATCTTTACTAAAAAGAAGCATTTTAATATAATTATCCTTGTTTATGGTTTTCTGACTAAAATTTGTTTTATGCTGTTTATGTAGATTATGTTAAAAATTCAGTTTCTTAATTAAATATTGAACACCATACCAGAAATTTACTAATGACTGCAAAAAAGTTACAGTTTTATCTCATGGAATGGGGATGATGATATTCATCTAAGAATCAAACAAATACATTCAAATGATTAGTTTTAAAATTTGTTTTAATTTATTGGAGTACTGTTGATTTACGATGTTGTATTAATTTCAGGTGTATAGCAAAGTGGTTCAGTTACGTACATACTCATTCTTTTTCAGATTCTTTTCTCATATGAGTTATCACAGAATATTGAGGAGGGTTCCCCATGCTGTACAGTAGGTCCTTGCTGGTTATCTGTTATATATAGTAGTGTGTATGTTAATCCCCAGTTCCTGATTTATCCCTCTGCACCACCTTTCCCCTTTGGTAGCCTTAAGTTTGGTTTTGATATCTTTGAGTCTGTTTATGTTTTGTAAATAAGTTTATTTGTATCATTTAAAATAAATTAGATTCCACATATGGGTGATGTGATATTTGTCTTTGTCTGAGTTACTTCACTTAGTACGATAATCTCTAAGTCTGTCCATATTGCTGCAAATGGCATTATTTCATCCTTTTTTATGGCTGAGTAGTGTTCCATATAGGAGAAGGCAATGGCAACCCACTCCAATACTCTTGCCTGGAGAATCCCATGGATGGAGGAGCCTGGTAGGCTGTGGTCCATGGGGTCGTGAAGAGTCGGACATGAATGAGCGACTTTGCTTTCACTTTTCACTTTCATGCATTGGAGAAGGAAATGGCAACCCACTCCAGTGTTCTTGCCTGGAGAATCCCAGGGACGGGGGAGCCTGGTGGGCTGCTGTCTATGGGGTCGCACAGAATTGGACACGACTGAAGCGACTTAGCAGCAGCAGCAGCAGCAGTGTTCCATATACCACATCTTCTTTATGCATTCCTTTGTCGATGGACATTTAGGGTTCTTCTGTGCAAATGACTACTTGGATAAGTATAATGAGGGAGAAGCACATGAAAAAAGTGAGACCTGGTGATCAAACTGAGTGAGCACTTTCCTGAAGGATATGATCACAGAGCTGAAATCTGAAGGAAGGGATGGTTTCCCTCAGCAGTTTCAAGGTGGGGTACATCTAGAGGTAGAGGGTGGAGTGTGTTTGAAGTCCCAGAGGTGGGAGGAAGTGAGGACTGTTGGAGAGGTTGGAAAGAGGAGTGTATGGTAGACGGCAGAGAGGGGAGATGGAAGTGAGGGAGTCCCTGGAGAGGAAAAGACTTACACGATAAAAAGGTACCACCAGGTAGAGGCACAGGGTTGTTTTTTCACCCCAATAGTTGTTAGAAGCCATTGACAGAATTATGAATGGAACTGGGGGTAGAGGGTCCATTAAATGATAGAATTTATCTTTGGCTTATTCTTTTCAGTTCAGATACTGCTTGTTAGAAAATTATAGTATTTCTTGTTGTTACATACAGTGAAACACACTGAAGTACCCAAATAGGAGCTACCACAGATATAAAAATAGGGTCAATTTCACTCTGCACAGGAGCAAGAGTATTCTGTTTTCAGAAACAACAGGATTCTGAATCAAAGAATGAAGCTATGATTTGTACATACTGAAAACTTCCCCCAAACAGAGATACATCAGGTTGTTATAAAAGTATTAATTGCTTACAGGAGGGACCTTTGAGGTCTTTGCAATATCAACTTGGGTGTAAAATCATTCAGCTCAAAGGGAGATTGAGTGTTGTGTCTATGAAAACACTTTGAAGATGGTAATATTACATTCCCAGTGGGTTGAAAGCTGTAGTTTCCATTAAATTATGTAAAGTGTATCAGAGAAGCTTAATGTTCATGCTGATCTATCATTTCAGTTCAGTTGCTCAGTTGTGTCTGACTTTTTGAGATCCCATGGACTACAGCATCCTAGGCATTCCGGTCCATCACCAACTCCCAGAGTTTATTCAAACTCATGTCTATTGAGTCGGTAAGGTCATCCAACCATCTCAACCTGTCGTCCCCTTCTCCTCCTGCCTTTAATCTTTCCCAGCATCAAGGTCTTTTCAAATGGGTCAGTTTTTTTGCGTCAGGCCAAAATATTGGAGTTTCAGCTTCAGCATCAGTCCTTCCAATGAATATTCCTTTAGGATGGACTGGTTGGATCTCCTTGCAGTCCAAGGGACTCTCAAGAGTCTTCTCCAACACAACAGTTCAAAAGCATCAATTCTTCAGCACTCAGATTTCTTTCTTTTTTTTTTTAGCACTCAGCTTTCTTTGTAGTCCAACTCTCACATCTGTACATGACTACTGGAAAAACCATAGCTTTGACAGGATGGACTTTTGTTGGCAAAGTAATGTCTCTGCTTTTTAATATACCATCTAGGTTGCTCATAACTTTTCTTCCAAGGAGCAAGCTTCTTTTAATTTCATGCCTGCAGTCATCATCTGCAGTGCTTTTGGAGCCCCCAAATATAAAGTCTCTCACTGTTTCCACTGCTTCCCCATATATTTGCCATGAAGTGATGGGACCAGATGCCATGATCTTAGTTTTCTGAATGTTGAGTTTTAAGCATTGGTTTTCACTCTCCTCTTTCACTTTCATCATGAGGCTCTTTAGTCTTTTGCTTTCTGACATAAGTGTGGTGTCATCTGCATATCTGAGGTTATTGATATTTCACCCAGTAATCTTGACTCCAGCTTGTACTTCATCCAAGCCAGCATTTCTTATGATGTACTCTGCATATAAGTTAAATAAGCAGGTGACAATATACAGCCTTGATGTACTCCTTTCCCAATTTGGAACCAGTCTGTTGTTCCATGTCCATGTTCTAACTGTTGCTTCCTGACCTGAATAAAGATTTCTCAGGAGGCAGGTCAGGTGGTCTGGTATTCCCATCTTTTTCAGAGTTTTCCACAGTTTATTGTGATCCACAAAGTCAAAGGTTTGGCATAGTCAATAAAGCAGAAGTAGATGTATTTTCTGGAATTCTCTTGCTTTTTTGATGATCCAGTGGATATTAGCAATTTGATCTCTGGTTCCTCTGCCTTTTCTAAAACCAGCTTGAACATCTGGAAGTTCATGGTTCACATACTGTTGAAGCCTGGCTTGGAGAATTCTGAGAATTACTTTGCTAGCATGTGAGATGAATGCAATTGTGCAGTAGTTTGAGTGTTTTTTGGCATTGCCTTTCTTTGGGATTGGAATGAAAACTGAGCTTTTCCAGTCCTGTGGCCACTGTTGAGTTTTCCAAATTTGCTGGCATATTAAGTGCAGCACTTTCACAGCATCATCTTTTAGGATTTGAAATAGCTCAAGTGGATTTCCATCACCTCCACTAGTTTTGTTCATAGTGATGCTTCCTAAAGCCCACTTGATGATTTATACCCATAGATTAAACTCTGTTGGTCCATGTGCAATGAGGTAGAGAGATTGAATAATGAGTTATTTCTCGATATTGCACAGAAACAGAAAGGGACCTTTATCAGTTGCCTTAATGTCTGGCCTGAAAATGTAATTATGGATTGGAAGAATAGGATTGATATGACTTCTACTTGGCTGAGTCAATGGAAGGTTTTGTTTCTTTGAGAGTTCCTGCCTTAAAGAAGGACTCTTGGCTGATAACAGGGAGAACTTGCTAAAACTAATGTCTTTAATCTAATGCCTAATCTGTTACAAAGCAGGTGGCTAGTGCTTCAGGGCTTGGGAACACCACAGCAGTGAGGCTGACAAAGGACCAAAGGGAAGGATGTGACACCATTAGGGACAGTCTGGAGTTTTATGCATGACCAAGAGATGGTTTGTGTATGCAAACTCAGTTGTATCTGACTCTTTTTGACCCCATCGACTGCAGCCCACGAGGACCCTCTCTTCACGGAATTTTCCAGGCAAGGCTACTGGAGTGCATTGCCATTTCCTTCTCTGGAGGGTCTTCCTGACCCAGGGATCAAACCTGTGACTCTTATGTCTCCTGCATTGGCAGGCAGATTCTTTACTGCTGATCCACCTGGGATTCCAAGAGATAATTAGTCTTGTTTTTTGAGCATTGATTTGTATGTTTGGTTCATAGTTTTTTTCATGTTCTCTGTATTTATTGATTATATTTTTTCTAGAATTCTCTTGTCATATATGCAAATAAAATGCTTATTTTGTCATGAAATTGACTTTTCCAGAACGTGTCACCCCACCTGGAGTAGAAATCTGCTGTTTGTGCTGTTTGAGAAGGGGCACACGTTCAATGTCACCTTTGGATGGGCTCTTGGTTTCTGACAGACTCCATCCAGTGGGACATTTTATTCATTGATCACAGTAGGTTCCATTTCTGCATTTAAAGGCTCAGATCTCTCTCTTTGATAATTTTAAGGTGCTGTCAGAGAAAAATGCTGGTTTCTTTCTTATAAGGTTTGTATTAAGTGCAAACACAAGAAACCCTAGTCTTCCTAGAGGTTATCTCATCTAGCCTCTTGGTTTTAAAAATTTGAAGTAGATAGGCTTTAGTATAAACTGCCTAAAGAATAGACTTCTTAACTTGAAGCCAAAAAAACTTATTTGTGATCTATTCATTCACTGTTACACTGTCCATTGTCTGCCTGGCCTTGAGTCTCCAGGATGCTTAGCAATGAGGATGTTCAGGGAAGGCAATAATAATATCTGTTTTCAAGAAGCCAAAAACTAATGAATAAGAAAGACACACCAATCTTTAATTTGTATAAATAAATTATATGAACAGAGACTCTGTTTCCTTATCTTTTAATTGGCAATAACAATAATAATCTCGGGGTTAGATTGGGGTGGAGAGAAAAACAAACAAGGTGGACAGAAGATTCTTTGCAAATGCTCTGGTTTCTAAAACAGGGGAGGGAACTGACGAATATACCTGAGCAGGGGTGACAAGGAAGAGCTGGTGGTTTCTCACCCTCCTTTAGAGTCAGACACAACTGAAGCGACTTAGCAGCAGCAGCAGCACCCTCTTTTCTGTAGCAAGTAGAGAAAAGATTGCTATTCACTTCACATCTCTTCTCCTTGAGCCTCTGGCCTCTGGCTAAAGAGGCTGCTATGTGTTCAGAGTTTGTTTAGAGGAAAGAACCATCAGTTCTGCTGTAAAAGGAGCAGAGCTGAGTTTGAATCCTGATTGCACACTTATTAGCTATTTGACTTTGGGCAAGCGTTAACATTTCCTGAACTCTTGTTTTTCTCTACTCTTTTCTTCTTTGGCCACTCCATGCAGCATTGCAGGATTTTAGTTCCCCACCCAGAGATGGAACTTGTGCCCCCTGCAATGGAAGTGTGTGTGTGTGCTAAGTGGCTTCAGTCATGTCTGACTGTTTGTGATCCTATGGGCTGTAGCCTCCCAGGCTCCTTCTCCAGGCAAGGATACTGGGGTGGGTTTTCATGCCCTCCTCCAGAGGATCTTCCTGACCTGGGGATCGAACCCACTTCTCTTAATCTCTTGCATTGGAAGGCGGGTTCTTTACCACTAGCAGCACCTGGGAAGGCCAGATTCCTAACCACTGGACTGCCAGGGAGTTCCTGAACTCTATTTCATCAGTAAGACGAAGTGTTAGAGCATTAGTATGCTTTGGCTAGAATAAAGGTATATAAATTATTTCTTTCAGTATTAATCTTTTACATAAATGAAATTAGTTGAGTGGTGTGATTTGAGAGAAAGCCAAAAATATCACCCAGTATTTCTCAAAATCCCACCAGTTACAGATAATAAAATGATACAAACAATGGAAAATTCTTTTCTTATAAATATACATCTACCTTTTAACTCATATAGACTCCAAAGATGAAGACATATGTCCACACAAAAATTTCTCCTTGAATATTTAGAACTGTTTTATTTATATCAGCCTAAAATTGTAAACAACACAAATGTCTATCAACAGGTGAATGGATAAACTGTGAAATATCCATGCACTGGGATACTACTCCGCAATAAAAACAAAAGAATGAACAGCTGAATGCAATTGCAACAACATGGATAAACTTCAAAAATACTACACAAAGTGGAAGATGCCAGACACCAAAAAAGTATATACTGTATAACTCTTTACATGAACTTGAAAAAGAGCCAAAACTAATCTCTAGTGATAGAACAGTGGTTGTTTATGGGAAGGTTAGAATTGAATGGAAAGTAACACGTGGAAACTTTCTGTTGTGGTTTAAATATTCACTAGAGTGGTGGTTACATGAGTGCACATAATATCAAATCTCTTCAGATTTTGCTCTTAAGACCTGTGTATTTTACATAAAGTATGTATGCAAAATTCACCTAAATAAAAATAAATCCACCAATTAAAGATCCATTCAACTTGGAGAGTTAGATCAACTTGGTGAGTTAAAGAAGAGTTAAACAGGAAGCATAGTGATCATTCCCTTCTTGTTTATTGTCAGTTGCTTTGTTGACCAAGGGCAAGTTTAGAATTAGAAACATCTCTGTCGAAGGTAATCATGCTGAGACTCTCAAAACAAAGCTTTCAATTTAAGAAGTGTATACCCCACAATTGTACTCATCTCACATGCTAGTAAAGTAATGCTCAAAATTCTCCGAGCCAGCCTTCAGCAATACGTGAACTGTGAACTTCCAGATGTTCAAGCTAGTGTTAGAAAAGGCAGAGGAACCAGACATCAAATTGCCAACGTCCGCTGGATCATCGAAAAAGCAAGAGACTTCCAGAAAAACATCTATTTCTGCTTCATTTACTATGCCAAAGCCTTTGACTGTGTGGATCACAATAAACTGTGGAAAATTCTGAAAGAGATGGGAATACCAGACCATCTGATCTGCCTCTTGAGAAACGTATATGCAGGTCAGGAAGCAAAAGTTAGAACTGGACATGGAACAACAGACTGGTTCCAAATTGGAAAAGGAGTATGTCAAGGCTGTATATTGTCACCCTGCTTATTTAACTTATATGCAGAGTACATCATGAGAAATGCTGGATTGGATGAAGTACAAGCTGGAATCAAGATTGCCAGGAGAAATATCAATAACCTCAGATATGCAGATGACACCACCCTTAGGCAGAAAGTGAAGAGGAACTAAAGAGCCTCATGATGAAAGTGAAAGTGGAGAGTGAAAAATTTGGCTTAAAGGTCAACATTCAGAAAACGAAGATCATGGCATCTGGTCCCATCACTTCATGGCAAATAGATGGGGAAACAGTGGAAACAGTGTCAGACTTTATTTTTTGGGTCTCCAAAATCACTGCAGATGGTGACTGCAGCCATAAAACTGAAAGACGCTTACTTCTTGGAAGGAAAGTTATGACCAACCTAGATAGCATATTGAAAAGCAGAGACATTACTTTGCCAACAAAGGTCCATCTAGTCAAGGATATGGTTTTTCCAGTAGTCATGTATGGATGTGAGAGTTGGACTGTGAAGAAGGCTGAGCGCCGAAGAATTGATGCTTTTGAACTGTGGTGTTGGAGAAGACTCTTGAGAGTCCCTTGGACTGCAAGGAGATCCAACCAGTCCATCCTAAAGGAGATCAGTCCTGGGAGTTCACTGGAAGGACTGATGTTGAAGCTGAAACTCCAATACTTTGGCCACCTCATGCGAAGAGTTGACTCATTGGAAAAGACTCTGATGCTGGGAGGGATTGGGGGCAGGAAGAGAAGGGGACGACAGAGGATGAGATGGCATCACCAACTTGATGGACATGAGTTTGAGTGAACTCCGGGAGTTGGTGATGGACAGGGAGGCCTGGCGTGCTGTGATTCATGGGGTCGTAAAAAGTAAGACACGACTGAGCGACTGAACTGAACTGAACTGATGGCTCTATAAGTGTGAAGTGTTAGTCACTCAATAGCATTTGACTCTGCAACCCCATGGACTGTGGCTCACCAGGCTCCTCTATCCCTGAAATTGTCCAGGCACTAAAGATCAGCCTAAAATATATTTGCAGTGATAGGTCTCCTCTGAGATGGTGTGTGTCCACCAGGAGAATAAGCGCCTCAGATTATCAGTTATAGGGAGCGTAATTGAAAGAGGGCCCCAGATGTGGATCTCTGTAGGTCATCCCCAAGTTTGTGCCGAGGCCACACCTCCCACAGGCTGCTCTCAGCAAATGATTGAGCTCTCCTGGGATACCAAGGTAGGCCTTCCCAGATGGCACTAGTGGTAAAGAATCTGCCTGCCAATGCAGGAGACATAATGCCCATTCCCTCCTTGGGTAGGGAAGATCCCCTGGAGAAGGGCACAGCAACCCACTTCAGTATTCTTGCCTGGAGAATCCCTTGGACAGAGGAGCCTGGTGGGCTGCAGTCTAGAGGGTCGCATAGAATGGGATACCAGTGAAGTGATTTAGCACGGATCCCCAGGACATGTGGGACTCCTCTGACAGGTGACATTGGCTTGAAGTCCTTCCTATTCTTCCCCACCCCTACCTCTCATGGCTCTGCTAAACTTCTCTTAGAAGTTACTGCAGAGTAAGACACGGCATCCAGCCTTCCTCCCTCCCTTCCATCCCCTCTTTCTCCATTCTGGCAGACCTGCCTCAAGGTTTGACTGCCTTCCCCATTTTCTCTTATAGGTGGGTCTCTAATAAATTTCTTAACTGTTTCATTCTGTCTTGATGTCTACTTCTTGAAAGTTCTGACTGAAAATGTCTGTGTTATGGTGGAGGGCAGATGGAAGGAGTCAGAAAGATGCCCAGCTTACAACCATACCCACCTCGCAGGCCCATCTCTGCTCGACACTCACGGGTTTAAAGAATTCTGAGGCTTCAGACACCTTGACAGTATTATAAAACATTCACTAGGCCCTCTCATGCACCTTTTTATAATAAATCTGTAGCAGAAAGCACAGAAAAGCTGTAGCTGTAGTTCTTATGCTGTTTAGGATATTGAATTAGAGCTAAACTTCCACCCGCTTTAAATCTTGCCTAATTTTTTCAAGCCTATGTCAGCTTCTGTAGTTGTAGTGTGTGTTGTGTGTGTGTGTGTGTGTGTGTGTGTGTGTGTGTGTGTATGTGTATGCTATAGCATAAATCTAAATCTGGCTTACGTGTACCTCTAGATTTTTTTCCTTAAAAGATAAGCCCATTAATAACTTCAACACTTAGAAGAAGAATCAAAGTAAATGTAAGGGCTTAGTGATCTCTGGGAATATGTAATGGAGAAACCTAGGGATATTTTGTTTTTGAAGCAATAGATTTGTCATTGAAATTTGATTTTAAGAAGATAACATTATTCCCCTCTGAGAATAAAATTTAAAGGGCCCCTCATAGGATGAAGTTTGAAGGAGCTGATTATGGCACACATACTATTAAGGGTAGCACTTGCTGAGGATTATTCATTACCGAGATATTTTAATATACACTCTTCTTTTTCCAAGTTGTAAGATGCAGCCTACAGAATCTAAAGACTTGATTTAATCCACTCAGAAGATTTGGGGCAGGTTAGAGTTAATCCTGTCAGAGACTATGGTCTAAAACAAAAATGTGAGAACTCTATCATTAAGAAAGAATCATGTATGCTTTAGTAAGAAAGGCTCTCTTTAAAAGGAGAATTGAGTGTATATAAAGTATTTCTGGCAAAATACCAAAACTGATTGCCTAGGAGGACTAGGACAGAGAACTGGGCTTGCTAGAAAATTTACTCTGCATCCCATACCCCCATTTTCTGTGTTTTTTTAAAAATTAAATCTTGTGAATAAATAAAAAATGTTCAAATAAACTGTAGGGCATGCAACAAAGAATATAATAGGGGTATAATTTTGGTGAGTTACAGTTATAAATGGAGGTCAGAAAAAATGAGTAAGTGACTGGACATCTTCGTGCTAATCTTTAGAAGAAAGAGTGTGACTATTGCAAGAGAAACCAAGGGACTTGCATGATATATTTTAAAAGACTTTTAATACAAATCATGGTTGTAATTCTATAACTCAGTCATTTGGTGTCTGCTGGTGATTCATAACTTACTGGATACTCTGGTTAAAATGTCAACATCACTTAGAATGAAAATGCAGAGGTATCAAAGAAAGAAATGCAATGTTTTAGGGAGATCAGCAGACCACCCTGTGACCAAGCTCTGCTAAATAAGCATGACCTCATAGTTGCTTTTTTTTTTTTTTTTTGCAGAATCAGTCTCAGTATATGAGAGTGTGATTAATAGCATGCATTATGAAAGCTAATGCTCTGTATTTCTATTCCTGATTCTATAACCACAGACTTTAAAAAAAATTGACATGAAATATACAGGGATGAATTAAAAGGATGCTTACAGATTGAAAAGTTTTATTCAATGTGGTTCCATGTTTGTTTTCTTTCATCAGGTTCTAGAAATCTTGTTCATTTAAGAAATTTACAGCTAATCATTTAAAAACCAAGAAAAGGATCTGAAAATTCAGCTCTTTTTTTTTTTTTTCTATTTCCCATCGGAACTAAGCTGCAAATTGTATGATTCATAAAGCAGGATGCAATTCAACTGTTTCTCTCACCATCCTGGGATAGATCCAGTAGGGAAGGCCCTGAAAGTGGATTAGAAGATTATTTTAATAAATTTGTAACTCATTGACTTTAGCATACTTGCCCCTAAGTCTTACCTCTTTCTGTCTCTCCATTTTCTAGAGCATTTGTGAAATTAATGAGATGATAGATTATTGAGAAAGTGTTTTAAGTTCTTAGAGAAAAATATAATATGTGAAGTGAGTAGAATGGGAACCCCCTGAAAGATACACCCCCCAGAACCTTTGCATGAGACCTTATTTGCAAAAGAGGACTTTGCAAATGTAATTGAGTTAAAGATCTTGAGACCATTCTGGATTACCTTGTGGACTCCAAATCCAATGACAGGAGTCATATAGAAAACAGAAGAGGACAAGACACAGAGAAGACCATGTGAAGACGGAGGCAGAGATTGGAATGGTAGAGCCATGAGCTGCGGCTTCCCTGCTGGCACAGTGGTAAAGAATCTGCCTGCAATGCAGGAGATTCAGTCCCTAGGGCATCAAGCTCCCCTGGAGGAAGGCATGGCAACCCACCTCAGCACTCTTGCCTGGAGCCTGGCAGGCTGCAGTCCATAGGGTCACACAATCACACAGAGTAGGATACTACTGATTTGACTAAGCAGCAGCAGCAGCAGCCACAGGCCAGGGCTTCCCTGTAGCTCAGCTGGTTAAGAATCCACCTGCAATGCAGGAGACCCTGGTTCGCTTCCTGGGTTGGGAAGTTCCCCTGGAAAAGGGGTAGGCTACCCACTCTAGTATTCTTGGGCTTTCCTGGTGGCTCAGACGGTAAAGAATCTGCCTGTAATGCAGGAGACTTGGGTTGGGAAGATCCCCTGGAGGAGAGCATGGCAACCTACTCCAGTATTCTTGCCTGGAAAATGCCCATGAACAGAGGAGCCATGGCAGGGTCGCATGGGGTTCATGGGATCACAAAAAGTCAGACACAACTGAGCCACTAAGCACAGCACAGCCACAAGCCAAGGAACACCTGGAGTCACCAGGAGCTGGGAGAGGCTGAGAAGGATTCTTCTCTACAGCTTTCAGAGAGAGTGTGGTTCCACCAAAACCTTTATTTCTGACTACTGGCCTCCAGAAAACTCTCTTACTTTAAGCCGTCAAGTTTTTGATCATTTGTTATGGCAAATACCCTCTGATTCCACGTTATCATTGTTGTCTACCTATAGTAATATTATTAAGCTTGTGAGTATTATTTGAAAACGTATGAAGTTGGCGTGGGGTATGACAGGTTTTCACGCGGTGGTGATTTTGCTGGTAAAAGACACTTGGCAACATCTCTGCTGTCATCGTGGTGGGAGGGGGCGCTACTTGCTTCTAGTGGGAGGAGCCAGGGATGCTGCAAAACATTCTGCAATATAGAGGACGGCCCCCATCCCCAAAAAGAATTATCCGGACCACCATGTCAATAGTGCAGAGACTGAGAAAGCCTAACGTATGAGAAAGCCTCACATTGTGAGAGTAAAACCTTAGCTCTGCCATGAATTTGTTAGACAATTTACCCCAGGCAATAAACCTCTTGGAGCTGTTTAGTTTTCTCATCTGTAAAACATGATGGCACTAACACCTGCCAGAGCATTATACAATCCCAAAGAGATAATGCTGGTCAAAGAATTTTATACTTTGTGTTCTTTAATAGTAATGGAGAGGCTTTCATTATTATCATCCCTATGTTTCTTTAGTGGAAGCAAAGGCAAACCTTTGACTTTTAATTAATACCATCAGGAAGTTCACCATCAATGGATGCACTGAGCCACAGGAGACTCCGTTTTGTATGTTTAAGATTATTATCTCAAATAGAATAGTTCTTGGAAATTTCATGGCTATTACTGTTTAGTGATGTTTTTCAGTGGCAAGGATACTCTGGAAGTATTCATAAAGTTTCTCTGGGGAGTGTATGCTTTATGTCAGATGAATAACAAAACTGAAGCCAAATCGAATATTGCACAGAATTTTAATGTGTAATAAAAATGTGTAATAAAATGTGTAATAAATAAATAATATGTGTAATGTGTAATAAAAGCAGAGACAGTGCTATGTAGCCTTTAAAGTGTTTTTGCTATAAGGGAAGCTTTATATTTTTTCTAATTATTATTAAATAGCCCTGTGAAGCTAGTTGGACAAGTGTTGTCTTTTTCGGACTCATGAGAAAACTGAAGACTGGAGGAGCACTGTGCTTGATCAGCAAATGGCAGCGCTATGCTTAGAGCTCAGATTTTCATCCTTATTCAGTGACAAAGTGTCTGCAAACACCAGCCCATTAGAATAGGGTGATAATAATGATCACTGAAGAGCAGTGGGTCACAGGAAAAGTGCTCACGGGTTCACCTCATTGTATTATACTTTGCAAGTACTGTATTTTTTAAAAACTGAGGGCTTGGTTGAGCAAGTCTATTAGTGCCATATTTCCAAACAGCATTTGCTTACTTCCTGTCTCTGTGTCCCATTTCAGTAATCTTTGCAACATTTTAATCTTTCTCACAATTATTATATTTGTCATGGTGATCTGTGATCAGTCACTATTGTAACTATTTTGACATTTCCTAGCAATAAAGAATCTTTGAAATATATACTTTTTTTTAGTGTTAATACTATTACACAATAGACTATAGTGTACACATGACTTTTATATACACTTGAAAACCAAAATTTGTGTAGCTCACTTTATTGTGATATTTGCTTTATTTCAGTGGTTTGGAACTGAACCTTCAACATCTGTGAGGTATGCCTGTGTTAATATGAGATTAAAAGGCAGGAAATTTTTTGGTAGACATTTTAGAAAGAAAGTGTTAGTCACAAGACAGAACATAATTAGAATTGTTTTGGAAGCAGGCTGGGAAAACTTGCATGATGCTCACAGTCCTGGACCTTCATCTTAGAACTTTTGTTGACCACCTTGTGGCTCATATGGTAAAGAATCTGCTTGCAATGCAGGAGACCTGGGTTTGATTCCCAGGTCAGGAAGATCCCCTGGAGAAGGAAGTGGCTACCCATTCCAATATTCTTGCTTGGAGAATTCCATGGATGGAGGAGCCTGGAAGGCTACAGTCCATGGAGGCCCAAAGAGTCAGACATGAATGAGCGGCTAACGCTTTTACTTTCACTTAAGTGTAATGAAAGGTTTCCTAGACACTGTGGGGAGGGCAGAGAGGAGAAGCAATAGGCATAATCTTTTGTTCAGAAGGGTTGTATACTAAGAAAAAAATAAATTGTTTAAATCAACTTATGCCAAAGGGTAATGTAATGTAGAGAAGGAATACATTTAAGGCAGTATTTTTAAAAAATAAGATTCAGAAAATGCTAGTACCTTGAGACAGTTCTTTAAAAAGTGAGGGTTTCTTCTGTGGTTGAACATGTTTAGAATAATGATGTTTCCATTGATTTTAAGATGAACTGTGTCTGTGTTTTCAATTTTAACATCTCTGAATTCAAGATGTATCTTACAAATGGTGTTGGCCAAGTAGCAGTTGTGGTATAGTCATTCTTGCCTACACGTGGGTGAACTTAATTATTACTCCTGGTACCAAACTGGAAAATGAAAACCTCTGGATCTTTAAGTCAATGTGCAAACCATTTGAATCCTTGACTGGTCTCTGAAACTTTCTTTGACATCTAATCCAAAACACGCCGACATCAAAACTTCCAAAATAGGTATAAATGGCTTGGCAGAATATTCTAGAGACAATATTGAAACATGCTTAAACACTAGTACATCTAGCACTAGTCTCATCAGTGCTTCTAGAAGTCACAGAGGGAAATATTATATGGAAAGATGATAGTGAAAATCAGTTGAAAAGTGATTCAGAAGAGTCAGACAATGTGAAGACATTTTGTTAATGCTGTAATAGATGTTCTTTACTTATATGTTCCTTTTTATATATGTAGGTGTGTGATTAAAGTTAGGTATATCTACAAGAGCTCAGTCCGTAAGTATCTAAAAAATCAGGTGACTCACAAAACACTGTGTCATACTAAATTTGTGTCATTATTTCCTCTTTAGTGGTACCTAAATTGATATGTCTTAACATTAGAATGCCATTTTAGATGATGAAATATGACACATTTCCGTTTTGGCCTATATAGGGGGATATATAATATACTGCCTATTGGCATGCAGATGCCAGTAATTAGCCTTTTAAAGACTCTAAGAAGTTTTAAAGGAGGTGGTTTAATTTTTGCATACAATTTATGATAACCCTTCCCTTTTCCTATGAAACTTAGTATGTTTAGGATTACTTAATTTTGTATTTTTCATACTGGAGTATAGCTTCCCTGGTGGCTCAGACAGTGAAGAATCCACCTGCAATGCGGGAGACCTGGGTTCGATCCCTGGGTTGGGAAGATCCCTTGGAGGAGGGCATGGCAACCCACTCCAGTATTCTTGCCTGGAGAATCCCATGGACAGAGGAGCCTGGTGGGTTACGGTTCACGGGTCTCAGAGTCAGACATGACCGGGTGACTAAGCACGTACATACACATGTAGCAGATTAACAACGCTGTGATAGTTTCAGGTGGGCAGCAGGGGCTGATGGCTGTACAGGCACACATTGTCCCCCACGCTCCTCTCCTGTCCAGGCTGCCACACAACATTCAGCAGAGTTATCCATAACACAGTTTTCAAAATTCTTTATTGAAGGACAATTGCTTTACAATATTGTGCTGGTTTCTGCCATATATCAGTATGAAGCAGCCATAGGTACACATATGTTCCCTCCCCCTTGAACCTCCCTCCCATCTCCCACCAAATCCTACCCCTCTAGGTTGTCCCAGAGCACTGGGCTGAGCTCTCTGCATAACACAGTTTTGAGACAGACGGGCAATATAGGCCAATCTTTACTTTTTGAGATAAGTGTTGCCTTCTTTAATTAAGATGGATTATTGTTATTACCTCTAAAGGTAGTTTATACAGTCAACCAACACTACTTGTCTCCACTTATTATGGATCAAGCTCATAATAAGTTAGCTGTTTCAAATAAGTTCTAGGGAATTACTTTAATTAGATTATTAAGATTTGATTGAAATTAAAAAAAAAATGTATTAGAGTAGCAATAGCACTTGAGATGGTTCATTTTATACGTCAACTTGACTGGCCTGTGGGGTACTCAGATATTTGGTCAGACGTCGTTCTGGGTGTGTCTGAGAGTGTTTTTGAATGTCTAACTTTTGGGTTGGTAGAATGAGTATAGCAGCTTTCCTTCCCTACCATGCTTGGCCCTCCTCCAGCAGTTGAAATCTTGAATAGAATGAAGAGGCTGACCCTCCTGCTGGTAAGAGGGAACTGCTCCTGCCTTACTGCTTGAGCTGGTACATCAGTCTTTTTTTTTTTTTAATTTTATTTTATTTTTAAAATTTGCAATATTGTATTGGTTTTGCCATACACAATATTGTAAAATTTAAAAATAAAATTAAAAAAAAAAAAAAAGACTGATGTACCAGCTCAAGCAGTAAGGCAGGAGCAGTTCCCTCTTTTTCCTGATTTTGGACCTGACCTGAATCATTGCCGCCTCTTGGGTCTCAGTATGCAGGCTTTTCGGACTGGCTGGATCTAAACCATTGGTTCTCCTAGGTCTCCAGCTGCTAATTGAAGATCTTGGGCTTCTCAGGCCCTATAATTGAGTGAACAAATTCCTTATAATAAATCAATGTCTTCCTCCCTCTCTCATCTGTATATAGGATAACAGGGTTCTAATTCTCTGTGGAACCCTAACTAATACAGCACCCAACCTTGATAAGTTTTTTTAGACTTGAAGCATGGCCCTTAACCAGCGGCGCTGACATCAGTTGGGAGCTTATTAGAAATGCTGAATCTCAGCCCTCAGGCCTCAGTTCAGACCTACTGAGTCAGAATCTGCATTTTAATAAGATCTCTAGGTGATCTGTACGCACATTAAATCTGAGAAGCACTTCTTTAAAGTATTTTGAAGTCTTTGCCTATAATTTGTGTTGCTGAAGAAGAATACAAAGGAACCTTATAATTATTTGACATTAATACTTCAGAAAAGACATAACAGGGAGATTGTAACAAAGGGTTTTTTCTTTTCAGACATTGCATAACATTTGATGAATAATTATGTAATGATGAGAAGAAAAACTTTTCCTTGAAATTTGTATTCCTAGAAAATTTCTAGATTTATCAGTTTCTAAATAGTAATATACCACAACTGACATCTGCTTATCCTTAAGCATTAAACAGAAGATTTCTGAAATTAATTTTACAGATAAACATTGTGGATATCAATCTAACACCTTCAAACATTTTAATATTTATTAGAGTGGATTTCACAACCAATAAATTATGGCTAGCAGTAACAACCAAATACTATCTTGGATTTTTGAATGCTAAGATTAACATTTACATAGCACTTTATAATTTTCTAAGTAGTTTCATGTTCATCAATAGCTCGTGAGATTGTTTCAATAAGCTTATAAGAAATAGCTATAGGGTATTTCTTCTGAAATACTTTTACAATTATTCGCTTGTATTTTCACCTTTTACAAGTCAGAGAAGTCAGCATGAATTTAAATTTAATGTATGTGTATTGACACTGCTCAAATAATTTTATTATTTTCAGTTATTTTTAGTTTTATTGCCCAACCAAGGCAAGATTGGTTTGTGGTTGTTGATGACTGAATTTTGCTCTGCTTTCTCTTTGATGTGGCAGTGAAATCAATAGCAGTTTCTTTTCTTCTGTTCAGCCCACTTACCTCCTTTCATATGTAATAGGGAAATACTCATGTGTGATTCATTGGACAGTATCTGCTTCTTATTTCTGGGGAAGTAACTTGGTAATCATCACCCGAAAGTGGATAGCTGTTCGGCAGGAGATGAAGTTGCTATTGTATCTGCCTGTCTAGGATTTAATTGTAAGAGAAAATGATATCCTATCACACTGAAATTTTAACTTACCCAAGGGACATTTAGGCATGGGAGGTTAACTGAGAGATGTCAAGGGAACAGCTGCTGCATCTGAGACTGCTTCTCAATTCTAGAGAACTGGGTTGCTGGTGCTTAGAGGAATGATGAAGACTAGAAGGAACATGTCTTTTGGTTTAGATAGACAGTGATACTCTGAACACAGGGAATAAACTGCCAGTTTAGAATATTGCCTTACAACACTTAGTATTTGGAAGAGTTCAGTAATGCAAAAAATGATGAAATTGCTTTTTGGTAGTTATTCAACTTCACGGATACATTTATATATTTTTAGAATACATCAATGTCTAATGAGGCAAAATGATTTGAGAGAAGCAGGGATATCATTGCTATGAGATAAAACTTTCAAATTTTTTATTATAATAAGCTATATGAGCAATATCTAGTTGATTTTTATGGAAGGTTTTCAATTCCCTGGTGGATATTTTGATATAATTTATAAATGTAAGATCAGGTCAATAATTAGGCTGATTACTCAAAATTTCAAGGGTATAGTGGAATGAAAACCCATAAAAGCAAAGGGCAGGGAGACAAGGAGAGCTGATATAGAAACAGACTCACTCTGTGTATAATTAAGCAAAATGATCTCTTTGATAGGGAATATAGAATGACTGATTACTGCTAATAATGATAAAACTGCACTTTTTAACATTTACCATTGCAGTCGGTTAGCTTCTATCACAACCCCTTCCAATTTCTCTCCCTATAGGTTTCTCTGTCCCTGCTTGCGAGCAAGTAGAGATAGCCAGAGATTCTAGCTTGAGGCTCCTCATCCCTGGAGTCACCAGTTCTGTTCTGTCCCTGCCACCATTCTCCATCTCAACATCCAGGGACACAATAAACCTTCTCTTCTTAAACATCTCCTGTAAGTGAAAGCGCCCAGTACATAGCTGGCACGTAAACATTTCTACCTTTTCCTCTGTATAAAGTCCAAGGATTCATTTTTAGGCTCTCTGTGTCCTCTGATCTCTCCGTGACATTTAATACTGTGGACTTCCATCTCACTGAATTTCTCTTTAGGTTTTTCATGTTATCACTCCTTACAAACTTCGGTGTTGCCCTGGTATTCATTTCCATTTCCAACTCAACAATACAGGACTGTCTTTTTGACCATACGGGCATACCTTATTTCACTGTGATTTGCTCTACTGTGCTTACCAGATTTTTGTTTCTGACAACTTGAAGGTTTGTGGCAACTGTGCAGTGAGTGATTTTTATTGCCCACTTTGTGTCTCTGGGCCTCAATTTGGTAATTCTTGGGCTGCTTCAAGCTTTTAAAGTATTACTGTATTTGTTATGGTCATCTGTGGTCTTTGATGTTCCTACTGCAAAAAGATGATAGCTTGTTGAAGGCTAAGGTGATGGTTAGTTTTTTTTTTTAGCAATAGAGTGTTCTTTAATTGAGAACACATGTGATATCATAATGCATGATATCATGCATTACATTTTAAAAATAATACTCTTGCACATATAAGAGACTACAGTGTAAACATAACTTTATATGCACTGGGAAACAGAAATATTCATGTGACTTGCTTTATTGTGATATTTGCTTTATGGTGAATCTGCAGTATCTCTGTGGTGCCTGTATTTTCTTTGATTTCTTTGATGACACATCTTTTTCACCCCACTCTTTATTTACCCTTAATGAGCTGATCCATGAGGTTATAATCCTCTGAGAAGTAAAAGACTCAACTTCGTACATTGACTTCTAATTTTTGGTCATGCTCTATTTTTTAAAATTTCGAATTGTCCATTAATAATCATTTATAGTTGAATGTTCTACTCTTAAAAAGCACAAAACCAATATTTCTCAATGTGAATGAGTCATTTTTATCTTAAAGCAGCAGCTGCTGCTGCTGCTAAGTTGCTTCAGTCGTGTCCGACTCTGTGCGACCCCATAGACGGCAGCCCACCAGGCTCCCCTGTCCCTGGGATTCTCCAGGCAAGAACACTGGAGTGGGTTGCCATTTCCTTCTTCAGTTCATGAAAGTGAAAAGTGAAAGTGAAGTCGCTCAGTCGTGTCCGACTCTTAGCGACCCCATGGACTGCAGCCCACCAGGCTCCTCCACCCATGGGATTTTCCAGGCAAGAGTACTGGAGTGGGGTGCCATCGCCTTCTCCAAAAGCAGCTACATTTGCTTAACTTCTACTTCTTCATTGTATCAGTACTATTTTCTTCTTCTCATTTTCATCACTCAGCCTTAAAATTTTGTATCACACTTGACTTTATTTTTTTCTGTCCATATTTTATTTTTTGGTCTAATAAAAAGTCCAATCAGTCTCTAGGTTCAATAAAGTCGGGTTTTTTAGTCAATTATTCCTTTAAAGTTTTTAAATTTATTTTTTACTGAAACATAGTCGATACATGTTACAGGTGTACAGACAGGGATTCACAATGTTTAAAGGCTGTACTCCATTTACAGTTATTATAAAATATTTGCTACATTCTCTATGTTGTATAATATATCCTTTTAGTTATTTTGTACATAATAGTTTGCACCTCTTTTTCCCGCACCCATGCTGTCCCTCCCTGCTACCCTCTCCCAGCTGGTAACTTAGTTTGCTCTATGTATCTGTGAGTCTGCTTCTTTGTTGTTATAGCCAGTAGCTGTAGTTTTTAGATTCCACATGTGATACCATAAATTGTTTGTCTTTCTCTGACTTATTTCACGTAGCATAATCCAGTAAAGTTTTTCTTGGGAAATGGCTCTACTTGGTATTCAAACATTTCCATCCCCAACTCCAACGTTAATACCTTCTCCCCCAGGTCTTTGTTAAATCACAATGACACCCACTTGGCAAATAGACACATTCCAATTTTATTAATCTGTTCATAGCAGAATATCCTGTCAGAGTTTACCTTTTTAAAAAATGTATTTTGCACTATTTCTTCTTGCAAAATGTGTAGTTTTATTACATAAAAAAGGAGAAAATAAAAATAGTAATGTTCGCACCGTCTTTCTCTGAAATTTTTAAAGCTTTTTAAAAAAGAGCTTAAAAGAGCTTTTCTAGTTATTTTAAAAATTCTTTTCCAGTTTTACTGAGAAATAATTGACATGCATCACTGTCTAAGTTTAAGGCATACAGTATGATGGTTTGATTTACATGTATTGTGAGTGATTACCACAACAGCTTCAGCTAACCTTTATCTTCTTGTATAGCTATAACAAAAGGAAAAGAAAGAAAAAGAGAGTAAAAGAAAATAATTTTTCTCCTCGTGATAAGAACGCTCAGATTAACTCTCTTAACAACTTTGCGGTGTATTACACATCAGCCACAGTCGGAACATTGCATCCCTAGGACTTATTTATCTTATAACTTAAAAAGAATCTCTCTAAATAGAGGTGCCATAATTTGGTTTTGGAATCATAAGAGGTATCATCCACCTTTATCTTCCTCCAAACGTATAAGAATTCCTCAATAGCAAAGTAAATTATCTTTGAGTCACGGAGTATTACCTTCTCAGAAGAGTAACACATTGTGTTTGCAGACTATGAGACGACAAGGGGTCCAACACCCTGGAGAGGGAAGCTGTGGTTGCCCGACACTGAACCAGTCCATAACCATCTTGTCAACCAAAACATTCACAGTGAAGACCTGTAAGTGTTGCCAGCTCAAGTGAGAGACACGCTTGCTCTTGTCTATACTGAAGAAGTGGGTTCCTGCTTCCTTGCAGAATGACAGTGGCCTGAGCCTGGATCTGGATTTTTAAGTCCTTATTTCCATGGTGGATTGGCAGTGACTCTGGAATTTTGCAGAACACAGCTTCAACAGGGCCAAACACATAGCAGAAAGAAGTGGTGCACAGATGACAGCGTTCTTCCTGATTGAATATGTGGGTGGGGCTCTGTGAACACTGGAGGTTTTGGTTGATGGAGGGATGGTTCTAAAGAAGAAGGTACGTGCCTGTCTACTAATAAAGAAATTAGGGGCTCAAGATAGTATTTGGGGGAGTGAGATTTCACAGTCTCTCCATTCTGAGTTTTTAGGGCATTTTATACCAAAGACTGCAGGGAGAAGGCAATGGCACCCCACTCAACTGAGGGACTTCACTTTCACTTTTACGCATTGGAGAAGGAAATGGCAACCCACTCCAGTGTTCTTGCCTGGAGAATCCCAGGGACAGGGGAGCCTGGTGGGCTGCCGTCTATGGGGTCTCACAGAGTTGGACACGACTGATGTGATTTAGCAGTAGCAGCAGCAGCAGCATACCAGGACTGCAAGGAGATCCAACCAGTCCATTCTAAAGGATATCAGCCTTGGGTGTTCTTTGGAAGGAATGATGCTAAAGCTGAAACTCCAGTACTTTGGCCACCTCATGCGAAGAGTTGACTCATTGGAAAAGACTCTGATGGTGGGAGGGACTGGGGGCAGGAGGAAAAGGGGACGACAGGATGAGATGGCTGGATGGCATCACCAACTCGATGGACGTGAGTCTGAGTGAACTCCGGGAGTTGGTGATGGACAGGGAGGCCTGGCATGCTGGAATTCATGGGGTCGCAAAGAGTCAGACATGACTGAGCGACTGAACCAGTTTCACGTGCAATCACACTGTAATTTATAGGGTAACAGAGGTTTGTTCAGGAGAGTCTTAGTTTACATCTGTTGTTGTGGTGTGGTTTTAAGGAATTTTCACTTTTTACCTAACTTTTACCTAGGATAAAAGTTATCCTACTTTGAAAAGTATATTGTTAACCTCTCTATAATCTTCCAATTCTGGGGCTTAGGGTTGAGGAGGGCCTTTTACTTTCCTTAAAGAATCTAGATCTTGGGACTTTGGTCCTCAGACAAAAATTTTGCATCTTTAGAATCTATTTGCCCCAAAAGAATCTACTTGGTCAACAGATAACTAGTTCACCAACAAGAATCTACTTAACCAACAAGCTTCCTTATAAGGACCAGGAGGCTGCCTCACCTGCCCATTTTTACGAAAAGCAGAGGAGGACAGGTTTTTAGATTCATTGCCATACCCTACCTTCCCAACCCTCCTGTGGGTAGGATATGCAGACTCTGCTCTGGTATGTTTATTCCACAAGAACAAGGAGTACAAGATAGTTCTCTAGTGAAAGGGCAGCAAGGCCAGTTCATGCATTTTTTTTTTTTTTAATTATTTGGCTTCATTGAGTCTTAGTTGCAGCATGCAGGCTTCTCACTGCATCATGAGGGATCTTCCCTTGTGGTACCCAGGCTCTCCAGTTGTTGTGGCTCATAGGCTCGGTAGTTGTGGTGTGCGAGCTTGCCCTGTGACATGTGGGATGCGGGATCTTAGTTCCCCAACCAGGAATCAAACCTGCATTGCAAGGCAGATTACTGACTACTGGACCACCACTAAAGTCCCCCAATTCATGCTTTCAAGGAACAGAATTTAGAGCCACTAGCAAGACACAGCTCAATGAATCACAAGCTCTAACCAACTGGATTCACTTCTCTCTCCTTTGGGTACATGTACAAATGTTACCTTTAGCCCTTTTTCCTTATGGAAGAAAAGAACTTGCATGGACAATTGTCATAATACATGGTACGTCTTCTTCAAGCTATGTTTTCCTAATTGATGTCATGGTTCTCCTTATGTGGATGTATGCTAAGTCATTTCAGTCGTGTCCGACTCTGTGATCCTGTGGACTATAGCCCGCCAGGCTCCTCTGTCCATGGGATTCTCCAGGCAAGAATACTGGAGTAGGTTGCCATGCCCTCCTCCAGGGGATCTTCCTGATCCAGGAATCAAACCCATGTCTCTTTTGTCTCCTGCATTGGCAGTCGAATTCTTTACCACTAACACTATCTGGGAAGCCCGGTTCTCCTTATAGCTGTTTTCTAATACTTTCTATACTTGATCACTGCAAACAGAAAAATGAATTAAGTTGAACTTTGGGGCCCTTCACTGATTCTGTTTATCTCTATCATCTTAGCTATTTTGTTCTTTCAGTTCAAGGACACATCTTCCATAATAGTCTCAAATTTAAAGGGCATATGGTTGATTTTGAGAAGGAATGGAATGAAAATGAAGATTCTGATCACCAGATCTGAGTTGAGGGCTGAGATTCTGTATCTGTAACCAACTTCCAGTGATGCATTTATCACTGGTCCTTTGGATCACATATTAAGTATTCAAGGCTCTGTAAGGCCTCATTAAAAGTCACTAGCTCAATTTAACCCCCATTTCCTCAGACATTCAAATTAAAAAGGGCTGGAAAATTGTCATTGATTGTTCTTAATGACAAATTACTCATTTGAAATGTATATTCTCTTATATAACTGTTTAAATGCTTCATTCTCATAAGCTGTAATCCCAGGTAGATGGAAAGCTTCTTTAGTACAGGAATGGTTCCTTACAGCCTTTGTATAATCTCTTATAGTGAGGTTACTCTGTCCTATGCCTAGTAGGTCTACACTAAATTTGCTGATTAATTATTCTTAAGGGATTGCTACTTACCATTTTATCATGTGAGAACTCATGAGGTACATTTAAATTTACAATTTGGCAACAAATAATTGTTTTAGGTAAAATTATAAAATACACTAAAGTGAGGAAATCTGAGTATTCTGAATAAAATGCTATATTTGAATTATTAAATTACAATGCTAAAGTAGGAAGTAAAGGTCTTTGCTATTTTGAAGATAATATAGATCTGAATGAGACTTTATAAACCGGGTTAGGGAAAACATGTATTATTGTTTTATTGCTTTGATTACAATACATGTGTTCTGGAAAACTCACAGTCACAAAATAACAGGTTATAATCCTGACAATTACTTCCAAACTTAGTTTTTAATTGATTTGTTGGATACAGATATTATCAACTTGTATGGGTAGAACAATCCTTGCAGAGAGTTCCTATTAAAAAGTTTTGAAGGATTTAAAAGTTAGGCAATCTATAGAAATAACATGCTCTAAACTCTCTTCTTTTGCGAACTTTGAAACAGAGTTGGAAAACTCCCACAGACAGCAGGATATAATAGTCTGTAGAAATGACGGTGAAAATTTGGGGGAAAAAGTAATAACATGATCATAAATCCTGAGTACGGATTTTGGATCTCCACTTTCAAATGATTATATTGATTGAGTCATCTCTTAAAACTCCCAAAGGAAGTCAGATGCTCCTGAGTAAATTTTATGGATGTGTGTGTTTCAAAATACAAGCTCTGCTATGGTTTGCACTTGCCTTCAATGGAACAAATCTGTGTCTTCAATCACTTTAACACTTCCTCATGAAAATCTCATCATTTCTTAGAGATCTCAGAGTTCAGGAAATAAATTGGAAGGACCAGATACTTTCTCATCATCTGTGCATGATTCTCTATGAGCTTTTTGTTCAGTTTTGCTTCAGTGTTTAAATTAATGAGATAATCTTTGGGCATGTGTTCTTATGACTAGCATTCAGATGATATTTCTCCACTCACACCCTGCTGCTCCTGCTAAGTCGCTTCAGTCGTGTCCGACTCTGTGCGACCCCAGAGACGGCAGCCCACCAGGCTCCGTCATCCCTGGGATTCTCCAGGCAAGAACACTGGAGTGGGTTGCCATTTCCTTCTCCGATGCCTGAAAGTGAAAAGTGAAAGTGAAGTCGCTCAGTCGTGTCCGCCTCTTAGTGACTCCATGGACTGCAGCCCACCAGGCTCCTCCATCCATGGGATTTTCCAGGCAAGAGTACTGGAGTGGGGTGCCATCGCCTTCTCCGACTCACACCCTATTTGGCAGTATTAACAAGAAAGAAATGGTTCTTATCTGGGTGTTTTTAAAGATATTAGTGCAATTTTTATGTAAAGGAAATTATCATTTATCTTCACCAGCCGCAGCATCTGTCATTCTAACCGGATACTGTGTATTGCGAAGAGGGGGAGACGTAAATAGATTTTGATTCTCAGGTGGATTAATGATAACTGGTATCAATACAGAACAAACACAGTTGTTGACAGAAGTAGTAAGTGTTGCCCTTTCAGGTAAGGCTCCTGATTAAGCTGGAAATAAAAAAGGCTTCATAACACTCATGACTTCAACAAGTTTATAAATTACCAGGAAAACCTCACTAGTTTGCAAACATCAAGGAGACAGACATTAGCATTTCATATCTGCTCTGCTGTGACAGTTATTACAGGACGTGAGATACGCCTCCACCTTCCATATCATGTGATTCAGGTCCTATCCATCCTTTCAGCTTCTCAAAATGCAGACTGTGACTAGAATCAAGTGTTTACACAGAAGAGTTATACAGTGAATAAAACGTGGTTTCAAAATGAAGTATCTTGGCTTGTCATAAACAGTGTTGGGGTTCTTGTTAAGCTAAATAAGACATTCCTTTTAAGAAATAGGAAAGGTTTGAGAATTTTGCTTAAGACTTTTTCGAGAGTAGGAAATCAAAGCCCATGCTTTTGATACTATTTAGGTGCTAATAAGGAAAGGTCCGTCTAGTCAAGGCTATGGTTTTTCCAGTGGTCATGTATGGATGTGAGAGTTGGACTATAAAGAAAGCTGAGTGTGGAAGAATTGATGATTTTGAACTGTGGTGTTGGAGAAGACTCTTGAGAGTCCATTGGACTGCAAGGATATCCAACCAGTCCATCCTAAAGGAAATCAGCCCTGGGTGTACATTGGGAGGACTGATGTTGAAGTTGAAATTCCAATACTTTGGCCACCTGTTGCGAAGAGCTGACTCATTTGAAAAGACCCTGATTCTGGGAAAGATTGAGGTCAGGAGGAGAAGGGGACGACAGAGGATGAGATGGTTGGATGGCATCACCGATTCAATGGACACGAGTTTGGGTAGAATCCGGCAGTTGTTGATGGACAGGGAGGCACGGCATGCCTCCATGGGGTCGCAAGGAGTCGGACACGACTGAGTGACTGAACTGAAGGAAGCTTTTAAATAGTAGATGTTAATGAAACATAAATTGGAAATATGCTAGCTCATTTTCATCAAACATGTAGACTGAACCCTTACATGTAATGTATTAGGAACTCTGAGTTTTAAGTTTTCCATGCAGTAAATCAGATTTACAGTGTAGGTTCAAACACATTTTTATCTATTTATTATATATACATCTATATATATATAACATAAATGTACTATGTAGCTTGAGTATTTGGGGATTGCATGAAGTGAGA
The DNA here is from genome assembly GCF_002263795.3 of Bos taurus. Taxonomy (NCBI): domain Eukaryota; kingdom Metazoa; phylum Chordata; class Mammalia; order Artiodactyla; family Bovidae; genus Bos; species Bos taurus. The sequence continues at coordinate 6,780,418 of NC_037332.1, forward strand.
AGTAGCTTTGGATTGCATGAAGTTATGGGGGAAAAGGCTGTCTTCAAGCAATTTTTATTAGTTATTTTGCCTCAGGCTTATATCTGCTATTCATCCATTATCCACATTATTTGTAATAAGTTAACTTTTCTATGTTTGAATTCCCAACAGCTATGGTTAGGTGGGCATTCTGTGAATGGAATAAGCAAATCAATAAAGTGGTCTATACTGGTGTTTTAGTCTCTAAAGGCAGCTTGCTAAAAACATTAGAAGAAACCAATAATCCATTAATGGAAATTAATGAAATTCCTCCCCAAACTGGCCCTTGTCAATCCCTTGGTAGGAGAAAATGGTATACTCTTAGCACCGGGCTTGATGTAATATAAATGAGTAAACTTCCACTAATACCTACCCGCCTCCAGTTACTGTAAGAGTTCAGGACTGTACTCTTGCCCGCCTGTTCCATATAACTTCCAGTTAGCACTTGCAACTTTGGATGCGTAGAAAACACAGGATTTCCCTTAGGGGAGCCAAATTTTACAAAGATCTATTGCTTTGAGGAACAAAATTCTCTCTCCTATATGTCTGAACTCTTCACATATTCAGTGTAGACTCTCTACAGGGATGAATAACTAAGAGGGGATCCTAGCTTTCTGTTTATGACTTATTTTTACTTTACTGAGTGTTCTGTGGAAGTGTGGTTTTGTGTTTACTGATGAGGACAATTGAATGTTCTCCCTATATATTGAGCTGCTGCTGCTGCTGCTAAGTCGCTTCAGTCGTGTCCGACTCTATGCGACCCCATAGACAGCAGCCCACCAGGCTCCCCCGTCCCTCCAGGCAAGAACACTGGAGTGGGTTGCCATTTCCTTCTCCAATGCATGAAAGTGAGAAGGGAAAGTGAAGTCGCTCAGTCGTGTCTGACTCTTAGTGACCCCATGGACTGCAGCCCACCAGGCTCCTCTGTCCATGGGATTTTCCAGGCAAGAGTACTGGAGTGGGGTGTCATTGCCTTCCCCGATATATTGAGCTACTCAAATAGAAATTTCCTTACCTGATTCTTTATTTCTGAAAGAAAAGAACATTCTCCTTGTGTTCTCCTACCAAACACATCTTGAATTTTTATTTGTGTTGTCAGTGTGTGGCCAGAAGTGATTAAGTTTTCCTAACTTTTTCTCTATATCTTCTGGCATGTAGGAAAACAATCACTCTCTCTTCCATTTTATTTTCACACTAACTTGTCTTCCATTTTTGCCTGTCCCCGCCCCCCTCCCGCCAAATTAAGGAATCTATGCATCAGGGTGGACCAAATACTGGAAATCAAAATCTTATCTCCTCCTCATCACTTAGAAAATTAGTATTGTTCTAACAGAAACAGGGAAGTTGCTTTGAAGAAACTGAATATACAGGGCTTATTTTGATCCCATTTTAGTTGGTTTTTATTTGTAGGAATATGTGTCTGCTGGGGAACTCTAAGTCATAAAGCTTAAGATAGGTGCTGACTTCTTATTTAATGATCTGGGTGTGATTCAGGGTTTGGGATTGCTTTTTTGTAAGAATTTTTAAGGAAACTTTAGCATGGGTCACTGGGGTCAGCATCCATGAAGATTTAGCATATGGAAGGACATTTTTGTGGGTTAAAAGTTCATGAAAACAACAGGTAAAGATGATTTAATGATAGGAAAATATATGAATAATCTGGACATATCATGGTTTCAAGGGTTAAAAGTTCATGAAAACAACAGGTAAAGATGACTTAATGATAGGAAAATATATGAATAATCTGGACATATCACGGTTTCAAGGGTTATGTTCACTTTACATTGTCTGCTAAGTTGCGTCAGTTGTGTCTGACTCTTTGAGACCCTATGGACTATAACCCACCAGGCTCCTTTGTCCATGGGATTTTCCAGGCAAGAAAACTGGAGTGAGTTGCCATTTCCTTCTTCAGAGGATCTTCCTGACCCAGGGATCAAACCCAGGTCTGTTATAGCTCCTGCACTGGCAAGCAGGTTCTTTACCACTAGTGCCACCTGGGAAGCAAGGTTTAGAATTCTACTCTTAGTTTGGAATACAGGAAAGTATAAATTTACTGGTCCTGGTGTTGTAGTGGGTACCTCTGAGGGGCTCACTCAACTGCTTGTAGCTCTTAAATCTGACCGTACTGAAGGTTCTCGGGGCTGTGGCTCTCCTGATCAACCATAAGGGTTGTCATGAGGCCTCTGGGAGAGAGAGAAATGTGATTGAGTGCTGATGAGCCAGGAAATGCAGGCCTCACAGCTGGTCAGTCTTGCTCATTGTCTTCTAGGTAACCAAGGCTATAAACAAGAAGGAACAGGAATGGCTTGGAAATCAATTTGCAGAATATTCAAAGGTCACCATGGTACAGACTAGCGTTCTGATTACTTGCAAGATATGATGTGCTAAAATGTGTTTGCCTCATCTCTAATGACAGTAATAGTCCTATGAGGGGGAACACGTTGCCAATCTCCTAATGGTGTTTAGAAGAGACTAAGAATCTATTTTCAGCATCCTCATTGTAAACTCTTTTTTGTATTGTTCCTTTGAGTCGCTTACTTTGCAGAAATTTCATTCATCTCTTCTTTTATAATTACACTTTTTGCTTTGAAAAAGTTGCAAATCTGCAGAGAAGTTATACGTCTATTACAAATTACTTAGATTCACCTACATACACCTTTCATTAATGTTCATCACATTTGTATTCTTTCTCCGTATATAAAACATAAGTCTTAAACTTTTTTAAAATTGAAGTATTGTTGTAGTTGATTTAAAATATTGTGCTAATTTCAGATGTATGGCATGGTGACTCAGATATATGTATATATGCATATATATATTTCTTTTCAGACTCTTCCCTTGTAGGGTATTATAAAATATTGAGTATAATTCCCTGTGCTATACAGTAGGTCCTTGCTGGTCATCTATTTTATATATAGTAGTATGTATATGTTAATCCCATCCTCCTAAATGATCATATTCTTATTCTTATATAAAGATAAGACATTCATATTCTTATATAAGAATAAGAAACATTTTTATTCTTACATAAGCACTTATTATTATTTTTATAGCTGTTTCAGTGTCACGTCAGCTGAAATCTAAGAACAGGGATATTCTCTTATGTAACCTCACAGCTACTTTCAAATTCAGGTAGTAATCTATTTTTAACAGTCCTCTGATTTGAAAATTTAGCTTTTTATTATTTTTCCCAAAGAGATCTACTCCCTAATGAAACATCCCAGCTGTTTCTCTGAAACTGACAGTCTCCCGATGAAGGTTGTCTTGCCATTCACAGCAACTGCCTTCCCAACTATTCTTACATGCCCTTTCTTTTCATCATCTTTTTACTTTTTGTTCCTTTACATTTCCCTCCCTCCCAAATGATATTTCTAAAGGCCACTTCCTGCTGTTCATCTAGGCAACTTAGTTACATTTCTCAGAGCTGCATTGCTTATTTAAGTATATATGCCTTAAAAAAAAGAAATCTAGGTGACATTTTGCTGTGTGGTGGAGACTATTATTTCCTCCAGCCTTGATAGGAGGAAACTTCATTCAAACTTTAAGACCTTTGGAGAGTAAGTGGTTCAGTGGCCGATGTAGTAATTAACAATGTGGCTATTTGAAAGAGCACAGGCAAACGCAGGCTGGTAGCTCACTCTTAGAAAGGCTTTTCTCTTGTCAGTAAGTCAGCACCCGAGGTTTCGGCAGGCATCTGGGAGCTCTTTCAGGATCTTCTCCCTGGAGCTCTCATCTGTTAAAGCAGAGAAATGCCATTGATCCTAAAGTAGTCTTAGAAAGAAAATGCAGTTTAGCAGTCTATTTCGGAAATTTTCAAAAGCAATTGCCAAGCAGAAGCAGGGTCTCATACTATTAAAAAATAAAAAAATAAAAAGCTTATCCCCGAAAGATCCTCCCTCAAGGATCCAGGTTAGTAGCTTGAAATCAATTCAAGCAGCTCAAAGGATGAAAGGAGATTTCATGGTCCGGGGTGTCTTCTTTTGAGTGCTCTGGTTGGGGGTTTTCTTTGGCTGCCTGACTAGAGGCAAAGATTAGTGACACAGTGCTCGCTTTCAGTGACCTGCACTTCTATGCTTTTCCCTGGAAAGCAGCCCAGGCTGTGGGAATGGGGGTTCTTTTAACGCTGTGGATTAGGAAGGACCAAGTTTATACAGCTACATTTACACCAAGGCACTAAGAAGTTTTTTTTTTTTTTTTTTTTTTTTTTGCTTTTTGAGAATGAACAGGTTTTTCTTTCTTCTTCAAGCAATTACAGGAAGAAGAGTAGCCTCTTTGGGAAGGCAAATCGGCTCATATGTGTAGCCAGAGAGGGCAAAATTTTCACCAGCAGTTTTCTTATGCCCTGGACCTGGTGCTTTGGTTTGAGGAGATAGGGACTGTCTTTTCTTTCTTTTCTTTTTCCTGGGGTTTTTCTGCAATCCAATACAGGAACTTTTTCCAATCACATTCATTAACATGGTGCCCATAGCTTTTAGTGCTGAATGCCAAAGGTTTTTTCTGATCTGGTAATTCAAAGTAGGTTAAAAAGTATGTATTACATGATCTTCCTTACTTTTTTTTTTATTGATTCTTAGGGAATAAGTACAAGAATAATCATAATAAGCTTGATGGAGCCATACACATTGGTTTTATTTTGGGACAGATTCCTTTTGAAAACAAATCTCAGGATTATTAATGCTTAGTTACAGGGCTGGGGACATAATAGGACAGTGGTTCTCAAACTGTGATCCCTGATCCTACAACATCAGTATGACCTGGAAACTTGTTAGAACCACCATGGTAGGGATTCAATAGATGCTTACTGAAGGTAACGCTGAGTTCTTAATTTCAAGGGAGAATGATGGCATTTAATACCATGTTGTAAGGTATGTTGGTGCTTGCATGCATGCTCAACTGTCTTTAACTCTTTGTGACCCCCATGGACTCTATCTAGCCTGTCAGGCTCCACTATCCCTGGAATTCTCCAGGCAAGAATACTGGAGTGGGTTGCTTCTCCAGGGGGATCTTCCCAACTCAGGGATCGAACCCACATCTCCTGCATTGGCAGGTGGGTTCTTTACCACTGAGCCAGGAGGGAAGCCCAAGTTGTAAGGCAGTGGTCCCACACTTTAGTGCACATCAGAGTAACCAGGAGGACTTGTGGAAAGACCACGTTCTGGATCCCACCAGGAGCATTTCCGACTCGACAGATCTGGGGTGGGAGTGAGAGTCTGCATGTCCAGCAGGTTTCCAGGTGATGCCTCTGGTGCTGTTCTGAGGACTCTGTGTTGAGAACCGTTGGTATAAGACCATAATCCTCAAACAGAGCACAACATTAGACTCCCCTGGGGTTGCTTTTAGCTGCAGAAAGGACTGGGCCCCAGCTAAACCAAATCAGAGTCTCTACAGGTGGGTCTGGGCTTGGTGGCCTTTAACATTTCCCAGGGGATTCTAAGGAGTGGCCACGACTGGAGTCTGCTGCAGATCGTCTCAGACGTGGTCCTCAATCCTGCTTGTCCATTAGAATTACCTGGTGGGTTTCAGCACTCTTAATGCCTGGATACCAATCCTGGAGGTTCTGATACAATTGCTTCCAGATGCAGCATGGGCACTGAGTTATTTGAATGCTCCAGAAGTGACTTTACTATGCAGCTAACATGTGAACTACTGCCCTAAAGATACCCTCTAGCTGTAAGAATGTCATGATTTTAGCATAATCCTACATAAAGGACAACATTCATGGAAAACGAACATTCCTATAAAGAGGTTCTAATTTATTCTGTCCTTGTATGGTTCCCAAATTTACACTCGTTTTATGAGCTCTGAGAGTTGGTTTATTTATAACACATTAGCTGAACTTTTCATTGAAGCCTTATCGCAAACGTCTATAAAATCTACTTTTTGAAAAATCTCACTTCTGTTAAATATAAAAGAGGGAGCACAAATAATTTTATCTACCATATCTTTAATATTCACATATTTCCTTGCTAGTTAATGTTTACCTCTATTATAATAAAAATGTAGTATAGTGGAAAGAATGGCAAGTGAAGAACTCTGACCCTGTCACCATAATGGATGTTTACCTGTCTGGTTTGGTTGGTTGGTTACAAATTTATATAACATGAAGGATACCACACATAGGTTGAGTACGGCCTCACAGATGATATCTAGCACTCAGAGAAGCCCCTCGCCTCAGTGGACCGCTGAGTCACGGGAGGATCAGTAAAGCCTTTGAGGCCTCAGCCCTTGAGGCAGAGTCCCTTCTGATGGGAAGGGGAGTGAGAGATCAAGCGGCATGCATCAAAATAACAAAAACCCATGAATATTTAGATATAAATTAAACACATCATACGTGTGGTAAGCTGTCTTTGTGGTGCTGGCAGTGAAGCATAAGCTCCCTCCCTTCGCTCCACAAGAGCCACCAAACATTTGTGTGATGTTAAGCAAGTGACCTCACTTTTCCTCGCCTGAGCTTTCGGGTAATGTTTATCTTGCAGGGTAGCTTTGAGGAATAGGAGAGGTAAGAGTATCTGCCTGCTCTAACAAGAATATCCAAGGTTGTTTAAATGACAAATGTTCATTTCTCACAGTTCTGGAGGCTGCTGAGTCCAAGATCAAGAAGCCAGATTTGGTGCTGGGTGGGGACAAACTTCCTAGGTCACAGATGACCATCTTCTCACTGTGTCCTCCTGTGGAGAAAGGGCCGAGAGAACTCTCTGGAATCTCACACAGACACTAAATTCCACTTCTGAGGCACTATCCTCATGACCTAATGCCCTCCCCAAAGTCGTCATCTTCAGATACTGTCACACTGCAGATTAGGTTTCAACATACAAATTTTGGGGAGATACAAACATTGTTTATGATAGCAGACATGCAAAGTATTTATCCCAGCATCTGATACATGCTAGAAGTTCAGAAATATTCTCCCCACCCCCGCCTTTCTAATATTATTGTGTGCGTTAGTCACTCAATTGTGTCTGACTCTTTGAGACCCCACAGACAGTAGGTCACCACAGTCCTCTGCCCATGGAATTCTCCAGGAAAGAATACTGGACTGGGTTGCCATTCCCTTCTCCAGGGGATCTTCCTGACCCAGGGATCAAACCCAGGTCTCTTGCATTGCAGGCAGATTCTTTACCAACTGAGCAACCAGGGAATTACTACTTCCTTTATGTCACTTGGTCTTTTGTCTTTACCATCATCACAATGAAAAATGGTGTCCATCTTCCTCTCCTTATCTCTCCCTATCCGCCTCCACATTTATTGAGCTGCAATATCTTGGCCAGTGTGCTAAGGACTTGGGGATGAGGTAATAAGTAAGCTATCGTCCCTGCCCTTAGCACAGCCAGTCTAGTGAGGAAGCAGACAAACGTGCAGTTTTTATACCTAAGGTGTGAAAAGCGGGCACTGGCAGCACAAGGAGTGGTGTAAACTCAGATGTGGGACCCACGAGTGCTTAGGGAGGCATCCTGAAGGACCTGAGTTTTCTGGTTGAGCAAGTTATCAGATGTGGTGATGGGGGATGTGGGGAAAGTGGGGGAAGGAATTCCTGGCAGAAACCAGCAAATGTTTGAGAAAGCATGGCATCGGTAAGTTTGACCAGCTTAGCAAATGCAGGGTAGGTGTAAAGGATGAAGCAGGAGGAGCAGGCAGGGGCTACATCATAAAAGATGGTTTTAAAAGGATGGGTCCCAGATGCATCAGCTGGGATCTTGTCAGGACTACAGATTCTTCTGCCCCACCCTAAACCCATTAAAGAGGAAAAGTTGAACAGGAATACGGGGCCTAGAAATCTTTGTTTAATAAGCGCTTCTGGTTATCATTTTGATGCATGATAAAGTTTGAGAAGCCCTGTACTATGCCACAGTAAAAAATTTGGTTATTCCCCTGAAGGAAATGGGGAACTACGGGAGGATTTAGATAAGGCTACTCTTTTTTGCAGGCTCACTCTGGAAGCAGGGTAAAAGAGAGCATAATGGATGCACGGAACAGGTGTCAGTACTGGAGGTAAGTCCATAGGGAGAGACAGGGAAGAAATTTAAGACTCGAGTTAGAATGTAGCTGGGCTTCTGAGAATGTGTAAGGTCTAAGAGAAGGATTCATAACTCCTGCCCACAAGCTGTTGATAATCTAGACTGACTGGATTCAGTCCTTCTGACAATACATTCTTCCAACCCGATAGAGTGCCATCCCTGTTTATGGAGTATCTACTACTCTTTGCAAGGGTAACTCTGTGAAATCTGCTTGATTGATTTGGACAAGACCATAGGGAGGGTCTCCTTGTTTTTTATCCCCATGCTTTTTATTCCCCATTGTGGAACTGTACCACAATGGCTGTTTACTATATATAAAGCAGTGAAAGGTAGTGGTTAGAATAGTAAAATAAATTGGATCATAATTTCTCTGATACTCGTACATCCATGGTGGCATTACACCATCTAATTTATAAACACCTTCTACCTGGGCTGTATGTTGGGAATAGCACAAATCTGAACCTTATTTACAATAGCAGTGTGAGAACTACCCAATGAAAACTGGTTTTCCACTAGGCATTGAAGAGGGCCAGCCAGACTAGATGTTTCTTTCTGATAGACACATCCATCGCTATAGAGAAAAGGAGCCAGCAGGAATGTAATTTGTCGGATAATGCTGGACCAGAGGTTGGATTCTACCTTCGTGCGTATTCTCCACGGCTGGGAGGGAAGGGAAAGGGAGGTGCTTCGCTAGCTGAGAGGAGGAGAAAAATAAAAATTATTTTTTTTTTCAAGATGTTTGACAGCTATATCTTCCCGCCACCACCTTCCTTCCAAACCCATGCGGCTCCGCTTAGAGTCTGACATAAAAGGAGGAGTGACCCCCTCCATTTGTCTCTTGGTGCTTTCATTGAAAAAAGTCGCTGCACAAGGACAGAAACGAGCGCTGCTGAAAATAGGTGCATGACTTGTTGAGCATACAAATCATTTCCCCGCTAGTCTCCCAGGGAGGGGGAAAAAAAAAAAATCCCTATCACTCTGCTTGCAGCCTGTGTTCTGCATTCGGGAGAGGAGGCCGGGGCCGGTTTCAGGCGCTCCCCCAGACGTCCCCGCAGAAAACTTTTCTCGCGGGGCTGGCTCGGGCCGCTGGGCGGGGGCGCAGGCGGCGGGCGCCCGGTGTGCCGCTCTCGCGGGCCGCGGCCCCGACCTCGCGCCGCGCCTGTCTCTTTAAATTCCAGCTGCGCGGCCGGGAGACAGCGCCGCCCGGCGCCCAGGCCGGCAGGCGGCGGCTCGCTCGCGCTCCCGCTCCCGGCTGCGCGCCGCGGAGGGCTCGCTCGGCCCGCGGGCTGCTCGGCGGCGGCGGCGCGGGGCGGGGAGGCGCGGCCCGGCCGAGGAGCGAAGAAAGAGCGAGCCGGGCCGGCAGAGGCGCCGCGCCCGGTCCCGCGTCCGCGCTCGGCGGCCCCGGCGGCTCCCTTCGGGGGTGACGAGGATGTGCCTGGCTGCTGGCTTTCCCCCCCGCCCTCCTCCTTAAGACGATTTCCATAGTAACCTGATCAAGTGGCTCAGGATCGCAAACCTGAGGATCTCCGCGGCCCGCCGGCTTGACCTCAGTCAGGTAACGCTCGGATCTCGTCCTCTCCCCTGGCAAACGGCTGCGCTCCCTCCAAACTTCCTTTTGTGGACAATCGCCCAGCCCCACGCAGCCCGGGGTATTTGCAACAGCGTGCTCCTTCCCAGGTGCCTTCCACGGGTCTCCTCCCCTGCTGCTCCCCCAGGACCCACGAGCACCTTATTTAAATATATATATATTACATATAATTGTATAATATGTATATAATTTCTTCTTGGTCGCCCCCCCCCCCTTTGATTTTTCCCATCTCTGTTCTCTCGCTAGCTTTTTCCCTGAGACTAGTGATGGGGGCGCGGGGAGAAGTAGGGGCGGGGGTGGGCGGCCAGCGCGGTCCAGGGAGTGGCGGGCTCGGGTGGCTGGGCTCCGGCGGGCTACTTTGGGCATTTGGGCGCTGGGTGCGCCGTGCAGGGGTCGCGGGGAGGGCTGTCAGCCCTAGGGCGGCGGTACCCGGGAGCCCCGCGTCTCCAGACGGGCGAGCGAGGGACGCAGGCTTGGGGGGCGATGGAGCGCTCGGCTGGGTGGCTGGCGAGCGTCCATGCATCATAGCTTCCCTTCCTACTCCCCCGCCCCTCTCCGGGTTTCTCTCTTTCTCTTCCCCCTCTTCCCATTTCTTTCTTCCTTTTCTCATCGCTGGCTCCATTATCTTCCCTTCCTTATCTCTTTTCCCCCCTCCTCTCGTTTCCCTTTCTCCTTTCCCTCTTAAAAGCAAGGGGAATGGTTTGTAACCTTTGGTTTTTCCAACATGGGAAGAGCGGTGAAACCTGCAGCGTGGCCACCTCAACCTGGTCGTTTCCCGACTCGTCTTCATCCATCAACATATTTGTTTCCTGAGTCTATTGATCTCCCTTGATTCTGCAGAAATGTGTTCTGAGCTGGGCGTCTGTATGTCAGAATCAGAGTTCTGCAGCTCGCTTCAGTGCTCGCAGGAGGACGTGTATTGTAAGGACTGCTTATGTTTTAAATCCACATAAGCCATGGGTGTAAAGAAATCTATCTTTTTTTTTTTTTTTTAAACCCCTAGTTTTCTTCTCGAGGAACTTCCCTCTTAGACTGATAGACTCTTCCCTCTTTGATATTTAATTTTAGGAGAACCGAGAGACAGGTGTGTTTTCTTCTCTCAGTTGATTAGGAACATGCAACTTCTATTACCTTAATTATCTCCTCTTTAAACCTCATTCAGTTTTGCGCTTCTTAGTCCCTACAATGAGTCGATAGAGCATAACTAAGGTTCAGAGGCTTGCTTCCGAAACTCCAGGCTGGGTAAGAAAATCAAGTAGGGGGCCAGGACATTGGGACCTGCCAAAGAATAGAAAAGGCGTAGCAACTCTAGTGTGAAATACATAGCTAGATTCAGACTTCAGTACTGAAGACATGAAAATCCAATAAAATGAGATTTTTGGTTTTGGTTCTTAGCATGTGTATAACCATACTGAGTAGGTATAAGTTAAACTTACTTGAAAACAGAGCCCCTATGTAGTATAGAACCCATTCAACCTTGTTTATGTTGAAGTGATTTTCACCATGGTTTTATTTTTCTTTGAAACTTAAGATGTCTGTATCATGTGAAAACAAAGGGAGAAAAGGATGACTTCAATTTTTACCAGAAATAGGATTTATATGGATTTCCTTTGTTTCTCAAAAGATCTACTTGTTATGCTCTCAAGTTTTCCTGAGGTCAAAATATTTCAGGGGTGAAAACAATATTCAGCAATGATTTTCCTCCACTGTTTCAGCGGTGTTCATAGTTTATACAGAAAAAGGTCTCAGTTTTTAGAGAGCCCCCCTTGCCTCCTTTTCCTTTGTCTGCACATTTGTTTTTAAATTCAACTTTTAATATAGAATAAAGGATCTTGGAGGAGAGAATCAGTCAGGAAGAAGAGAAACTGGTATAATGGAAACTATACCGAAACCAAGAAAAGATAAATATTGCCACGCCACCTCACAGTGTCTTTGTTTTTAGCCATTTAAGAAGCTGCAGCTGTTTTAAATGGATTTTCCTCTGCTTAAATCTGTACCTGATACTTTTCGGATCTGGGGTCGTATTTATGCTGTTCAGATGAATATTTACAAAAGACTTAAATCTCCTTGCCAGTGATATCTGAAAAGCATGTTTTTCCCTACAACATTTTCTTCTAGTGAATGCTGATAGGAGTAATGGTCCTACGTGATTGCTTGCACCTGTCTTCTGATTTTTGGCATTCTTTGGGTATGGTGGGTTGCTCCTGACACATTTACAAGATCCTAGCACGCTGCTTGGAACTTGCATGTGTAATTAATTGTGTGTATAATAAATGTTCATTTTTGTTGTTGTTCTTTAGTTTAAGAGATGGCTTGCCCTCCTGGACATTTAGTGTTTTGATGTGATTGCGTGTGTGTGTGTGTGTGTGTGTGTGTGTGTGTGTGTGTATGTAAACGATTTAATATAAAGCCTGTTCTGACTAAGCCAGTGTGATTTGAGGTTAAAAGGTATGTTAGTGACAAGACATAAATTACTCTTATTTATAGTACATTGATCCTAAAACAGTTTTCTCCTCCTTGTGATTGTATGTTTATATGGATCACTTAATGAAAGGTTGGGAATGTTATCTGTTTTATAATAGGAAAAATATCCCTCAAGTTTACTTACCTCAAGTCCACATTTTCATCTCAAGGGATTAATAGATATTTTTGATATTTTAATAGACTGTATTGCTGAGCACTACTAATTACCAGGAATGTATTTTGTTAATTCTGACATTGGTATAAGACATCTCTCAAGTTGTCTGGAGGGCTGCAAGTGACTCATCCCTGTAACCCATGGCAACAGGAAATGGTTTTCCTGGGTGGAAGCTGAAGTGTGGACCCATATCCACACTTTGTCATCATTCAGGGACTTGATAGGAAAAGTGTGCTGCCTCCTTGGTTTGGACTGGCGTTAACTTTTTGACTTTAGTCAGAATAGCAGTTCCCCCCTTTGCAATTCCCCTTAGCTCCTCATTCACTTGAATGTTCTAAAATTCTCAGAAAACAAGTGAGTTATACTTTTAAATTTAAAAGTGTTTATAAAGAAGTGCATCTAACTTTGTGCATAGCTAGGATAATTAGGGTGAGAATAGCACCCAATCAAACATGAGAGGCATTGTCAACTTTAAAATATTGAGAGTCGGGGAGGTGTGTTTGTAAGTAGGAGCCAAGAGGCCAAGCTTATATCCTCCCTTCTCACTGTATCACAGAGTGCTTCTTGGAGTGGCTTCCTTGTTGACAGATGTCACTTAGCTTTGTTTTTCTTCCAGAAGAAAAATGGGCATAGTGATCTTTTTCCTGTTTTTTTGAATTCTCAAATATATGTGAATATGACATAATCATACATACAAATGTACATGTGTAGAAGCGGTGGATGTTAAAACACATACACACATGCTCAGAGGCAGCAGACAAGACTTCTGTCTCAGGAAAGGAAGTGTTTCCTTATACCATTGAGATATGTGTAATGATGCTGAGTATTTCCTTCCATTCAGGAAAAGGCAAATGCAGTCCTTTCTGTTCTGTGGGTATGGGTAGTCAGTGCTCAGTGAGTAATCATATAATTGAATATGCTGAATAATCCCAGCAGGTATCAGCCTTTTTAGTTATGTGAATGCAAGTGAGGAATACATTCTTTTTTTTTTTTAAACCATTTAAGATCTCCTCCTCCCCTCCTCCATTTTGTAACAAAAAAGTAATTTTCTGTTAGGTTAAGTGGACCTCAGGGTATGAAAAAATCCCCTGAGCTTTCTGCTCAGACTTCATTTTTTCCTCCTAAGTCTGACTGTCAACAGTAATATGTGATATGTGCCTCAGGTGGTGGAGTTTCTTCTCTGGCCCAGATGAAGTCTCAGGACAAGTACTTCAGTAACATAGATTCTGAGATCAATGCATCACTCAAGTTGGTTATGTAACTCAATGGTCTTTTTTTTTTCTTTTTAAGCTTGAGGTCTTTATATCTGTTTACTACTGTATTTTTCCAAACATCATAATTTTTAAAATTAGCTTGGTCCCTGTGAGAATTTAAAAGCGGCTTGTTCATTATACCGTGTTTGTACAGGCCTCCTCTTTTTTTAAATCTGTGCAGCATTTTCGTAAGAGCCGTGGCAGTTGGGACCATTGCTGGTTGTGCTTCTATGATTAACGGGGGCCTGGAGATATCAAGGTCTGGAAGCACCACCAGCGACATAGGGCCAGAGTTTTCTAGAGAGAAGACTGGAAGTCAGCGTTTTTGATAAGTGATAGAGAACAGTTCAGATATAGTCAAGAAGATTTGAAAAAAAGTTTCTGTATTTTAAAATCTTTCTTTGTAGCTATTTATATGCAGAACTCATATCCAGCTTTCATTATTTTTTCTACTGGAAGCACCTTTGAAATCTCCAGTCTCACTTGGCTTTTGGTAGGTTTGAATGCATAGTGTTGAGAAGAAATGGTTCCTTTTACATGCTTGTGTTAACAGCTACAAGCAGGACCACAAAATCAAACCATTAGTTTTTTTCCCCAATCAAAAGAAACATTTACGTTATTGAACTCCATCTTAGGCCACCTTATTAAGATGGAATCAGACACCGTGGCTGCCTGATTATATTGATGCATTTTAAGGCAGTATTGCACAGCGCTTAAAGATGTGGCTTCTTGAGTAGACTGCGTTGGGATTTGAATCCCAGCTCTGGCACTTACTATGTAGGTTACTTTTGGTACCTTTCCTAATCTGAGTCTTAGTTTCCTTCTCTGTAAAACAATTGTTGAAGGATTTTTGTAAAGACTAACTGGAAGAGGTTGTTGCTAATAATATTGAGGACTGCTTCTGACATGTAGCGCACATTCATTATTATTGTTCCATTTTGACAACAACAGCATTACCAGAAGTCCAGTTCTTTTTCTGTTGACTTTTTTCCGTCTGAGTCTGAATGTGCTTTATAATATTTGTCCACATAAGAGCTGTGCCCTTTTCTTGCTCCCCCCACCCCGTGCCAACTTCCCACCTTAGCTTTTCCTGACAATTTCAAGGTGAAAATAATGACCAGGTGCCTGGGTGATAAGAATACATTTATTTGGAAGGGTTTAATTCTCCTTATTTCCAGAAAAGCTTATTTTATATTCAGTATCAACATTATCCATAGAATTTTTTTTTAAATTCACAAATTGAAACTCGAAATCAGGATTAGCTCCAGTAGTACTATATTATATCAGCTTAGAAAATGACAAACATAAAACTTACGTTATGCTTCAGTGTTTCAGTGCTGTTTGCTCACAAGCCACACCTGCCTCTTATTACCCTAATCATAAAGCGACAGACTTTTGCTAAAGAAGGTTGCCGAATAATTTTTTTGTATGAAGTTGCTTGAAGTCTCATTGATGAGAAAACGTTGTTTAAAGGTTTGTTTCATCCTTCTTTTTTTCCTTTGTGAGCTCCAGTATAAACAGTTGCATTGAATAGGTCAATTTCTTTACATGTTGAGAGGTTGTTCTCATCTGCAAAGTGAATGTATTGGGTTAGTATACCTCTTTTTTTCCAAAACTTTCCATAATGAAAAAAAAATTAAAAACCAAAGTAGAAAAGACAAGTACAGTGGGTTTCC
Source organism: Bos taurus (assembly GCF_002263795.3). Taxonomy (NCBI): domain Eukaryota; kingdom Metazoa; phylum Chordata; class Mammalia; order Artiodactyla; family Bovidae; genus Bos; species Bos taurus. The sequence goes on from NC_037332.1 coordinate 6,795,606, forward strand.
AAGGACCCATCATTTCGCTGCAACAAATTAGGTAACAACCTCTTAAGATCCTTCCTAGTTCTGTGATTCTCTGACCATGGAAATTCTGATTCCCTCTGGTTTTGAGAATCCAGAATATCTGCTTTTAGATAATATTGACACTATTGTCAGGAATATTGATACTAAAGTGATAGCGTTATAACACTGAGAATTTAATGGCAGGTGAACAAAATGATACATGAGCAATATGTTGGGATTAATTTGGTTCAATAGACATTTACTAAATGTCTCCCTCAAAGAAGTTAGGGCTTCCCACATGGCATGGTGGTAAGAAATCCACCTGCCAATGCAGGAGGTGCGGTTCGATCCCTGGGTTGGGAAGATCCCCAGGAGGAGAAAATGGCACCCTACTCCAGTATTCTAGCCTGGAAAATCCCATGGACAGAGGAATCTGGCAGGCTACAATCCATGGGGTTGCAAAGAGTCATACATTACTGAGCATGCACTCAAAGATGTTATCCAGTAGGATCCCATATTACCACATTTGAGATGAAATTCCCTGGTGGTCCAGTGGATAATTCTCTGCTTTCACTGCCAAGGGCCCATGTTCAGTCTCCCTTCGGGAAACCTAACATCCTACAAGACATGCAGTGTGGCGAAGGAAAATTTAAAAAAAAAAAATGGGCTATGATAAACTGTTCTAAAACTCGACTGAGCATTGTCTTTCATTTGGAAGCTTATTTTAAGATAGTAAAAGCCAGCTTCCAAGATGGTCCCCAGTGATTCTTGCCTTTTGCTATTCATTCTCTTGTTACTTTCCCACATTTACAGGGTGTTTCTCTGTGACCAGTGAAATATGGCGGATGTGATGGTGTGTGACTTGTGTGGCTAAGTTGTAAAAGACATTGCCCCTTGTGCCTTGCTCTCTTGGATGACTTGTTCTGGGAGACTCTGGCTGCCCTGTTGTGAGGATACTCAAGCTGGCCATAGAGATTGGGAGGCCTTCTGCTGACCCCCAGCACTGGGTTACCAACCACTTGGAGCATCAGCCTTGGAAGAGGGTGTTTTTAAGCCCTGGTAAAAATCTTCAGATGACTGCCGTCCTTGGTAACATACTGATTGTATCCTTTTGAGAGACCACAAGCCAGAACCACCTAGCTAGGCCACTTCTGAATTCATAACCCATAGGAACTGCATGAGTTATTAAATGTTTGAAACTGCCAAATTTTGGAGTAATTTGTTATGCAGCAACACTATGAAAACCTTAAACTGCCTCAAGATTGTTAGTGTATAAATAGTTATGATTGTTCTATAGGTAGAAGCGTCAGTTAGTAGAATTCTAGCTGTGAGACTGCTGTTTAAATCTGCATTTAGCACAGTGAATTTCTGGCATCCTAGCTTCCTTTTAAACTTTTAACTCCTCAGAATGAATCTTCTGTGGACATTATCCATAATTAAATGAGGGCAGAAGGCATGGTGTCTCTTCTTTCATTAATTGCTCACCTTGAACCTAATCTCAGCATTTCCATTTGGCAATGGATCTGTTTAAGAGGGTGGGGCTGGAGGTTGAGGGCTGGGACGTGCTTTAGCTGATGCTCAGGTAAACTTTGAGCAAGTATTGTAGTTTACTTTGAGTGTGTGTGCGCTCAATTGTGTCTGCTCTTTGTGACACCATGGACTATGGCCTGCCAGGCTCCTCTGTCCGTGGGATTTTCCTGGCAAGAATACTGGAGTGGGTTGCCTTTCCTTCGCCACGGGATCTTTCCAGCCTGGGGATTGAACCCATGTTTCCTGCTCTGGCAGGCAGATTCTGTACCACCGAGCCACCTGAGATCCCCCAGTTTACTTTCGGGCTATCCCCCAGAGAGTTCCCCTGACCCTCAGACACACAGGAAGCATTTAAAATTTTGGCTTTCATTGCCATAGACATTTTCTTCTGTTATCTTCTGAACCAGACAAGATTAAAGTGCCTCAAATAAAATATGCCCCAGTGAGGCCCTGGTGGTGTTACCTAACGTAGCCATTCTTCATGAATTTGTCTGCACTTCTGGTCTTTTGTGAATATTGTTAGACTCAGACAGTAAAGCGTCTGTCTGTTGTGTGGGATACACAGGTTTGATCCCTGGATCAGGAAGATCCTCTGTAGAAGGAAATGGAACCCACTCCAGTACTCTTGGCTGGAAAATTCCATGAATGGAGGAGCCTGGTGGGCTACAGTCCATGGGGTCGCAAAGAGTCAGATATGACTGAGCAACTTCACTTCCCTCCTTAAGCATAGTTCTGGGTTGTACATATCAAACTTTTTTTCTCATAAGTTTAAGGGAATCTAATAGGAATAAAAGATTCTGTATAACTATGACATTTTGGTACATACAAAATGACATGATTTGGAAAACCAAAAAAAGACCATAACGTCACTTTTTACTTCATGGATCTGTTTAATGCTATCTACATAAATTATCATCCCATAAACATTTAAAGGGTGACTGAATCGGAGACCTGGGTTCAATCCTTGGGTCGGGAAGATCCCCTGGAGAATGAATGGCTGCCCACTTCAGTATTCTCGCCTGGAGAATTCCATGGACAGAAGAGCCTGGTGGGCTACAGTCCGTGGGGTCACAAAGTTGGACACGACTGAGTGACTCACACACATACAAGTGGATATTAGGCACTTGGAGAACACTAAGAAGTAAGATTTTTGAGCCTTTATATTGGCGTGAATATTATTTTCATAAATGAGCCATTAGTCTCATTCTTTGGAGCTTAAGGTTTTAGTACATTTGCTTTTTAATTTGTCAGGTAGGGTTACTAATAGGATTCTTTTGCCTCTGAGAATGTTTTCAGATCCAAGTTTATCTCAGTATAAAACAGTGATGGTGTTCACTGACCTGTACCAATATCATGCTCTCTGGGAATTGAAATTGATTTTTTTTGGTCCTTGGTATGTGCGTTTGCTATTTGAACAAGCATCACCTGAGATGGCTTAGGAAAACCAGTAAGTAGATGTTCAGAAATTAGTTTTCAAGACATCACAAATTAGTTGCATCACAAGCCTCAGGAGAAAAATAATGAAGTCACTAGCTCTTCTTGATATTTTTATGTTTGAGCACAGTGTGTGATAAGAACTGCCTTTAGAGCTGAGGATAAGCAACATGTCTGGTTTTTCTGTTCTTTGAAGATGTAGAAATTAAACTACTATTCATTTCCGGTGAAAAGGCTATATGGCAGATGTGTATAGAGTCTGGGAGTGTTTTCATAAATGTCTTCTGCTAAGCAGGTTTTTGTTGGATAATGTGACTCATCTTATGTGCTTGTTTTATGTTCTTTGCACACTTGATGTGGCTTTAATTTACTCTATAAAGTAAGCATGATTTTTAAGAGAAAGTTTTAGGTATATATTAATTACTTTCTGTACTGTGATGAGGATAACAGGGGTACAGAAATGAATAAGACAAGGTCCTTGCCCTAGAGGAAATTGGGATGTGCTTAATTAATTTAAAATTTTTTTCAGAGTATTTAGCTGCTTATTTATGGTGGACTTTACAAGTTAGGGTTAGGCTGCACTCAACACAAATCCAGTTAAATTATGTTACCATAATTGAGAGTTATCCTGAGTTCTACACTGTTAATGAATGCTAATACTCTTTTGAAGGTCTCCTATGTATGGCCTCAATAACCACAAAGGCTTTTCTGCCTACAGCAGATAAACTCTCAATAATGTCACAGGAAGTTGCATTAGAAATTCTGCCATTACCTATTTTTTAACTGACTAGCTAGTTGTGTCTGTTCAGTGTATTCCCTATAGGGCAAATGTCTGTATCATACTTGGGAGATTATATATATATATGCCAGAATTGAAATGCATCTTATGAATGTTTAAGTAAATTTTCTGATATTTGTGCTTGCTACTTGCATGCTTTAAGAATTGAGGTGGGGATTAGGTAGTATGTTAGAATCCCAGACATACCTGAATCTGTTCTGTCAATTACCTTTGTCCCTGTTCAGGGCCCCTAGGGAAGATAAGTGCAGGCAATAGCAGCCAAATGGTAATCAGAATACCACTTTATTAATTGCTTGAGCTGGGGCCAATTACCCTTGATGCAGGTCTCTTTGGAAAGAAGTGGTTTTGAGCATGTACTCTTGGCTTGAGTCCAAATATATATGTATTTAGTCTTGATATGCTCTGATCTAGCCATAGTTTGGGAAGGAAGTCAGGAAGAGAAAGAAATGATCATGTCCCAAGAGGGGTCCTAATTTCAACTTAAAAACCACGTAAAACTAGAAAGTAGAAAGAGAGAGGGACTAGATCTTGGTTTTGTTGTCTTTAAAGTGTGGTGACCCTGCTCCCTCATAATTAAACTCCAGTCATTGTTTTTGTGTCTGACCTACCAGAAGAGCAATTCCTTCTTTGACAGGGGTGGACAGAGGAGTTCCTGATGAGGAGGGAGAGATCCATCTGGATAGATTCATCATAGTACGGGTCACAGTCACTTATCTGAAAGCCTAGGGGCAAGAAATATTTCAGAATTTGCACTTTCTCATGTTTTAGAAAGACAGGAGTGTATGTGTGTGTGCATGTATATGTGTATATATCATGTAACAAACCCAGTGTGACCTGTGACAGCTTCTCTAGACGTAACATATGACTATTTCTGTAAGAAAATCCTTGAATATTCAGAATAAGTGAGCAGGGTGGACAGAATAATGCCCCCTTCCTAAAATGTCCATGTTCTAATCCCCAGAACCCGTGAATACATCACCTTTCATGGCCAAAGAGGACTTGAAATTTGTGATTAAGGTTTAAGGACTGTGAGATAAGGCCATGATGCTGGATGGGCCCCGTGTAATCACAGGGGTCCTTGAAAGCAGGGGACCTTGCCCAGCTGTGGTGGGAGGACGAGCTGTGGTGATGGAGACAGAAGATGCTACCTGGCTGCCTTCGGAAATGGAGGAAGGGGGCTGGGGTGAAGAAACGCAGGTGGCCTCCGGAAGTCAGCAAACACAAGGAAACACTGTCACCTCGAGCCTCCAGACAGGAATGCCGTCCTGCTGACACTCTGGTTTTGGCTCAGTGAGCCCACTGTTGCACCTCTGCACTCCAGAACTGTAAGACAGTACATTTTTTAAGCTACTACTTCAGTGGTAACTTATTACAGCAGCGGTACAAAACTAATACGGGCTTCCCTGGTGCCTGCATTGCAGGAGACCCAGGTTTGATCCCTGGGTTGGGGAGACCCCCTGGAGAAGGGTATGGCTACCTGCTCCAGTACTCTTGCCTGGAGAATTCCATGGACAGAGGAGCCTGGCGGGCTACAGTCCATGGGGTCACAGAGTTGGACGCAGCTGAGCGGCACTAACACGGATGCAGTGAGATAATGACTACAGCCTTATTTTACTTCAGGTCTAGTTATGTGAAACCTTTGGATTTGCAGAGCTTTTTAGATTATGAATTGCACTTAGGAATTGTGAGCCTGTAAAAGAAATGGAAAGTCTTGATGTTTTAACTGGATGACTTTACGGTGTTTGAATTAATCATGGGATGAAGAGTTCTTAGGAGGAAAGCCTTTTAGTTGTTATCATCTGAATACTTGAGCCTCTGGTGATTTCTTTGTATGCGTGTCCATTGCCTGTACGGACCTTACACTGGTTGATGATGGCTCTGGCCAGCTTGCCCCGTGGACCTCGGTTCACCTAGATTTAGATTAAAGTAATATATATGGAGGGACTCAAACTCTGAAGTACTGTGTAAATGTTCGTGGTCCTTGATGATGATATTCATTATTGGGCAGCTGCCTCCTGTCCCTCCTTCCTTGTAGAGGGGTTGGAGGGGAAGACATACCGCAGGATGATTTTGTGAGTGTGGCTGTGGGTTGCTTCTTCCTTCTGCCTCTGAGAAATCCGTCCCCTACGGACGTGGCATCTGGGATGAACGTCTCAGCACAGAAAGGCTGCATACCATGGGCTCATCCACGGACCCCCATTCTCAACCATTTAGTTACATTAAGTGAGTAAGAAATGTCCATCTTCTGCTCCTTCCCAGAAAATAACCTGCAAAGTATAAAGCATACTTTAGAATACAAGGCAGCAATTCGCGCTCAGGAGGCAATATTTGTTTTATTTTGTTGTGAGGCTGTGTCCTTGTAGTAGATGCCATGATTCTGGAATGACTGTAGTTGTCTGATACACGTTTGAAGGTTATACCTTCAGTGAAATGTTTCAGCATGATGATGCTAGCTCTGATTCAAATTAAAATGCTAACATCTAGCTTGCACCTTACACTGTCCTTGGTCTATAAGTGAAACTTCAGGAACATCATTTCCCTGTTGATTCCTTTGCTCATTTGCTGGGAGAGTGAGTGTTGCTTTGCCTGGTGCTGGGTGGTGTGGGTGTGTGGTTGTGTTACTGTTTTTCTTTTTTCTTCTAGAAAATTGGTAGATTTTAAGCTGTGGTTTATGACCAAATACATGACTTTAAACGTTTTTTCTCACTGAAGACTATATCTCCTCTTTGTCCCCACAAGCACATCACCCTTACCCATAACACAACCCTTTTCTTCCCCAACATCTTCAGTAGGAGACATCTGAAATCTCTTCTAAGCTTCTGATGGAAGTTATTGTGAATCAAATACAACCTTACAACGTACCCTAGACAAGAGACTGTGTTGAGACTTCATGTGTGTGTCATCAAGAACAAGATGGCTAGTTGTGCAAAGTTGTGTTCCCAAATGAAGATCTAGACTGTTGGGAATTCCGGAGAGAAATTTTATTTGAAATCTGTCTTAAAATTTAGCAGTGATGTATAATCATAAATTGGTTTTCATGCTTATAGACTCTACTGAATTTACTATGAAGTAGTTTCAGAACCTAGGGAATGTGTTATTCTTCACACCACAATGTATTAGGCTTTGGGCTGTGTTCTGGGTTGTAAGTGGCCTGAAAAAGGATCTAGACTTTGCCCTTAAGGAGCTTATGCTCAGCAGGTAAGGTAAGCCTTGTACAAAGGAAGAAGTAGGTGGCTAGTTCTCTGGACGATTAACTTGTGTCCGTGCAGAAGAGCAGATGAAGGAGGGAGGGAGGCTTCCTCCAGATGGGAGAATACAGTGTGCTTGATGGAGGAAGTGTCATTTGAACCATTAAGGTTAGGAAACCATTCATGCAAAATTTAATCTGTACCATTGCATACGGGCCTCCAGGACCTAGCTCTGCCTCTCTCGCCTCTGGCCACCTTCACCTTCCACTCCAGCCACACTGAGCTGTTCATAGCGTCCTACAAGCATCGTGCCCTTCACACTTGGGACCTACGCTAACAGGTCTAGTTGCTGTACAGTGAGAGTTCCATGTTGAGTGTGTATATATATATATATATATATATATTTTTTTTTTTTTTTTTAAAACTCCTCTTAAGACATAGACGTGACTTTCTGTAAATAACGTCTTCCTGGTTCTTCAGTCTTGCCATCCACAAGGTCCTGGAATTCCCGAGCTTATATGTAGGTGATGTTCACCTCCAATAATGCCACCTATGCCATCTTTGCTTATTTTTTGAAACGTGTACTGCTAAATGGATGACAGAGAAAATAGTTGTTCTTAAGGATCTCACTGCTGGAGAGACTAACAAACAGTTTTAATGTGAAACTTCCGTAGCCATACTAGACGTGTGACGAGGACGCCTGGGAGAGCAGGAGTGGGGGTGACCGTTCCTCCTGCTGGCAGGGCCTCAGGGATGAATGCCCAGAGAGGAGAGGCTCAAAGTGAGTCATGGAAGATGAGTGGGAACCTGCCAGATGGACACAATGGAGGAGGATGTTTTGGGATGTGACTCTGCAAGTGTGCAAAGCCATAAGGGAACATGAAAAGTTAGAGTACAGTCAGTCCCCACCAGCAAAATATGTGTTGGGGTGGGTGCATCGTGATGAAGCTGGAAGGGCAGGCAGAGAAAGTGTATACATTCTAGATCAAGGAGTTGTACTTTATTCTGCAAGTATCAATTGTGGAAGGATGTTAAACAGGGGAGCCTTATGTCTAATTCCCTTCAAAAGCAGATACCAGGATTATAGTATCTTAATAAAAAAATTGTTCAGTGCAAAAGCAATAAAGGAAAGTGAAGTCGCTCAGTCGTGTCCGACTCTTTGTGACCCACTGGTCTGCAGCCTCCCAGGTTCCTCCGTCCGTTGGATTTTCCAGGCAAGAGTACTGGAGTAGGTTGCCATTTCCTTCTCCAGGCAATCTTCCCGACTCGGGGATTGAACCCAGGTCTCCCACAATGCAGGTGGGCGCTTTACCCTCTAAGCCACCAGGGAAGCCCTACCATGTGTCAACTAAGAGTTGAGGCTTCACAATATGCTGACATTTCTTATAGGTTGTGTGAGTGTGGGCAAATTATGTAGCTTCTCTGCATCTCAGTTTCTTTATCTGCTTAGTGGGCATGATAATACCCCTGTTGCAGAATCGATGTGAGGATTTGGTGACTTACTGTTGCTAAAGAACCCAACTATTATACTAAGTACACAATAATTAAGTGTACATTTACTATGCATTTTGATTTTATTAAGAATAAAGACTAGATGTCCAGCAAGAACTTGATGTGAAAACTGAAAGAGTCCTTAAAAGTCAGTTGCAGCATGTATTGTTATATGTGCTAAGTTGCTTCAGTCGTGTCCCACTCTTTGCGACCCTATGGACTGTAGCCCCCCCAGGCTCCTCTGTCCATGGGATTCTCCAGGCAAGAATACTGGAGTGGGTTGCCATTTCCTTCTCCAGGGGATCATCTTTCTGACCCAGGGATTGAACCCACCTCTCTTAAGCCTTTTGCATTGGCAGGCAGGTTCTTTACCACTGCACCACCTAGGAAGGCCATTTCAAGTTTATAATAAAAGCCCAAAGCCATAGGCTGAATGTTACATATGTCCTGAAATCTGAGATGGTCATGTTTACCTGCTTGAAGAAGGGTCCTTAAGAAAATGAGATGTTAAAAAAAAAAAAAAAGAAAATGAGATGTGGTAGAAAGCAAAAATGAGGCAGTCTGTGGCAAATAGCGTGTGTGGGGCCTTGACTGGGATTAGCCACATTTGGGTGAGGCTTTTGAAATCCCACCCCGCAGTCAGCAGCATTGTGTTGGGATATCAGGAAAGATGGCGTCTTCATGTGATGCAATCGACAGAACACAGGGAATGTTGGAGATTGAAAGAGCTGCCCCTGCTGTGACTCAGTTGGTCCAGAGAAATGTGAGCGGAAGCTAGGGCACCAAAATGATGTAAGGGTTTGGCATGGCTTTGCTGGCCTGGCCGAGCAATTATCAGTGAAATGTGGATAACCACAGAAACGTGTGTTTGAATGGTCGCTTGAAAATCTCTCACATATCCTTAGGTATCACAATTCAGCTGATAGTAACCACTTATACATAATAAATCTTTCTCAGAACAGAATGAGACACAGATTAATGCTTCAACTGGTGAATGTACTGATGTATGTAGTATTGCTGCTGCTGCTGCTGCTAAGTCGCTTCAGTTGTGTCTGACTCTGTGTGACCCCATAGACGGCAGCCCACCAGGCTCCCCCATCCCTGGGATTCTCCAGGCAAGAACACTGGAGTGGGTTGCCATTTCCTTCTCCAGTGCATGAAAGTGAAAAGTGAAAGTGAAGTCGCTCAGTTGTGTCTGACTCTTAGCGACCCCATGGATTGCAGCCTACAAGGCCCCTCCGTCCATGGGATTTTCCAGGCAAGAGTACTGGAGTAGGGTGCCATTGCCTTCTCCGGTATGTAGTATTAGCACAAAGCACTTCACAGACACAAGCATTCTAACACTTGAACTCCTGTATACCAAGACATATTACATATATCATTGGTCTTTCTGTTAGTGAACAAAATCAAATGTTTTTATGAGATGGAAAGGTGGACTGAGACTTCCTAGCATTTTATTAATTGATGATTACATTTTTCTTTGCTGTTTTGAAAAGTGTTTTTGCTTCCCTTTTACTGTAGCAAGCTTTTAAGGTAATAACCATGATAATTTTTTTTAATGTGGGGTGTGACTTATTTTTTTAACTGGAAGGTGATTGTGTTATAATGTTGTGTTTCTGCTGTACATCCAAGTGAATCAGCTACACGTATACATATATTGCTTCCCTCCCGCTCCTCCCTCTTCTCCCATCCCACCTCTTGAAGTCATCACAGAGCACTGGGCTGAGCTCTGTCCCGTTTTACGCATGGTAGTGTATATATTGGAGAAGGCAATGGCACCCCACTCCAGTCCTCTTGCCTGGACAACCCCATGGACAGAGGAGTCTGGTAGGCTGCAGTCCATGGGATCTCGAAGAGTCGGACACGACTGAGTGACTTCACTTTCACTTTTCACTTTCATGCATTAGAGAAGGAAACGGCAACCCACTCCAGTGTTCTTGCCTGGAGAATCCCAGGGACGGGGGAGCCTGGTGGGCTGCCGTCTATGGGGTCGCACAGAGTCGGACACGACTGAAGCGACTTAGCAGCAGCAGCAGCAGCAGCAGTGTATATATGTCCGTGCTACTCTCAGTGTGCCTCACCTTCTTCTCCCACTCGTACAAGTTTATTCTCTATGTCTGTGTCTCTATTCCTCTCCTGAAAACAGGCTCATCAGTACCGTTTTTCTAGGATCCATATATATGTATTAATATATGATATTTGTTTTTTCTGGGAGTATTTTTATTTCACTGACTTTCCAGGGAAAATTGAGGTGTCCCTAGTTCATCAGGTTAAACAGCAGGACTTTTAAATATTTGTAACTTCTCATAAAATCTGTCACAGGTAAAACAAAATGAAGTCAGGCCTTGGTCCTTCTTGCTGAGCAGTTACTATAGATCGAATGATGAATAATTGTTACTCTGCCAGTCACGTGAATCACGAGTTCCAATGGAAAGCACAGTCTGGAGAAGTCTTTAATGACGAGTTGGTGCCGCTAATGAAGGAAGTGGTTGGTAAATTACAGCTCCAAGCCCTTGAAAATTAATCTCTAGCACATGTTATTAGTTTCATTTTTTGCTTAGAGTTTAATTTTTTGGGTAAAGCAGTTTATTGTCCTCTAAAAGATAGTTAGAAAAATGGCTTCTTTTGTGGTGCTTACAGTGCCCCCAAACAATCTCCCCGTGTCTATATTGTGGCTGCTTTTCTCATTTGCATTCTGAACCCACTATTAGGGCTCTTGTTAGGAACCTGTATGGATTTATTTGTAGAGGAGGACACATTGAATTGGACCTCAGGATTAAATGAATTCTGTGAATTAGAAGGATGACCTTGTAGACAGGAAAAGACTTCTTTATATGTCTTCCCTGCTTTCTGTGTAATAGATTTTGTTGTATGCTTCATATTCAGTCTTTGTGTGTGTGTGTGTGTTTTATGTTGAAAGAATAGATCGAAATTCAGCACCCTGACAGTGGACAATAAATTGACTGAGTGTTAATTGTGAAGACTGTAGCACTGCATTTTATTTTTCCTCCTGTCATGCTCAGCAAATAAATAATCCCATTTACATTTCAGCCTCCAAACACGCCCCTGTCTTTGGGCATCATGGGAATACCATGTAGGCAAATGGGGTTATGGTTAGAATCCTAGTTATATGGATTCTTATTTCTTGTGTGTGTCACCAAGTAGCGTAGAGTCTGCTTTTACACAGGTATTAAAGCTTAGCTGGGGCGAGGGAGGAGAAAATAGAGGGGGAGGAAAGCACTGGACTGCCAGGGCCTGTTTCTAGTGGAAACACAGTTCATAGCCAGCTGCTGCAGGGGGAGGCTTTGGAAGCTGCAAAAGGATCAAACCAAATGGTAAAGTTTTAACAATTTACCGCTAATTGATTGACTTTATGTAGAAGGAGATGCAGCTCCATGCTCTTACAGCCTACTGTCTTTTATTTATTTGTTTTTTTGCTCAGTTTATGTGACTTCTAAACCAGATTCATTCGCTGTCTCTTCAGAGTCGTTTTATTCTGTACAAGGTCTGATTGATTTGACCAAGGGCTGAGTCTCCATGATAGCTAACTGTGATGATGGGGGATAAATTAAAATTGCCTATGGCCAGGACCAGACCATCTCCAAGAGGTAATAGAAGAGTCCCTGAGGCCTGGAGCCAGAGTGCTCAAATTCTGTTTTCTACTTTGGTTAAAAACTAGTTTAAAATGGTATCATTTAAAGTACATGGAATACAGTAAGTCATTTCCTCTCTACAAATTGTTTATGGAAATCTCTAGGAAGTCCTTTTGCTTTATTCTGAAGTACTTTAGCATATGATGGTTTTAAATTTGGAAGGCATGTGGTACATATATTTGCTTCAATGTACAGGTAGCTAAACTGGGATTTGGAATAAAGTGCAGTGGTTTATTCAAATCCAGAACAATGCTTGGTGGTAGAGCAGAATTAGAACCCAGCTCAGCTAGTGTAGACTTTTGAATTGGCATCTGTAATTAATCAGGAAAGGCATGTCGTTGCTAAGGCAATGGATAGGGATGCTCTTTCTCATTACTTCTGGGGCATTTTCAACCATAATAGGGCTTTAATTATATCTGCAACACTGGGGGAAGCATGCATATTTTAAAATTAGTAATAAAAATTGAAGGAAAAAAAGCTTGATCTGCTTATTAGGGAGGCATGGATGGAACAAATACATGCTTTTGCAAAACAGTTCTGCTTATGTTTGGGGTCAGTGTGTCTCATCTTTTGACATAGGCTTCTGCAGAGTCTATAGTGATGATAAATTATAGTTCTATGATGTAGTCTCCTCCTGCTGTACATCACAATGAATCAGGTATGGTAATTTTTGTTTCCATTCTCACCGTAAATGATCATTGTGGATAATTTACTCACTTTTTTTTCTCAGGAGTGTCTGATTTAAAGTATCATCATGGTTTTCTTTTTTTTTTTTTCATTCTCGAAAGGGACTAATAAAACCCGCCTCTGAAATGAGTAAGTATATTATCATTGGTGTTGAAATTGTTCAAATAGAAATGCTTATCCCATCCTTGAGTAAAGATATATTATGTTCAACACAAACACTGTTAATAGAAGCGTTTGAATGTGTCCTTCAATCAGCTCAAGATCACTTTGTGTAGCTAGGGTTCAATCAAACACCACTTTTAATCACCTAATTACATAAAAGCCGATCAGGTTTTCCTGCCAAACAAATGACTGGGGAGGACTAATTCTGTAAGTGTATAGCCCTGAAGAGTTTCCCCCTTGACTCGATGGACGTGAGTCTGAGTGAACTCCAGGAGTTGGTGATGGACAGGGAGGCCTGGCGTGCTGCGATTCATGGAGTTGCAAAGAGTCGGACACGACTGAGCGACTGATCTGATCTGATCTCACAAGTAGTCCTTTGAGGAAACCATGCAGACAAGGTGAAAGTTGTATACATTTCAGATTTTGAAATGTTTGCTTGTTACTTGGGGAGGAATTTGGGCATGTTTGATTGTATTTAGAAAAGAGAATTCTTTTGGCCTTCCTTCCTTGTGCCTGCTACTGAGTCCCCGAATCTCCACGTTTCCTTTTGTGCAGTAACCTTTTCTCCCCAAGTCTTCAGGGTCCTGAGGCTCTGAAGCCCCAGAGCACATGCTGTCTGTGTGGTGACACCATCCGTTTGTCATGGCGACACCATCCGTTTGTCATGGCGATGGTTTCCTGGTCCTCAGAAAAGACCCTGCAGCCTTTCTGTGGTCTTTTACAGCTGGGTAGTTGTATATGTCTTTTGATATTGCTGCTGCTGCTGCTAAGTCACTTCAGTTGTGTCCGACTCTGTGTGACCCCATAGACGGCAGCCCACCAGGCTCCCCTGTCCCTGGGATTCTCCAGGCAAGAACACTGGAGTGGGTTGCCATTTCCTTCTCCAATGCATGAAAGTGAAAAGTGAAAGTAAAGTCACTCAGTTGTGTCCGACCCTTAGTGACCCCATGGACTGCAGCCTACCAGGCTCCTCCGTCCATGGGAGTTTCCAGGCAAGAGTACTGGAGTGGGGTGCCACTAGAAGCCCCCAACTTACATCATTTTGCACAGTTAGTAGGGTAAAGTTCACCTCGCCGGTGCCCAGGGAGGCTAGAGATTTGCACAAGCAGGTGAGTCCTGCAGTGGAGACAAGCGTGCAGGTTTGCTTGCGTCCAGATCTTTGCATTTAAACTAGGACATTGAGAGGTGATTCAGTTGCCAAGGTGGAATAGTCTATTCATCCTTCTACTTACAGTGCAGTCTCAATTACAGTGGGAAGCCGTATCTCACATACAATAAATAACTTTTGAGGCTGCGAGAGTCGAGAGAGCGGCGCTGTTCCCGACCCGGGACTGTTGGAAGCTGTGCTTCAGCTCTTCTTGTTGTTGTTCCAGTGCTCTGTTCCCTGCTTCTACTATGTGGTGTTTCCTCTGTCACCAATAAAGCTTCATATGAGCATCAGTCAAGTAGTGGGGGTTGACAAGATTTTCTCACGTAAACAGCTTAGCACCTTGCTTGGGAACGGGGGCATACAGCACTGGGAGTGCATGTACCGTAAGGGGCTTGTCATAACCCCTGCTCTTTTCTCTCTGCATTTGTGTTTCCCTCTGGGTGTGCAGGCAGCATGGCTGTGCTGAGGTATGTCGCTGGGTCAGCATTTGTAGGGCAGTGCATCATCTCAAGTGAGTGTCAGCAGTCTCTCTCCCCCAGCTAGCAGAAGTTCCTGTTTGGATGTTAATGGCCCGATTGGGACGTGGTCCTAAAGGTTGAGGGAAGAGGCAATACCTTTTTTTTCAGGGAGGCACAACATAAGGAAGACCATAAACAGATGCGGTCACATCCTGAAAAGCAATGATAGTGACCACCATGGCAGGTCAGGGGTGGCAGCTGTAATAGTTACCATGAGGCACTTACAGTAATGTTGATCAGCTTGAAGACGGAAGATAGTGAATACATGCTCTGAGGTTCATGGGGCTGGTCTATGGAAACGAGAGAATCACTTGAAATCTCACATTTCATATGAAAAATGAATGCAGATTTTCCATTCAGCTTCCTAATTTTTATGTTATTTGCATTATTAAAAAATGAGTGAAATAGAAAATCTGGAAATAAGGACCCTGTCTATAGTGGGAATTCCCTCTAGTACACATCTCTGGGTCATTCCCAGATGGTTTTTATACCTCAATTTAAGTCTGGGCCACTGAAAAAAAATCCAGAAGTCTAACATAACTTTTCAGAAGGACAATACAAACAGACTCTATGGTGTTTGATTAATATCTAAGCAAAGAAGCAATGTAGAATAAAATAAGGAAAACGTTCCAGTGATCATTTATATTTTTTCTACGGGTGCTATTAGGTTATAATGGAATTCCTTCCCCTGTCAGTGAAACACACACAAAAAGCAAATAAAAACCATTCTTTCTGATAAGAGGCTAAGTCTGAGTAGCAGGAATAATCCTAAGAGCCATGATCTGGTACTGGCTGAGGCTAGGCAATAGTCAGTCAGTCATGTCCAACTCTTTGTGACCCTTTGGACTGTAGCCCACCAGGCTCCTCTGTCCATGGGATTTTCCAGGCAAGAATACTGGAGTGAGTTGCCATTTACTTCTCTAGAGGATCTTCCTGACCCAGGGATCAAACCTGAGTCTCCTGTGTCTCCTGCATTGTAGAGGGAGTCTTTACCTGCTGAGCCAATGGATACTGGCTGAACCCCACAGGAATGTGGGACCTTAGGCAGATCTGTAACTTAACTGCACTTGGGTGACTACATAATTTATTGTCACATTATGGAGCTGCTATTCAAAATTACAGCAGGTCATCAGGCATCAACCCAACTGTCCTGGGCTGACTTGTTATCCTCTCCAGTTCTCCATGTTTGTTGGTAAAATTAGATGGTTGCATTAAATTAGATGTTATTAAACCTCTTTTCTTTTTTCCATCAAGAGTCCCAAAATATAAAAGGAAAGTTCAGTTTGCAGATAAACTGGGTCTGAGTTCCAGTTCCCCACCCTCCGTTCCACACACACACCCCAGCCAAAGATCCTAGGAGATCCCTGGAGCACAGTTTGAAAACTCTGACATTCCATGAGTGTATTCCACCCATTGCTTGCCCTGGGCTGGAATCCCATGCCACATCTCTGTATCCGGAAGATCATAGGCAAACACATCCTAGCAGGAGGAGGACACAATCTCATCCAGGATGTTCCTTGGGGGCTTCATCTTTTTATTTGTGCCTTAAAAAAAAAAAAAACTCATATTTTGTCTTTCTATCTGGAGTAGGAGCTTGGGATAATTTCATTTCTTCTAACCTTTTTACTGTTTTCTTGTTCGAAAGACCTGAGCCTGCAGATATAAATGTAAGGGTGAAAATATAGATGAAGCTCTTAAAAACAGAAATTCTGTGTGTCTGGAAAAGTGATCAGGTTGTTTCCTAACTCTCTGTGATCATCAAGAAGAACCTCCTAGTGCTAAGAGCCGCCCCAGGTCACGTATAATGAAAGATATAAGGCTCTTTTTAGGGCTGTATATAGAGGCACATAGGGCTTCCCAGGTGGCACAGTGGTAAAGAACCCGCCTGCTAATACAGGAGATACCAGAGACGCAGGTTCCATCCCTGGGTTGGGAAGATCCCCTGGAGTAGGAAATGGCAACCTGCTCCAGTAGTCTTGCCTAGAAGATTCTATGGACAGAGGAGCCTGGCGGGCTGCAGTCCACGGGGTCACAGAGAGTCAGACATGACTGAGTGACTGAGCACATGAAGGCACATACAAAAATAAAGCCCTGATTTGCCCATGAGTTTCACAGATGGAAGAGTCGGTTAATCCTGTCCTTCTGTCCCCACATTGCTCTGCTGTATTCTTCTCCCTTTCCAGTCTCTTCATTGCAGATGTCCCATCCGTCTTCCCACACGTGATTTGGTAGTGTTATTCCTAAGATCGCCCTAATCACTGTGTCTGTTTCCAATACCCAGCGGCAGGAATCCATACCCCTTGCAGAGGAGGTAGAAGAAGTCAACACGCCCCTCCATGTGCCAGCAGACATGCTGCCAAAAGTGATTATAACCCTCCCTCCACACCGGACGTTAAGTGAAACGGGAGAGGAGCAACCTCCTGATTTTGTGTTTTCCCTCGTTATTGACTGGGGCAGCAGGCTCTTGAATTTTTGTGTGTCAGCCCTTCTCAGTGATCATCTGGAGGTTCCTTGTTATGGATGCCATCCGATTTATAGGCTCGGTAGTCTTAGACCTGACCTGAGGCGAGTAGACATCCTTTTTGTTATTTCTTTTCAAAGCACTGTGGTTTTTTTTTCTCTTTTGAATTACAAGATTGCCTTGGGCTAATGATATTCCTGTCTAGGTTTGCTCATCTTCAAAATTCAGCTGCTGCTTGGTCGATGGTACCCCCCTTTCTGGTTCATTTAGTTATCTGGACTATTTCAGGTGCAATTATCTGAGAATGGATGGCTAGAGTGTGATGTCTATCTATAACTTTGATATGTGGCAGGAGGCATACAGGTTGCTACAGGTAACAGACATCAGCTGCAGTGGCAAGCTAGATGACTGAGGTTTCTGAGAAACATTGAGTCCCTCTAGTCACTGGCATCTGTCAGATAGAATTCAACAGCCATCATTTATTCAGAGCCTATTATGTGTGGTGCATTTTGCATAATACTCACATCTCCGTCTCTGGCTCCTCTGCTTCCCTCTTCCTTGTAAACACCCTTGTGATTACATCAGATGTACCTGGATAATCCAGGCTCACCTCCCCATCTCAAGACTCTTTTGTATAATCACAGGTACAAACTACCTATTGACATGTAGAGTATGTATCCACAGGTTCTGTAACTGAAAGTGGGGTCTGCCTGCTTACCCCTCTAGAGCCAGTAAGGAGACCATGTTAATGGAAAGGAAAGTTTGCTTTATTCTGGATGTGGGCAACCAGGAGGCGACTGGGGCTGGTGAGGGTGGGGAATTGGGTTCAAAGGCTGACTCCCCCCCCACCCTCCACCTCTTGCCCCTACCGTGAAAGAGCTTTCACATGTGAGGGGCGGGGGCTGCATGCAGACGTAGTACAGTTAGCTCTGACCGTCATCTTGAAATTGGTCTTACAGTGGTCTGACCAGCATCATCTTGATTATTTTAAGTACAGTGAATCTGCAGTCCCTGAGTCAGTTTGTTGCCATTTCCTTGAGGCCAGTTCTTGGAACTGCAGTGGCTTTTGTCAGGGCCACAGTCTAGTCGTCATGCAGTTAACTGCTCCCTGTTAGGGGCTTCAGTATCTAGTATATAAGGTAGTTCACAATATATGGCTCAGAATATTATCCATAGATCTTAAGACACTAAAGTTTCTAGACTTTGCTTAATGACTAAGCGAATTTCATTTTGTCCCTTTTGACCGCTTTCCTTTGTTTCTACACTTGCTCACTGCTCTGATTGAACTGACTCTTTGGCTAAAGCTTTACTGCAGACAAAAGGCAGGAGGACTTGGCGGGCAGGCAAGGACCATAGGGCCTGGCTCCATCTCAGTCCCAGGGATTAGGATGCGGCCACCTTTAGGGGAGCATTGTACCGCCTACCATAGGTAGTCAGCTCCTGCCACCAGAATGACGGCAGTGATCCGAACCGTAACACGTGTTCAGTTCCTACTGTGTTCCAGTCGGGGCTTATTCAGTGTTCATGGCCACTGTAAGGGGTGCTTAGTTGCTCAATCGTGTCCAGTTCTTTGCGGGCCCTAGGACTGTAGCCTACCAGGCTCTCTGTCCATGGAATTCTCCAGGCAAGAATACTGGAGTGGGTTTCCATTTCCTCCTACAGGGGATCTTCCAGACCCAGGGACTGAACCCACATATCTTGCATCTCCTGCATTGGCATACCAATGGATGCCATATGCCATACCAATGGCATACCATCTGGGAAGCTGTTGGGGGTAGGTAAGGTTATCCTTATTTTACAGTGGAAAGCACTGAGGCTCGGAGAAGTTAAATAACCTGTCTAAAGTCACACAGCTAGTTGGCCACAGACAAAGGATAACAATCCATGCTGTTTGTGGCCATTACGCAGTTCGACAGTCACTGCATTGTTAGTACATAGAGGCTTAGGTGAAAATAGGGTGCTTTCTCTGGGTCATGTTGGTAGTCAGTAGCTGGGTCAGTATTCAGATCGAATATCTGACTGCAAAGCCTCAGGCTGAAATGCTGTTCTGCCTGTGCTGGTGATCCCGGACCTCTGTTCTGAGATTTTTGTTTTCGGCTGTGGTTACAGTGACCTTTGTTTTGTTGATTTGCTTTGATTCCCTTTCTGGTTGGTCTTCATATATTGGTGAAGGCAGGTGGAGAATGTTGTCCCTTAGGTTGAGGTGTCACAGGGCTGAGAGTTAGTGCGTGAAAGCCGTCGGTGCTCCGCAGCTGAACTCTCCTGGATGGTGGCTGCTACTCTGCTCCTGTGAGGTTTGTTTTTGGCATGGCTTGCTGAAAGTAGAACTAGCTCAAAAAATGTTTGGAGGCAGAGGGTTCTGCCCACCCTATGAACAATGAATTGATCCCCTATATACAATTGCTTCAGAGAAGGCAATGGCACCCCACTCCAGTACTCTTGCCTGGAAAATCCCATGAATGGAGGAGCCTGGTAGGCTGCAGTCCATGGGGTCGCTAAGAGTCGGACACGACTGAGCGACTTCACTTTCACTTTTCACTTTCCACTTTCATGCATTGGAGAAGGAAATGGCAACCCACTCCAGTGTTCTTGCCTGGAGAATCCCAGGGACAGGGGAGCCTGGTGGGCTGCCGTCCATGGGGTCGCACAGAGTCAGACATGACTGAAGCGACTTAGCAGTAGTAGCAGTATTGTAGGTAAAGGTGCCAGCGTTGTCTCATATGGAGCGGAGACCCTGCCTCACGGTGGATTGTAAACATGATCCCTGCGATGGAAGGCTAATGTTTGATGGAACCAGCCACAATTTAGTTACCATAACAACTTGGTAATACTCATTCTATCTTGGCTTAGTGCCTCCAAATGTGATGTACAGCAGTCATTCTGGCCAGCTGAAATGGACTCTAACCTTCTTCTTGTCAGGCGTGTTGATAAATGACTCTGTTTCATGACACACATTTCAAAGTCATCACTTTTTGTATATGTCTGATCTTCCTGTAAGCTGCAGGTTGTAGAAAGAGAAGTGGTTGGAGTAACACACTGCTGTTTTGCTGCTTTTCTGTTCCTGAGCTATTTTATTGTAAAATAGTGTGTGTGTATTGTGTGTATGTGTGAATAGGACAGGGGTCGTGAGAGAAATAAGTACATGGTTGAATCCAAGTCTTGGAGCAGAATATCATAGTATTGTAGTAGTGTTTTTATGTCATCTGCCCTGCCCCGAAGCTTGAAATAATGTTATTAAATTCAGTCTCATTCTTTATGCAGTAAATTTGACATACTCTGGAAAAGGTGTGTGTAGTACAATCAAAGAGAGGGTTCCTTTCTTTCACTTAAGTGTTACAAATGCACCGACTATTTATGTCCAATGTTGCTTTGATGATAAGTAACCTGTAGTAGAATTTGAATTTTTTCATGGGGAAATAGCTGGGTTGGTGGGAATTTGAGAGAAGGAAGACATCATCTATTCTAGTAGGTAGGAGAGTGTTCTTCCCATTCAGGAAGGGTTAATAGGTTTTCCTTAGCGGGGATCAGGGAAGGAAGAGGCTGGGTAATGATGCATTCTTTATTCCTCTCTGGGAGATACAGAATCTATATTCACATTCCAAGGCTCTGAAGAGTCCAGCGGCAGAGAAACCTATTTAATTAACTGTTTCACTCAGCCGTGGGGGCCATGGGAGCCCCCTTTCTAGCAGAGCATCTGTGAATTTCTCATAGAACACTGTTTGGGAAATGGTGCTTTTCTAGCAGTAATGATGACGAGGAAACCAAAGTCAGAATTTCGCCTTCTGTTCCTAACTGTCTCTGTAGTGATTCAGCTACAGGACAGGTTCAGTACTGTACTTTGATTCTTCTTTGTGAGCAGACACATTTTCTCTGTTTCCCTCCCCAGATGTTAGCATGGCATTTCTTTTGATTTGTGCCATCCAGGGCTCCATCTTGGCATTGACTTTGGGCACTTTGTACAACATTCTGTTTAGTTGCTGTCTCTCTAAGTATGTAAGCTTATTGCTATGGAAGATTATGGAATCTCCTTTGAAGAGTTCCAAGGATAAGTAGTGATCATCTTTTTTTATGGGATGTCTGGAGTTCAGTCTTCTAGGAAACCCGTAATGCAGCCACAAAAATCTCTATTTTTATTCTAATCATTTCATGAAAACATGAAAGTCTAGTGCTGAATAATAAATTCTAAGCTCTTTGTATACATTGGAGAAAATCTTAGAATAAGTTAGTTATACCTCTCTTTCTCTAATGATGAAAAAACTCATGTCTAAGAAAACCGCCTCTAGAATTTGGATCTCCCAAGTCCCTAAAAATGGATTTCTGTGTTTTGTTATTGGTAATCTTAATAAAGTTAGGGAAGCAGAAATACTTATGAAAGGGATATTAAACCCCTCTTGATGGCAGCCCCTTTTTAAAGAGATAAGCTGGAAAGATCCTCGTCCTTGTTGGCTCTCTAAGGCAGATTGTTTAAGATATTAAGGAATAGAATTTTTAAGATAATTGCCTTCATGCATGCTTATTCAAGATATTATCCAGGGTTATGTGATTTTCTTCCAATCTCAGAGTTGGAAGGAAGCATATTTGTGCAACTTGTTATGTAGGAATAAAGTCATTGACTGCTATTGACTTACCAGATGTTCTCAGATCCAGCCCCAACCCAGCTGGCTTGTGGGATTATTTGACCACAGTCGTGGAGAACTACTGGTCAGTGTATTGTGTGTGATTTAGCAGAGTCAGTAGCTTTTTAAATTCAGAACAGCCTTTGTGTACTGTGTTGTCTACTCATGGTTAACATTATCCAAATGACAATGCCATGCCATGGTTTTCAGACACTTGTTAATCTGTCTGATGAAGCTTTCCCGTATCCCATTTGTTAGAATTAATATGCTTCTCTCTTCCTTTCTTTCCTTAAGTTTTTTCCCCCTACAGTAGCATTGTATGACATTTTTATGTAATTGACATTTGCATTCTGGTTAAAAAAAAATGGATTTTTCCAGCACTGTCTATATTGTTAGCCAAAGTAATTGTACGGTAGGATAACTTAATAATGGAGCACCCAAATGTATACTTAAGAATTTCAAGTATTTTCTCTTTTGTTGATAGAAATTAGAGCTTAATGGCAATAAGCAGATAATAACCCAAGATGTGTGGAAATATTGGGGAATTGTACACAGCCCAGGGGAAAGAAATAGACACGTGTGTGTATGACTGCTAAAATGCTGACTCTGTTTATTTTCAATAAACATAATAACTGGTTTCATATGAGTATATAATTTCTTGGAAGAAATTAGAAAGAGCTGGAGTAAAGTGGAACATATATAAGGCACATATATTTACCCACTAAAGATACATTTCCTGGTATGTAGTCACTCAATTTTTATTTTTAGGAGGGAAAATCAGATGAAGACAATGTGTTAAAAATCCTTCTTGGCTTCAGAAATGTTAGTACTTTGCATATTTTCTTAGGTGCAGTTAACATAGTTACTCATTTCCTGGCATGATATGCTAAAAGTATGTCTTTATGATGATTAAAATGAGAAGGAAAAGGAATATAGGGATCGGGCTTTTGGAAAATTATCTCCCAAGGCAGGATAAAGGAAGAAAGACATCATCTGTGTTGCTTCAGTGAAGCTATAAAAATAAGGCATGCTGTGGGCATGAATAGGATTGGAGCCCAGTGAAAGTCAGATATCATAAAGACAAGAAATGTGTTGACACTGTCATTTCACATGCTCTATTTTTATCTTAATTTTTTTGTTCTGATCAGCTGCTGGGCTGAAGACTCTCTTTTATATCATTAAGTCTTTGATTGGTTAGTGAGTGTGGTTTAGCCTTTTCAGTCTGATCAGCATTGTTTGTCACTGATAGAATTGAGTTATAGAAGGACCATCCCCTGAAATTCACTGAGTTCAAAATATGCCCTTTGAGTGGGCATCCAGGTGCTCCTGTTGAGCACCTCACACTCTGAACAGCCATTCCAGAGAATGGCCCAGGCGCTGTGGGAGCCTAGAGATGGGTGTCAGTTGCTGCAAGAGGGAGGGTTTATGTCAAGAGAAGTCTTCAGAGGAGGAGATGATGTTTGAATTGAGTCTCAGAGGATTTATAAGAGTTTGCAGGAGGTATGGAGGGGTAAATCAGCACAGCATATGTAGGGCTCTGAAAATATACTCTGAGTGCTACATGGCTGCACTCTAGAGAGCATGGTTGGCAGGGGGCGATTGTCAAGTGTCCAAAGGCAGATAGGGATGGTATCACATGGAACTTTCTGAGCTATGCTGTGGGTTTAGAACACGTGGCACTGGAGAGAGTGATGACCTTGCGTCTTCCAAGGATAAATGCTCCAGGGGAGTGGGGGATTGGTCGGGAGAGGGCTGAGACTTGAGAGTAGGAATTTAGTGAGAAAATACATTCAGTGGTTTATGTTAAAGGCCTTGAGGACCTAAGATAGTGTAGTGGCAGAGCGAATGGAAAAGAGGAATGGGTAGCCGGAAGTGTGATGCCTGGATCCTCGACACTTGGGTAATGAACATATTAGAAATGAGGAGCAACAGACTTAGGATTAAATGAGATGCTATGTTTTACGTATTTAACACAATGTGCGGTACCTGGTGCATTGTGAGCACACAGGAAATGAGAACTTGTAGTTCTTTTATCACCCCTGTTGACAATAAGAAACATCTTGGAGATTCCCAGTAACGGTAACTCGGGACTTCACCTCTGTAAAACCCCATCTCCAAATATACACTCTAGCAGGTTTCCTACGTTTGGATTTTACTTATTAGAGCAACTGTGGCCATCTTGTGTTCACTTTACATGGTGGCCTGAGAGTAATATTGAAGTATTTTCAAGTTGTTAACAGTATCTTAATTTTTACACACCCTCATCCAATGACCTGACTCATGTTTTAAATGCAGTTTAGTTGTGGGACCACATCTGTTTACCTTTATGCTCTCATTAGGGAGAAAGCCCCAACCCACCACTCACATTTGACTATTTGTCTAGGGTTTTATTCTGCAAGTATGCTTTTCCTCCGAGTCGTTGGAGGTACCTGAAGATTCTGTTCCTGCTGATGGCTGACTTCCTAGCTTTGTAGACAGCTGCCTTCTCTCAGCGTTCTCACTTGCAGAGAGAGAGAGAGAGAGAAAGGTGTCTTCCTCTTCTTGTAAAACCACTAATCCCATCATGAAGGCTTCACCCTCATGAACCCTCATTGAACCCTAATTACTTATTGAGGGCCCCATTTCAGTACCCTGACATTGGGGGTTAAGGCTTCAGCATAGCGTTTTTGGGGGATTCAGTTCTGCCTTACTTACTGGGATTGGGAAATGTGAATTAAGGTGTTTGCTGCCTTTATGCCCTGCTTTTACATTTTACCATTTCCAGAGCTGTCTTAAGCTGGTTGTGCTGGTTGTTTTAGGTATCTTGAAGAGCCATTCACTAACTGACTCATCATACAGCCACAGAGCTAGGATTTAGAAGCCAGTAAGACAATTTGGTGCTTTAAAAGCTTGTGGCGCATAGCTGTACTTTCTTAACTGAGGGAAAATAAACACACGCAGATTCTAACAATGGGAGTAATTGTCTCTTAGGGAATGGGAATCTGGAAGGTATAGAATCAGGGTCTGGCAAAAAGGCTACTCTCCGAGATTCCTTTCAAGGCCCATATAACACTTGATGTGCTGCTGAAATTGACATTGCATCATGATGAAATTCTGTCCTTTGATTAAGTTAATGATTGAGTTAATCTTCACTATAAACATGGATAATTTCCCTTCAGGTATGGTCCTGTATTTAAAGGAAGGCTGTTAATTTAATGACTTTTAGTTAGTATCATTTTTTTCTCTAATGCTAAAACACACATTTTTCCACATTAAAAAAATCTCTGAGGGCTTCCCTGGTGGCTCCGTGGTAAAGAATCAGCCTGCCAATGCAGGAGACACAGGTTCGATCCCTGATTTGGGAAGATTCCCACATGCCACAGGACAACTAAGCCCATGCACCACAGCTACTGAGCCTGTGCTCTGCAACTAGAGACAGACCCATGGGGCAATGCAGATCCAGCCCAGCCATACATAAATATAGAAAATTATAGAAAGAAATCTCCAAAGCCAGGATGTATCTTAAAGTCAATGATGTATTATGGTTCCTTGATGGTTTTTTTCTTTTCTTCCCTTTTATTGTATATTTTATATTGTTAATTTTATTCTTGTATACAACTGATGGCACAGAACATTTAATGAGATACAGTATTAAAAGCTATGGTAATATGTACCTACATGAGCTCTTTCCATACTATCTCGTTTAATGCTCACAGTGATCCTGTTATCATGCTCACTTTACAGAAGGTTTAGTGATGTTAAGTTACTTGCTCAAGGTTGTTTTTTCTTTATTTAATTTCTCCATGAAATAAACATATATTTTTCTTAGAAGGCCAGGGCACACATCTTTTAGTAACTCTCTAAGGCTGCATATTTTAGAGGAAAATGCTGAGGAGTTGTTCTCTTAATTTTGTATGAATTTGAATCACATAGTTGTTGGAGGAAAATTCCATCTTCTTGTATTTGCTGATGTCCCATATGAATTATATAGTAGTTTTATCCTTCAGGGTATTAGATCTTTGAGGACAGCTGAAATGACACATCTGGCTTCCTCCTCCTGCAGTTTTCTGAATTCTGTAGCTGAGACTCCTGAGGTCTTGCTTGCAGGCTTAGTCTCATCCCTGTCTCTAAGGGGAATCTCTTAGTCAGAGGGAATTTCAGAAAGCCAGGCAATTATCTTGATTGGCTAAGCATAAAATTAGCCATGCTTCTTGTCCTGCTCTTTACAGAGTCTGGGTTCCATTCACTGGGTTCTCTTGTGAGCAAGCTTTGAACCTAGTATCAGTAGCTGTGTCTGCATTATCTCAGCATGTCAGAGCCTCTGTCCAGGCCTTCCAGCACCCAGGCAGTGCCTGCCTTCATCCTCTCTGATAAAGGCCTGGATCTGCTATATCTGGACTTGTTCTTTGGTGCCAGACACTTTGGCCCATCTGCCTTTCTTTGGGGAAAGTCTATGCGCTCTGCTGGCATTCCCTGGCTCTGCCTGTTGCAGAGAGGGGCTGGGTCCTGGCCTCAGTTCTTTTTACTCTCCACCCTGGGCTCTGATTCAGACGTCGGAGATGCTACCTTGAACACTGCTCAGCTTAGCCTTAGCCTAGCATTCATGCTCTCCAGAATCTACCTCTAACTTTTCCAACAGTTTTGTACTATCCACTACTATATCAAACTTCCTATATTATGGTATTCTTTTTTGTTACTGTATCATGACTTCTGTATTTGTATATTTGTCTAATCTTGGCTAGTACATTCTAAGTCCCTTGAACATGGGACCATGTCTTTCATTTTTAGATACTCCCATAATAACTTGCACACAGGAAGCATAATGAATGGACGTAGTAGAGCTAATAACTGTTAGGCACCCAATGTGTACCTGATTGAAGGCTCATAATAAACAGAAAAGCATTCACAGGAAGTTGTCCCTGATCATATAATCTGTGCCTTGTGGGTTCATGTGTTTTGTCTTTGGAATAAAGCTCTTTAGGTTTTGGGTCTTTGGTTATATATCTCTCTAATCCATCTTGTGTATAATCTACTAACTCATTAACCTAGAATTTTGCTGTTTTTCAATTTATGGGTACATATTTTATGCATGATTTATGCATTAGTCTTTCTGTATAAATGAAGGTTTATAATGGTTTGAGTTTTTTGTAGTTCAGGTACTTTAGAACTGTTTGAATGTGTCACTAGAATATAAGCTCAGGGGGGCAGTGGCTTCTGTCAGTTTATTTCTGTATGCCCAGGTCCTAGAACAGTGTGTAGCACGTGGTTCAGTTTAGTTCAGTCGCTCGGTCATGTCCGACTCTTTGCGACCCCATGAATCGCAGCACGCCAGGCCTCCCTGTCCACCACCAACTCCCGGAGTTCACCCAAACCACATGGTAGATGCTCAATAAATATTGAAAAGTGAAAAAGTCTAACACGCTCAGCTTTTCTTGGGAGAAAAAGACTTCAGATAGGGGTGTGTGTGTGTGTGTGTATATATATATATATATATATAATTTTATTTTTAATTGAAGGATAATTTTACAATATTGTGTTGATTTCTGCCACACATCAACATGAATCAGCCATAGGTACACGTACGTCCCTTCCCTCTTGAACATCTCTCCAACCTCCCACCCCATCCCACCCCTCTAGGTTGTCACAAACACCAATTTGAGCTCCCTGAGAAAATTGCTGCTGGCTATGTATTTTACATGTGGTAGCCTATGTGTTTCCATGTTACTCTCCCCATGTGTACAGCCTCTCCTTCCCACCCCCCTCCATGTCCACGACTCTGTTCTCTGAGTCTGCCTCTCCATTGCTGCCCTGCAAACAGATTCATCAACACCATCTTTCTAGATTCCATATATACATTATGTTGTTTGCAGTTTGATTCAACTTTAATTTCCAAGTTGCATGAGCTTATACACTCTTGTGTTTGGATTGGAACTTAAAGCTATATATAGTCCAGCTTCTCTGCCACAGAAGAGCTAACACGTACCATACATGCTGCTGCTGCTGCTGCTGCTAAGTCACTTCCATCGTGTTCGACTCTGTGCGACCCCATAGACGGCAGCCCACCAGGCTCCCCCGTCCCTGGGATTCTCCAGGCAAGAACACTGGAGTGGGTTGCCATTTCCTTCTCCAATGCATGAAAGTGAAAAGTGAAAGTGCAGATGCTCAGAACTTGGACTGGTGATCAATTTTTGCCAATTTTTTAAAATAGGAAGTTTCCTTTAAGTTGTCATTTGTTTGTTTCAGCTCCTGCGCACTATTATTAGTTCGATGTTGGTGCCTTCAGGAACCTGTCTGACCCCTCTCACATAGGTGGCTCTTCTTGGGTTCAGTCTGCTTCCCCAGCCAAGCCTAGAACTGCTTCTCACATACCGTGAGAAGCTCGCTCCCCTTACTATCCCACTATCGTTATTTCTTTATTTTTAAAATAGTTTTATTAATTTACCTATATTTGGCTGTGCTGGGTCTTCCTTGCTGCATGGGCTTTTTTCTCCCGTTGCGGCAAATGGGTGCTGCTCTCATTGCGGTGCCTGGGTTTCTCATTGTGGTCATGTCTCTTTTCTGCAGAGCATGTGCTCTAGGGCACACAGGCTTCAGTAGTTCCGGCTCCTGGGCTCTGGACCAGGGGTTGAACCTGTGTCTCTTACATCGGCAGGTAGATTCCTCACCATTAAACCAACAGGGAAACCTCCCGTTTCCTTCCTTTACGTTAGATGTGTCTTTCTTGCTATATGCTATTTTAAAACAGATTTTGGACAACAGGAGCATAGAGCAGGTTGTATTTTGGGCTATAATCAAAGAGGCTTTCTCTTGAAATAAATGAAGTTTTGTGCATTGTGAAGTGAAAATTTAATCTTAATAAATGAGGCAGGCATCACTTTTTTCCAATTTATAGTTTGTTTGAAAATGGTCACTAGGTCTCTGTGCCTGCTATTATGATCTTTACAACAAGCTCAGTGATAATGGGTTCTTCCTCAAATATGAACAAACACAAACAGAAGGGACATAAACCTGTAATTGCATAGCTGAGACTTAAGGCTAGAAAGATTGTTTAATATGTATTTAGCATACATAAAGGAGATTAGAAATGAGAAGCTCTGTCATCTGCACTTGCTCCAGCCCAATTCTTGTTCATTAAAATGAAAGACGGTTCATTCTCTTTTGGAGCACTGCCATTATAAAAATAAATGTCAATATGTTTCATACTTGCAGAATTTTAGCACTTGTCTACAAAATGCCAAAGGATGACTACACCAGTCCTTCTGGGTGTGGGCTGTGTATTCACAGTAGAATGACATCAATTACAAAAATGTAAGCTTGTGCTCTTAAAGGAGTTTCCCAATTGCAATGGTTATTTAATTACACCAAATGCTTTGTTGACTGGCGAATTCTAAGAAGAAATGTAGGAACAGACTAACTGAGAACAGTTTTGGAGGTTTTCTCTCTACCACTTGCTCCCATCTAGTTCCAACTCTTTTTTTTTTTTTTTTAATTTTCCGTCTGACTTGTCTAACTCTTTCTCTCTTCAATCATTTTCCCCTTTGCCTTGCACTGAGCAGCATGGACATTACTTTGTCCCAATGGTGGCATAGGGATTTAATAAGATTGCTGACCTCTGGGTCAGAATGACTCTTGCCTGGCTGACAGTGGTTAACTCCTAGTGGGCTCTGTAGGTAAGAGAAGTGAAGTGATTGAATTTGCAGGAGCTGCTGAAGCAGGCGTTGAAGACTGGGAACCTCTGTCAGCACTTCCCACCCCCCCTTTCTTTTCTAGCCCTGGGTCTGGATGGGCATTGATCTGAGTGGTTCAGAATTAGATAACTAGAAGGGATTGGTAGTTTTGTATTCCATTTTGCTTATAATCACATGTGCTCACTGTAGTCAAGGAGTTAGAGAGGTAGAGGGGAAAGAGAGCTAAAGAGGCGCCGTAAAGACCAGTTGTGTGCTCCTTGTTCTGTTGCTTAGAGCGTGGGTTCTGACTGTGCTTGTGGAGGTGGGGCTGCTGTAGTACTGACGAGGACTGGGACCTGAGAAGTGGGTTTGGACGAGGAATTTCTGGGAATGTAGGGGCGATTGCTATGGGTTCTAGAGAGGAAACCTATAGGAAATGCTAGTTCACTGTTAGTGCAGTGGAGGTCAAGCCAGTTTTGTGAATTATGTATTTGTTTAATTTACTGCTGTTCACAGTAGAACTGCTATGATTTTTATATTTATATAAAACTTTACAAGTTTTGGACTTCTTAATGCCAATAAATGGATACAGTTTTTTAAAGGAATATTTCCTTCTAGATGCTGATACCTTATGACTTCTTAATACCTTATTATATGGTATATAATATGAGAGAATATGGTATAGTCTCTCTCTTATATATATCTGATTTACAGGAAAAAGATGTTAGTCCCAAACTGGCCTTATACACAAGGTACCTGTGAATTCCTAGCTTTGGGAACAGACAGATCAGTTTCATGGTATTCTTGCCTGGAGAGTCCCACAGACAGAGGAGCCTGTCAGACTACAGTCAATAGGGTTGCAAAGAGTCAGACACAGCTAAAGTGACTTGGCATTCACACGATTCACACATGCTTGCTTACATGTAACCATTTGCCAGAAAAGAACTGAGAAGGGGGCAGAATGGATGGGTGGAGAGTTTTCTGTAATCTACTGAGTTGTTTTTTTGTTGTTTGTTTTTTTTTTTACCCAGTACAAAATCAAATAGCTAATCCAAGGCAATCGATTTCTGCTTATCCCCCCTGCCCCAAACCCTTAAACTCGGATATAAGATTTGAAATTTGAAAGTAGTTCTTAAAACTCTTCTGTGAATATATGTATCTATTGCAGTTATTTGAAATGGAGAGGTCTACTGACTGACTTGATCTTCCTCTCTACTCTTTCTACCAATAAAACAAAATAAGATTTAGTATTAAATAAGTCTTTGATTAGGTCAGTTTTGATTTATGGGGAACCCATTAATGTACTGCACAGACAGGAATTGCACAGATTTGATGAATCAACAAAGCAGGAAATGGAAAATACCTTCTCACCTCTGGGTTTTATGAGTCAGGAAGAACACGTCCCTGGCTACGGTTAGGCTTTCTTATCAGTCATGCGAAAGAAAACGTAAATTAGTTTCCGTTTGTGCTGACCTATTATGCTGTGAAAATACTCTGTGTATTTTCATCTTTAAGAAAGATTTCTGCAAACAGAGCTCTAAGAAAGGAACATAAACGATTGTGGAGATTGTCTAATTTTTCCTAAAAGCAATATCCTTTCTGTCAAAGCAAGGGATTGAGATGGCAGAATCAATAACTTGGTTTCCGTGTCAGACTTGCTAATACACAAATTAGTGTATGGTGCTTATGAGCTAGATAAGCTTAAAAGGCTGTATTCTCTCAGTATTTTATTGCCGTGCAGTCAAATGAAAGAACAGACAGAAACAACGTAAGGGAATGAAACGATATATATCATAATCTTCCTAGGATGTTAATTCACACGCATAGTGGCAACAGCTGACATCTGTGTACTACCTCAGTGCATGACAAACTCCTATAACAAATCACTGGTATTGTGTATGGTATGTTTTCCTAAAGCAAAAATCAGATAGAACCTGTTTTTTTTCCTGTTTTTTTTTTTTTTTTTTTCTAATAAGAGCTTATCATCCTTTGGCATGTATAACTAGGAAGCATTGGCAAATGGACACCCGGCTGGGAGATTTATTCCCTGAAATGCTCTTTTCAGGTCTCCGTGTGAAAGCGTTAGCTGTGTCAGTTAGTTGAGATGAAATGACATAATTTATTGACTGGTAGTGATAACTTTCTAAATACATCGAACATTTGGTGCCACATAACTGCATGCCTCACTAATTGCTTAGACGCATGCCTGCTTTTGTAATCAATGTGCTACTTGGGCTAGCCTCCGCAGAATTTATTGCCTCATTTTCTGTTTCAGACTGCTTAACTATTCACTGGGTGGTATCCCTGAAAATGACAGTCCCTAAGGAGAGGAATTTACATGTCAGGGGCCAGAGGTCTCCCCTTTTCATGGCTTTGGAATCATTCTTTCATATTCTAAGAGCAAGGCAAAGCTGGCAATTTGCATTTAAAGCACTGCTCTCCAAGGTTACCTTCTGCTGAGTGTATCTTTCAGATAGTGGACATTTATCATAGTGTAGCTCTCAAATCTGAAATAGCTGCTGAAGGTATAGCCAAGGAGCCATCACAGTCCCGGGGAACAAGGTAATAAATCAGAAGCTGCCACATGATCACTATGGTAACCGTCAGGCCCTGTCTCACTGCAAACATTATTGAAGGGTAGGTACAATGTTCAGCTCATCAAGTGTTTGTGATCATAAACCTGTTGACATTATAGATTTGATATGATCATATTATTGTCTTTGTGGATTGAAAGGGAGTGCTCTCAGACTCCATGTTGGAGGAAAATAGTATCATATTTAAGGGCACATTTTATGAATGTAGGCTTGAACTTGTCAATATAGATAGGCGCAATAGAGTAGCATGTAGTTTTTCTTTTTAAAGATAAAACCGGTTTTTTCATCACTGTGAAGATACACATTTTTTTCTAATGAGGCATTTCATACTGAGCTATACATGTAGACATATATAATTTTATCCATACTGATTACAGTCACTTTTAGCTATTGAATCACTTAGTATTCAATACTTATATTTGACATAATTTCTTTATGATTATTATGAATAAAGGATCTTAAGATAATGCTTTCTTCCAACTCTGGTTTTAAATACATGCACATAATTGTATTTTGAAATTTTATAGCATGACATTTAGAGTTAGATATAGATAGCATCTTGGTAAAATTGTTGATGAATTTGTTGTGAAGCAATTCAACTTGATTATGAAAGGTAGTGTTTTTTAATTATAAGAACTAACTGTGAATTCTCACAATTATAGTAACTTTAGGTAAGTATGTTCCCTAAAAGCAAAATTTGTGTATCCAGTATATCTTATATGAATGTCATGAGTAGTGGTATTTCAATTGTATTACTCATAATAGAAGGTGGTTCCCCCAAACACATTTAATATGTACTCATTTGGCATTTTATTAAATCACATATATTTAGAACTCATCAGCCAGGGAGGAAAACTCCACATTTAATATTATTATAAAATTGTTAGTATTTTCATAATTATTTTTGAATTTTAACATCTTTCTTTCAGCTGTCTGGGAGGGCATTACTAAACGTTAATGGCAGTAACTATGGTAATCCCCTTGGAAGCGAGATAAAAACTCATTAAGAGGATAATAGGGCTGTCATGTCTCTATATTCCTCCCAAGGATTTGAATTTTCTTCCTTTCCCTCTCGCCCTTTGAAAAGAGGAATCGAACATTAAATTAGTGAGCACACAGCCATGGTTACATCTTCAGAACCTCCTGTCCAGTGATAGGCAGGCGTCACGCCCTGGAAGGCTGGCACTGAGCATGGTCCTTGGTTTCCCGAGTGTGTTAGCAGGCAGGAAGGAGCGAAGGGCTGTGGGAGGGAAGAAGGGAAGCCACCTAGCATGTCCTCTCTTGTACACTGCATGAGTGTGGAATCAATATAAATGTATTTCATGAGCTGCACAGGAAGAGGCACAGCACATATTCAGCAGTTTTCAAAAAAAAAGGATTTCTCCCTGCCACCACTCTTTTCACTTGAAGGGCAGCCTGTAATAGGGTCCTGATGGTGCTGAAATGTAGTGGAACTCAGAGATAGGGCTGCACAGCTGAGTCTGAGCTGGACGGTGCGCGCTGCCTTCTCATGTGGGAGGCCGAGCAGCTGGCACATGGGGAGCTCCTTTGTGCTATTTATGAGCTAGAGTTGAAGTAGCAGGCTGGAGAGGAAAGACTTGGGGCCCACCAGCTAGCTTCTGAGGGCTCTGTCTGAAAGAGTGCTTTTGAGGCAGCAGTTAGCTGTCACTTCTATCCTGACTCAGTTCACTTTGCTCAGACTCAGTTTCCAGTATGCTTATTGCATTAGATTCGTATTCAGAGTTACTTGCACTAGTGTTTTTGTAAAGAAAAACCCCATGAAGAAGTCCAGGATAATTGTACACTGTCAATCAAAGAAGGATGCTAATACTGCTCACTCACTGCTAGGTACTCTGATAAGTATTTGCATATATACTTTAATCCTGAGCACCATCCTGAGAATTCCCACATTGCTGATAAGAGGGCTGAGCCTAAGAAAGATTTAAATGCCTAGAAAGTGGCTGAGCTGAATTTTCAGCCCAATTCTCTCTGATGCCATGTCTGTGCTCTATTTTTTTCTGTACAGTGTGCATGATGCTCAAGAAGGCATAACTTCTTGTTTCTTTTTTGTTTTTTACTCTTGTGGTAAGGAATACTTAACCTGAGACCTATCCTCTTAGCAATGTTTTTAAATTAATTTTTTTATTGAAGGATAATTGCTTTACAGGAATTTTATTGTTTTCTGTCAAACCTCAATATGAATCAGCCATAGAAATATATATATCCCTTCCCTTTTGAACCTCCCTCTCATGTCCCTCCGCATCCCACCCTCTAGATTGATGCAGAGCCCCTGTTTGAGTTTCCTGAGCCATACAGCAAATTCCCTTTGGCTATCTATTTTACATATGGTGATATAAGTTTCCATGTTACTCTTTCCATACATCTCACCCTCTCCTCCCCTCTCCCCATGGCCATAAGTCTATTCTCTATGTCTGTTTCTCCATTGCTGCCCTGTAAATGAGTTCTTCAGTACCATTTTTCTAGATTCCGTATATATGCATTAGAATATGGTATTTATCTTTCTCTTTCTGACTCACTTTGCTCTGTATAATAGGTTCTGTGTTCATCCACCTCATTAGAACCGACTCAAATGTATTCCTTTTTATGGCTGAGTAATATTCCATTGTGTATATGTACCACAACTTCTTTATCCATTTATCTGTCCACAGACATCTAGGTTGCTTCCATAGCTATTGTAAATAGTGCTACAATGAACAGTGGGATACATGTGTCTTTTTTGATTTTGGTTTCCTCAGGGTGTATGCCTAGGAGTGGTATTGCTGGGTCATATGGTGGTTTTATTCCTAGTTTTTTAAGGCATCTCCATACCGTCTTCCATGGTGGCTGTATCAATTTACATTCCCACAAACAGTGCACCGCTTAGCAAATTTTAAGTGATGTTAACCAGAGGCATAATGTTATACAGCAGGTCTCTAGAACTTATTTATCTGTGTAACTGAAATTTCATACCCACTGAATAGCAACTCTCCATTTCCCCACCCCTATCCCCTGGCAACCACCACTCTACTTTCTGCTTCTGTGATTTTAACTGTTTCGGATAACTCATCTAAGCGGAATCATGGAGTATTTGTCCTGGGTCTGCCTCATTTCACTTAGCATATCTTCCAGGTTCATCCATGTTGTTGTGTATGGCAGGATTTCCTTCATCTTTAAGGCTGAGTAATATTCCTGTGTGTGTGTGTATCACGTTTTCCTTCTCCTTTCATCTGTCATGGGCACTCGGGTTGCTTCTGTGTCTTGGTTATTATGATTGATGTTAAATTTTAACAAGGGAGGGCAGATTTCTCTTTGAGATCCTGATTTTAATTCCTTTGGATAAATACCAAGCAGTGGGATTTCTGGGTCATATGGTAGTTCTGTGTTTAACTTGTTGAGGAAACTCCATATGGTTTTCCATATGGTTGCACCATTTTTCATTTCTACCAGTAGCATACAATAGCATCCTATATCTCTGCATTCTTGCCAACACTTGTTATCTTTTTTTTTTTTTATAATAGCAAAGAGCAAACATGACTTACTGACTAAAGACCAAATTCTAATAGATAGGAGATGATATCTCATTGTGGTTTAAACTTGAATTTTCCTCATGATCGTGATGCTGAACATCTTTTCATATACTTGTTTGTCATTTGTATGTTATCTGTAGAGAAATATTTGTTCAAGTCCTTTGCCCATTTTAAATTGGATTTTTTTTTTTGCTATTGAGTTGTAGGAATTCTTTATATATTTTGGATATTAACCCCTTAACAGATACATGATTTGCAACTATTTTCTCCCATTCCACAGATTGTCTTTTCACTGTTTCCTTTGCTATGCAGAAACTTTTAAATCTGATGTAGTTCCATGTATGTCTTTGCTTTTATTGCTTGTGTTTTTGGTATAATATCCAAGAAAGCATTTGACCAATGTCAAAGATTTTTCCCTGTGTTTTTCTCAAATAATTTTACAGTTTCAGATCTTGTGTCTGAATATTTAATCCATTGTTTATTTTTTGTGCATGATACAAGGATCCACTTTTCATTCTTTTTGTGGACATCCAGTTTTCCCAACACCATTTGGTGAATAGACTGTCCTTTTCTCACTGTGTGTTTTTGGCACCTTTATCTAAGAGCAGGTGATATACATGCCTGGGTTTATTTCTGGGCTTTCTGTTCTAGTCCGTTAGCCTGTGTGTCTGTTTTTATGCCAGCACCATACTGTCTTAATTACTGTGGCTTTGTAATAGAAACCTGAATATTGAACAGTGCAGGGGTTAAGGATGCTGAACCTCTGTGCAGTCCAAATTCTGGGTATGATTTATAGTTGACCCTCTGACTACATATAGTTCCACGTCCACAGATTCAACTGACTGCATGTTTTGTAGCTCTATAATAATTATTATTGAAAAAAAATCCTCATATTCATGGACCTGTACAGTTTAAACCCATGTTGTTCAAGAGTCATTGTAACTGAAATTTGATGTGATGCTTTCAACTTTGTTCTTCTTTCTCAGGATTGTTTTGGCTATTTGGAGTTCTTTGTAAAAGGTTCCATATGAATTTTAAGATTTTTCCCATTTCTGTAAGAACATGCCATTGGGATTTTGATAGAGATTTGTGTTGAATCTGTAGAGCAATTTGGGTAGTATGGACATTTTAACAATATTAAATATTCCAATTCATGAGCATGGGAGAAATAAAAGATAGCCATATTGGGAAGGAAGAAGTAAAATTACCTGTTTAAAGATCACATGGTCTTGTGTGTTCAAAACCCTAAAGATTCAACAAAAAACTATTAGAACTAATTAACAAATTCAGAAAAGATGCAAGATACAAAATCAGCATATTAAAATCAGTTTCTGTTTTCTTTTTA
Organism: Bos taurus; assembly: GCF_002263795.3. Lineage (NCBI taxonomy): Eukaryota > Metazoa > Chordata > Mammalia > Artiodactyla > Bovidae > Bos > Bos taurus. Next base: position 6,832,404 of record NC_037332.1, read on the forward strand.
AAATTGAGATATAATTGGCATAACATTGTATTAACTACTTTTCTATATACTAACAGTGAACTCTTCAAAAAGGAAATTAAGAAAACGATCGCATTTAAAATAATGTCAAAAAGAATAAAATATTAGAGCATAAACTTAACCAAGGAAGTGCAAGGCTCATACACTGAAAACTGTTTAATATTGATGGAAGAAATCAAAGAAGACACGAATAAATGGTAACACTTCTCTCAGTTTCATTGGTGGATATTTGTATTTTCTTCCACTGTGTAGTCATCATTGCGTGCATGCTCAGTGGTGTTGGACTCTTTGCAACCCCATGGACTGTAGTCTGCCAGATTCCTTTATGGAATTTTTCCAGGCAGGAATACTAGAGTGGGTTGCCATTTCATACTCCAGGGGTCTTCTCAACCCAGGGACTGAACCCGAGTCTCTTGCATCTCCTGCACGGGCAGGCAGGTTCTTTACCACTGTGCCACCTAGGAAGCCCCGTGCAGTCCATCCCCTCTTAGAATTACATTTTAGACACTGTACCTGGTACTAGAAGAGTGTAACCAAGTTCAGACCTCTGGAATTCCATCTGGTGTTACTATAAAGATGACTAAGGAAAAGTCAGCCACTTCTTGGAATGGTACACTTCCATTGGTAGAAGGTGATAGGGAAGAGAGGAGCCTGCACCCTAGCTCTAATGCAGGCAGATTAGGGTAAGAAATCATGCTTTAGCAATCATACTTGGGTTTGATTTTAGGCCTTAACCTGTATTACTTAACTCTTTAATTTGGGGCTGACAAGCTTACCATTCTGGACCATTTTCCTCATCTATAGGGGAGCGATGGTAATGCTTACCTTGCTGTGTTGTAGTGAGGATTCAGTGAGGCATTTGATGATGACCTGGTGTGGATTGGGTGCTGCTCCTCTCCATTCTTACTTGCTGACACTTCCAATTATAATATAAAGTTAGGTTCGGTTCAGTTCAGTTCAGTTGCTCAGTTGTGTCCGACTGTTTGCAACCCCATGAATCGCAGCACGCCAGGCCTCCCTGTCCATCACCAACTCCTGGAGTTCACTCAAACTCAAGTCCATCGAGTCGGTGATGCCATCCAGCCATCTCATCCTCTGTCGTCCCCTTCTCCTCCTGCCCCCAGTCCCTCCCAGCATCAGAGTCTTTTCCAATGAGTCAACTCTTCGCATGAGGTGGCCAAAGTACTGGAGTTTCAGCTTTAGCATCATTCCATCCAAAGAAATCCCAGGGCTGATCTCCTTCAGAATGGACTGGTTGGATCCCCTTGCAGTCCAAGGGACTCTCAAGAGTCTTCTCTAACACCACAGTTCAAAAGCATCAATTCTTTGGCGCTCAGCCTTCTTCACAGTCCAACTCTCACATCCATACATGACCATAGGAAAAACCATAGCCTTGACTAGACAGACCTTTGTTGGCAAAGTAATGTCTCTGCTTTTTAATATACTATCTAGGTTGGTCATAACTTTCCTTCCAAGGAGTAAGCGTCTTTTAATTTCATTGCTGCAGTCACCATCTGCAGTGATTTTGGACCCCAGAAAAATAAAGTCTGACACTGTTTCCACTGTTTCCCCATCTATTTCCCGTGAAGTGATGGGACCACATGCCATGATCTTAGTTTTCTGAATGTTGAGCTTTAAGCCAACTTTTTCACTCCCCTCTTTCACTTTCATCAAAGTGTTAGGTTACAGTAAGCCAAAAAAGTTAATTAGATCAGGGTCAGCATTCATTTTCATGCAACTCCATTGTGTATAATACACTTACCAGTAGAGTATATGACATTCATAATAGTGATATTGCACTCATATCTTATTAGAGAGTTCTTTCTTCACTTATACATTTAACCCTGAAGTATTATCTTGACCACTGGAGGCAAATATGGAAGAGAAAAAAGAGAGACACTGTTCTCCTCAGGCCTCAGTCTGCAGCTGAACCCTGGGGGTCACGCAGCATCCACCTGGGGAGCCTGTGCAGAAGAGAATCCTGCAGACTAGAATATGGAAGGAAATGTTAATGTGCTAACCCTTACCCTTCCTCCAGGAATTGGGTCCTGTCTGCTTCTGTTAACTTGCCTGCCTTTGTTTTTATTTGTCATCTCATTCTTCAGAGCAACATCTTAGGTTTTATCCTTTTCACCTCTTCTTACATTTTATTATAAACTTTGCTGCCCAAGGGTGGGCAGTTGTTTCGTTTCGTCTGGGTTGTTATAGTTATGTTGATCTTTAAAAAAAAATAGGCTTCTGGTTTTGCAGCCCCAATACCTGGAGAAATCTGAGTGTATAAAGGCTCAGTTCACCCCTGGTGTGGAGAGAGGCAGCCAGTGTGGCTGGCTGGGGTCATCAGGGTCATAGTTACAACTTCCTGTCATTGCCAGGCTGATTAACATTCTTTTGAAATGATGGTAATTATTTGATTAATTGAAAGATCCTTCTCATAATAAAAGATTAAAAAAAATTTAAGGTTTCAATTTTGTAATAACCTTGTCAAATGCTGTCAGTTGATGGCGATAGTCTGTGTTTTGAAGTTTTTGTGTGTGTCCTTTTTATTTCAAAGGCTGATGGATGTGTGCAGAAAAAAGATAAAATGCTGTAGGTTTTGTTATCTCGTGTAATACTTAGAATAGAGTGGCCATGGTAAGGCATGTTTGGATAGAAATTCTGATGGCAGTGACTTTTCCTCTATCATCGCTATTCAATTCTGAATATCAGGCAGTAGCTTGAAATTCTTTTTCCTATTAGATGAAAACTCACCTTCTTACTGCAGTGTTTTATTTATCTTGGCTTTGCTTTTCCAGTGGTAAACAAATAAGCATTACTGTGTGCAGAGTTGGACTAAGTTTAAACAGGTTTTTATATTTAGGATTCTTGATTCTAGTCATACTATCACATATATTTTAATGCGCTGTTTTCTAAGAAGTTGAAACGGAAATACTTATAATTGGCGAACCAGGAACTGCTGTGATTGTTGGATGTGTATGCGCACGCACAGTTGTCTAGTTCCAGAAGTTCTGCATTTTCTTATAAGATTTGGGAGCTGAATGAAAGGCAACAAGAGACTTAGTGAATATAGGTACATTTCAAAAATAACATTTGTGTGTTGAAAAGTTTTCAGCAGTTTTACTCACTTTTTGATGAGTAATTCTGTGAATTATGGCAAGTTGCATGGGATAGTATAACTATTAGCACAGTCAAAGATCAGATTATTCCTTAGCTTTTATTTCTTTTTATTTATGTATTATTTAGCTGTACTGAGTCTTAGTTGCAGCATGCGAAATCTAATTCCCTGACCAGGAATCAAACCCTGGCCCCCTGCATTTCTTAGCCACTGGACCACCAGGGAAGTCCTTGTTCCTTTTCTTTTAAAAATTCCCTCACTCTGCCTCTTGTAGTTAACACCGCCCCGTGACCCTTGACAACCACTGATTTGTTTTCCTTCCCTATAATTTGACCTTTTTCAGAATGTGATATAAATGGAATAATATATAGCCTTTTATGTTGGGCTTCTTCCATTCAGTATAGTGCATCTGGGAGCTTCCCAGGTGGCACTAATGGTAAAGAACCCACCCGCAAATGCAGGTGATGTAAGAGACCTGGGTTCTATCCCTGGGTTGGGAAGATCCCCCTGGAGGAGGACACAGTAACCCATTTCAGTATTCTTGCCTGGAGAACCCCATGGACAGGGGAGCCTGGAGGGCTAAGATCCATAGTGTCACAAAAAGTTGAATTTGACTAAAGCAACTTGGCAAGCCTGCATGCATACTGCTTTTGAGATTTCTCTAAGCTGTTTGTGTGTATCAGTTTTTTCCTTTTTATTGAGTAATATTCATTGTGTGGATTTACCATAGATTGCTTACCCATATTCCAATTGAGACATCTGGGCTGGTTCCACGTTTTGGCAGTTATGAATAAGGCTGCTCTAAACATTCACATACAAGTTTTTATGTGAATTTTGTGAATTTAAGTATCTTTCTCGGATAAACATCTAGGATTGGGATTGTTGAATTGCATGGTAAGTGTATAATTAACTTTATAAGAAACTGTCAAACTGTTTGTTTTAAAGTGACTAACATTTTGAACTCTCCCCACTAGCAAAGTATGAGTGTCTTTGTTCCTCTCCTTCTTTGTCAGCACTTGATATCTTTTTTTTAAATTTAGCTGTTCTAATAGGTGTGTAATTATCTCATTGTAGTTCTGTTTTATGTCTTTCTAATGACTGATGTTGAGCATCTTTTCATGTGCTTATCTGTCTATCTTCCACAGTGAATTCTGTGTTCAAACGTTTTATACATTGAAAAAAAGGGTGTTTTCTTATTCTTAAGTGTTCCTTGTGTACTCTGGATAAAAAGTCCTTTGTCAGTTTTGTGACTTGAAAAAAAAAATTTTTTTCCCCACTCTGTGGCTTGTCTTTTAATTCTCTTTTTTGGAAAATATTTATTCAGCTTTTTTGACTGCACAGCATGTGGGTGGGATCTTAGTTCCCAGCTGAGGGATCAAACCCGTGGCCCTGCAGTGGAAACATAGCTTCTTAACCACTGGACCACTAGGGAAGTCCCTCTTTTAATCCTTTTGACAAAGGCCTTTGCAAAGCAAAATATTTTAAATTTTAAGTCCAGTTTATCCGTATTTCTTTTTGGGGTCATACTTTTAATGTATATAATGTATTTTAATACTTTTAATGTATTTAAGAACTATTTTCTTCATCCATGGTTAGGAAAAAAATTTCTTCCTTGTTTTCCCATAAAAGTTTTATGTTTTTTGGCATTACATTTATTAGTTAATTTTTGTATAAGATGTAGAATATATGGCAAGAGTTCTTTTTTTCTTTTTTTTTTTGGGAGGGGGCATTATATATGTTCAGCTATGGGCTTCTATGGAGGCTCAGTGGTAAAGAATACACCTGCGATGCAGGAGATGCAAATTTGATCCCTGGGTCAGGAAGGTCCCCTGGAGAGGGAATGGCAGTCCACTCCAGTATTCTTGCCTGGAAAATTCTGTGGACAGAGGAGCCTGGCAGGCTGCAGTCCATGGGATACAACTTAGTATCCAAAGAGTCGGATACAACTTAGTGACAAAACAATGACAATGACAACATACATGTTCAATTATTCCAGTACCAGTTATTGGAAAAATTCTTCATTTAATCACCTGGACATCCTCGTTCAAATTGATTGTATTTGTGTGCTTTTATTTCTGGTCTGTCCTTTCTGTCCCATTGATATATGTGTCAATTCTTTGATAACACCATACTTTGCTGATTACCATAACTTTATAAAAAAAAAAAAAGCCTCAGAATCAGGTCCTGGAAATCCCCCAACTTTTTTTATTTTCAAATTTGCTTTGGCTTTCTGGTTCCTTTGCCTTCCCATATGAATTTTAAAATCAGCTTGTTTGATTGCTACAAAAATTCCTCCTAGGCATTTTTAAAGAAGTTGTATTGATTCTATAATGCAATTTCTGTATATCAATTTGCGGTAATTGACATCTTAATATTGAATCTTTCAATCTATGAACATGATATATCCCTCCCTTTATTTTTTATTTCTCTTATATCAATGTTTTATAAATTTTCAGCATACAGATACTGGATATTTTAAAGTATTAATCATCTAAATATTTTAGAGAGTGCTGTTATAAATGGTAGTTTAAAACATTTTTTATATCTTAATTGCTTATTGTTACTTATAGAAATACTAAGTTTTGCATTTCTACTTGTTTCCTATAGTCATAGTAAACTTTATTTACTAGTTTTAGGAACTGCTTATGAGTATGGGCTTCCCTGGAGGCTCAGATGGTAAAGCGTCTGCCTGCAATGGGGGAGACCTGGGTTCAATCCCTGGGTTAGGAAGATCCTCTGGAGAAGGAAATGGTAACCCACTCTAGTACTCTTGCCTGGAAAATCCCATGGATGGAGGAGCCTGGCAGACTACAGTTCCATGGGGTCACAGAGACGGACACGACTGAGTGACTTCACTATGAGTATTTCTTGATTTTTTTTTTTAATTCAGGCAATCATCTTGTCTACAGATAAGAACAGTTTTACTGCTTCTCTTCAATCTGTTGCCTTTTCCTTTTTCATCTTATTGTACCTGTTAGAACTTAGAGATGTTAAAAAGAAATGGTGAGAGAAGATAGCTTTATCAGATCAGATCAGTCGCTCAGTTGTGTCTGACTCTTTGCGACCACATCAATCGCAGCACGCCAGGCCTCCCTGTCCATCACCAATTCCCGGAGTTCACTCAGACTCACGTCCATCGAGTCAGTGATGCCATCCAGCCATCTCATCCTCTGTCGTCCCCTTCTCCTCCTGCCCCCAATCCCTCCCAGCATCAGAGTCTTTTCCAATGAGTCAACTCTTTGCATGAGGTGGCCAAAGTACTGGAGTTTCAGCTTCAGCATCATTCCTTCCAAAGAAATCCCAGGGCTGATCTCCTTCAGAATGGACTGGTTGGATCTCCTGGCAGTCCAAGACACTCTCAAGAGTCTTCTCCAACACCACAGTTCAAAAGCATCAATTCTTCAGCGCTCAGCCATCTTCACAGTCCAACTCTCACATCCATACATGACCACAGGAAAAATCATAGCCTTGACTAGACGAACCTTTGTTGGCAAAGTAATGTCTCTGCTTTTGAATATGCTGTCTAGGTTGGTCATAACTTTCCTTCCAAGGAGTAAGCGTCTTTTAATTTCATGGCTGCAGTCACCATCTGCAGTGATTTTGGAGCCCAGAAAAATGAAGTCTGACACTGTTTCCACTGTTTCCCCTTCTATTTCCCATGAAGTGATGGGACCGGATGCCATGATCTTCGTTTTCTGAATGTTGAGCTTTAAGCCAACTTTTTCACTCTCCACTTTCACTTTCATCAAGAGGCTCTTGAGTTCCTCTTCATTTTCTGCCATAAGGGTGGTGTCATCTGCATATCTGAGATTATTGATATTTCTCCCAGCAATCTTGATTCCAGTTTGTGTTTCTTCCAGTCCAGCGTTTCTCATGATGTACTCTGCATATAAGTTAAATAAACAGGGTGACGATATACAGCCTTGATGAACTCCTTTTCCTGTTTGGAACCAGTCTGTTGTTCCATGTCCAGTTCTAACTGTTGCTTCCTGACCTGCATACAAATTTCTCAAGAGGCAGATCAGGTGTTCTGGTATTCCCATCTCTTTCAGAATTTTCCACAGTTTATTGTGATGCACACAGTCAAAGGCTTTGGCATAGTCAATAAAGCAGAAGTAGATGTTTTTCTGGAACTCTCTTGCTTTTTCCATGATCCAGCGGATGTTGGCAATTTGATCTCTTGTTCCTCTGCCTTTTCTAAAACCAGCTTGAACATCGAGAAGTTCACGGTTCACATATTGCTGAAGCCTGGCTTGGAGAATTTTGAGCACTACTTTATTAGCGTGTGAGATGAGTGCAATTGTGTGGTAGTTTGAGCATTCTTTGGCATTGCCTTTCTTTGGGATTGGAATGAAAACTGCCCTTTTCCAGTCCTGTGGCCACTGCTGAGTTTCCCAAATTTGCTGGCATATTGAGTGCAGCACTTTCACAGCATCATCTTTCAGGATTTGGAATAGCTCAACTGGAATTCCATCACCTCTACTAGCTTTGTTCGTAGTGATGCTTTCTAGGGCCCACTTGACTTCATATTCCAGGATGTCTGGCTCTAGGTCAGTGATCACACCATCGTGATTATCTGGGTCGTGAAGATCTTTTTTTGTACAGTTCTTCTGTGTATTCTTGCCATCTCTTCTTAATATCTTCTGCTTCTATTAGGTCCATACCATTTCTGTCCTTTATCGACCTCATCTTTGCATGAAATGTTCCTTTGGTATCTCTGATTTTCTTGAAGAGATCTCTAGTCTTTCCCATTCTTTGTTTTCCTCTATTTCTTTGCATTGATCGCTGAAGAAGGCTTTCTTATCTCTTCTTGCTATTCTTTGGAACTCTGCATTCAGATGTTTATATCTTTCCTTTTCACCTTTTCTTTTCGCTTCTCTTCTTTTCATAGCTATTTGTAAGGCCTTCCCAGACAGCCATTTTGCTTTTTTGCATTTCTTTTCTATGGGAATGGTCTTGATCCCTGATAGCTTTATATTTACCCCCAATTTTAGAGGAAAGCATCCAGTCTGTTATCAAGTTTGATGTTAGCTCTGGGGATACTTTTGGAGAAGGAAACAGCAACCCACTCCAGTGTTCTTGCCTGGAGAATCCCAGGGACGGGGGAGCCTGGTGGGCTGCCATCTATGGGATGGCACAGAGTCGGACACGACTGAAGCGACTTAGCTAGGGATATTTTTGTAGATATCCTTTACTAGGTTAAGATTCTCTTGCTGTTGACATAACTTTTAAAAAATTATGCATGGGTGTTGAATTTTGTTATGTGCTTTTTTCTGCATCTACTAATATAATCAGATTTTTTCACTAGTCTCTTACTAGAGTGAATTACATTTATTTTTAGAATGTTAAAGTAGACTTGTATTATTGGAATGAACCTCAATTAATTATGAAATAATATATGTTTGTATACGGTACGTATGAATTAATAAATGTTTGCAAATGCTGTGTGTACGTGGGTGCTCAGTCACTCAGTCGTGTCCGACTCTCTTACTCCATGGACCATAGCCCGCCAGGTTCTTCTGTCCATGGAATTTCCCAGGCATGAACACTGAAGTGGGTTGCTGTGTCCTCCTCCAGGGCATCTTCCCGACCCAGAGATTGAAGCTGCATCTCTGGTGTCTCCTGCATTGGCAGGTGGATTCTTAACCACTGTGCCACCTGGAAAGCTGTGTTTGTGTATACATACATACATAGGGTATGCTGGTATTTTCTTGAGGATTTTTGAATCTATATTCATGAAGATATTTATACTTTTCTTGTATGTCTGTTTGGGTTTAGTCTCAGTGTAATGCTAGACTCAAAATGAGTTTGGATGTATTCTTTCCTCTTCCATTTTCTGAAAGAGCTACTGTGAAACTGATACAGTGTCCTCCTTGAGTATTTGGTAGAATTTCTAAGTGAAACCATCTGAGCCTGGAGTTGTCTTTGTTGGAAGGATTTTAATTGTAAATTTAATTTAAAAAATTATTCATTTTAATTGGAGGATAATTACTTTATGGTATTAGTTGTAGGCCTATTCAGGTCATCTGTTTGTTTCAGTTTGATATTTTGTGTCTTTCAAGGAATTATCTGTTTTATATTTAAGTTGTCAAAAATGCTATTCATAATGTCCCTTATTATCCTCTTAATGTTAGTAGGGTTTGTAGTGATAGTATCTCATTCCTATTATTGGTAATCGTGTCTTTCTTTCATTCTTTGTAAATCTGCATAGAGATTTACATCTCTATCTGATGAGAAAGATCAAATCTGATAAAAATCAATTTTATTGGTCTTTTCAGAGAGTTGGCTTTTTGTTTCATTGATATTTTTTTCTGCTATTTTTGTGTGTGTGTGTTGTTGTCAGTTTCATTAATTTTTTCTCTTGCCTTTATTGTTTCACTTTTTTCTGCTTGTTTTTGATGTAATGTGTCAGGTTTTGAACCCCGGTCTCCGGCATTGCGGGCAGATTCCTTACTGTCTGAGCCACCACGGAAGCCCAAGATGGAATCTTATATTAATGATTTTGAACTTTCTTATATAAGCTTTTAATGATACCATTTGCCCTCAATGGACTTTGGCAGAATCCAGCAGATTTCGATGTATTGTAATTTCATTTTATTTTTATTTATTCAAAATGTATTCTAATTTCCCTGGGGACTTCCTTTTTGACCTGAGGATTATTTAGAAATGTGTTGTTTAATTTCCAAATATTTGGGCATTTTCCAGTTATCTTTCTGTTATTGTTTTTAGTTTAATCCTGCTGTGGTCAGAAAACATACTTTGTTGCCTTTAATTTCTTTTAAATTTGTTTATTTTGTGGCCCAGGATGAATGTTCCACCTTCACTTGAAAGAATAGGCTGTTGCTGGAGTATATTAAAAATGTCAAGTCAAATTGGTTGGTAGTATTATTTACTTCTACTTTTTTATCAATTTTTCCATATACTTTTTCCATAAGTTTCTGAGAAGTATTGAAGTCTTCCAGTGTATTTGTGGATATATTTTTCCTCTTTTCTGTTCTGTCAGCTTTTGCTATGTATTTTGATATTCTGTTGTTAGATGAATAAAATAGTTTTTTTTTTAATGTCTCCTTGTTGAATTGATGCTTTTGTCATCATGAAACATTCCTTTTTAATCCTTATTTTTTTGGTTCTGATACCTTCTTTGCCTAATATAGCTACTCAAGCTTTCTTTTGATTTGAATTTGCATGATATGTTTTTATTTCTTTTGACTTTTAACTCACCTATATCCTTGTATTTAATGTGAGTTTTTTGTAGACAAAATATAGTTTGGGTCTTTGGTATTAATGTTGCATTTCCTCATACTTAATCCTTTAGTGTGTGTGTTTAAACCATTTTCACTTAACATAATTACTGATATAGTTGGATTTAGGTCTACCATTGTATTATTTTCTGTTTTTATCTTCTGTTTTTTCCCTTCTCTGGTATCTCTTCCTGCCTTTTTTTTTTTTTTTGGTATGATTTGAAATTTTAGTATGTTGAAATGCTTTTTTGACTCTATTTTATTCATAGGGTTTTAAAAAATGTACAGTGTACATAACTGACTTTTGCAGTCTACTTTACACATCTTTATCCTTCCTACCTACACAGTGCTAGAGTTTTTGCTTTATGTATCATACATATTTTTAAAAGCTTTGAGATGAAAAATAATCTATTTACCCTGTTATTTATTATTTCTCTTGGTCCTTCGTTCCTGGTATTTCCCTTTGACATGACGGACTTCCCTTAAGCATTTCTTTTATTGTTAGTCTGCTGGCGACAGATTCTATTTGCTTTCTTTTGTCTGAGAATGTCTTAATTTTGATTTCATTCCTAAAGTGTATTTTCACTGAATCTGTAGACGTGGGCTGATTAATTCTTTTCCTTTAGGACTTGAACAGTGTTGTTCCACTGTCTTCGGCCCTCCATGGTTTCTCATGAGAAATCCACAGTCATTTGGATCCTTTCCTGTGTTAAATGTCTTTTTTCCCTCTGACTGCTTTCAGCCATTTGATTACAATGTGTCTGGATATGATTTTGAGTTTATCTTTTTTGAGGTTCATTTGGCTTAAAGCATCTGTAAATTAGTGTTCCACCAGGTTTAGGGTTCTGTCTACCATTATTCCTTCATATACTTTTTCTGCACCCTGATCATTCTCCTCCGCTTCCAGGAATCCGGTAATACACATGTGTAACCTTTTGAGTTTTGTCCCACATGTCCTTGAAATTCTGTTCCTTTAAAAAAAAAAAAATCAATCTTCTTCAGACTGGTTAATTTCTGTTGATTTATCTTCAGGTCCACTGACACTTTCCCTCTTCATCTCTGTTTTGCTAGCGAGACAACCTGCTGAATTTTTAGATTTCAAAATTTTAGTGTGAGTGCTTTACAAATTTTTAACTTTTTGCACTTGCGTCAAAATAAAAATGGGAAAAAAATTTAATACTCTTTCGTTTTTATGATTTCTTGATTTCTATGGAGACGTTTCCCTTTCAACTCAAGAGTGTGTTCATGTTTACCACAGTTATAATTGCTTTAAAAAAATCTTCATTAATTTTAAGATCATCTTAGACTGGTCCCTATTGTTTGCTGTTTTCCTTGTGAATGGGTCAGAATTTCCTAGTGTTTTGTATGTGGAATGAGTTTGGATTGTATCCTGGACTTTTTGAATATTGTTTTCTGAGACTCTGAGTCCTGTTAAAGGCCCCTTGAGAACGCTGGTTGCGTTTCTTCGTTTAGGCAGGCAGTCAGCCCACTTAGGTTTGTACCATTTCGGTGGGTGGTTTTCCCAATGTCAGTCCTGTTTTCCAACCCTTGGCTCTGCTGCTTTGGGTCCACTTCATGCCTTCCTCACTCTGGGTTTCATTTCAGATGCGGGTGGTGGTTTAGGTCATAGACTAATTCTCAAAGCTTGTGTTGGGTTTCTTTGTGTCTGTGTCACAAAGTGCACAGTTGGAAGGCACTGGTTTATACACAGTATTAGAGGACCTCCTTCTCCAGATCTTTCCTCATTGGATTTCCCCAGTACTCTCTGACTCACAGGGGTCTGTTTTCCTATTTCTGTTGGGGAAAAAAAAGGCTAGTTCCCTGTGCTGTTGCATAGTTCTGCCCCTTTGGGCTGCCCTAGGGAATAGAGCAATAGGGGTTGAGTGGAGTGGGAGGTTTGGGGGAAGACCGAGACAGAGAGAGAAATGCTGATACCGTCACATTCTTCAGACCGCTTGGGTTCATTTGCACAGTTCCTTTGAGTTAAGTGATGGGTTTTCTCTCTAGATCTTAATGCTTGAGTCATAGCTGTGGCAGAACTGCATGGCTGGGACTGCAGCTGGTTTCTGGGCAGGGCAGGGAGAGGAAAAAAGGACGGACGCCCTCCATACACTCCTGTTTGCAGGAGTACCTTTCCCAAGTCCTCTGTCTGTTGTTGTTGTAGCCATTTGTGCCTCCCGTGTAGTTCTGGGGGTCAGGTTCAGCCTTGAGTCAAGTCAGGAATGTAAAGAAGAGGGGTCAAATCTAGAAACCACCATTGAACTGGTTCTTTAGGGTTTTACTTCCCTCCCTAAATCACCTGCTCTTGTTTATTTCTCAGAGTTTTCAAGTGGCTGCATTTTGTGTTTTGTCCAGAGTTTTCAGAAGAGGATGTAAAAGTATTTCTCCATCTTGGGGTGGTATAAAGAAACAAAAATAGTGTTTTTTAAAATTATTATTTGATTTGCCAATAATAAAATACACATTATAGAAAGTCTGGGAAATACAAAATTAAGGGGAAAACTACCCGTGTTACTGTAACTTAAATTTAAGTACTCCAGGCATTTTTACGTATACCGATTCTCATCTTTTTTTTAATTTGGCTGTGTGAAGTCTTAACTGCCACACTCAGGGTCTTCATTGTGTTGTGAAGGGTTTTTTGCTACAGTGCTTTCTAGTTTTGGCCTGGGGGCTCCAGAGCATTGGGGCTCAATCGTTACAGTGTAGACTTGAGTTGCTCCATGGCATGTGGGATTTCGTTTCCCAGACCAGGGACTGAACCTGTATCCCCTGCATTGCAAGGCGGGTTCTTAACCACTGGACCACCATCAGTTCAGTTCAGTTCAGCTGATCAGTCGTTTCCAAATCTTTGCGACCCCATGAATTGCAGCATGCCAGGCCTCCCTGTCCATCACCAACTCCCGGAGTTCACCCAAACTCACGTCCATCGAGTCAGTGATGCCATCCAGCCATCTCATCCTCTGTCGTCCCCTTCTCCTCCTGCCCCCAATCCCTCCCAGCATCAGAGTCTTTTCCAATGAGTCAACTCTTCGCATGAGGTGGCCAAAGTATTGGAGTTTCAGCTTTAGCATCATTCCTTCCAAAGAACACCCAGGACTGATCTCCTTTAGAATGGACTAGTTGGATCTCCTTGCAGTCCAAGGGACTCTCAAGAGTCTTCTCCAACACCACAGTTCAAAAGCATCAATTCTTCGGACCACCATGGAAGTCCTCAATTCTCACTTTTTAATATACAGTTTTTAGTGGTGATCACATCAAATACAATTTTGTATCTAGCTTTTTTTCACTTATTACAAAAGAAACTTGTTTTGTGTTATTAAAATTATACTTACAATGATTTTATGAGTTAATTGAATAAATACACTATCGTTTATTCAGGCATCTCTCTGTCATTGGATGGTTTTTTTTGCCAAATATTTGCTCCCATAAAATTGCTGTGATTAACATCTCTGTGGATAAACACTTCCCTAATTTTAGATTGTTCTTTCGGCTATCTTTCCAGACACATAATTACTAAGTCAAAGGGTATGAATGTTTTTAAGAGACTTGCTGCATAATTCTAAATTGTATGACACCATCATCTTAGCAACATGTAGGGTTGATCAAAGAGTTTTTCTGTAAGATGTTACGGGCTCTTTGGCCAACCCAGTACTGTCCCACTAGCAGTGTGTCATGGAGAAGGCAATGACACCCCACTCCAGTATTCTCGCCTGGAAAATCCCATGGGTGGAGGAGCCTGGTGGGCTGCAGTCCACGGGGTCATGAAGAGTTGGACACGACTGAGCGACTTCACTTTCACTTTTCACTTTCATGCATTGGAGAAGGAAATGGCAACCCACTCCAGTGTTCCTGCCTGGAGAATCCCAGGGGCGGGGAGCCTGATGGGCTGCTGTCTACGGGGTCGCACAGAGTCGGACACGACTGAAGTGACTCAGCAGTAGCAGCAGCAGTGTGTCAGAGGGCCCCATTCCTAGCAATGGAGGTTGCTTCATAATCTTTTAGAAACCTTTATCTTCCATCTCCCTGGACCCCTTGGACATAACCAGGAATCTGCTCACCATAGGAATACGTATATGTATATATGTATGCATATATGCTTGTTATAGCTGTATTCAATTTATTTTCCATAGATTTCCCCCCTACAGTAGATTATGAACCATGCACACTGAAAGTGTTTATTTTATATCCCCAGAACCCAATACATGCATGCCTGCACTTTAAGAAACACTGGCTAATTGAATTAATGCATATCTACAGTAATAAATGCATTCCTCTGAAATGCTCTTGCTTCTGCTTGTTTTTAATGTTCCAGTGACTTAGAGGAACATCTTACTTTTTCTTGTCTGTTTCCACGTGCGTGTGTCTGTTACTGGTGATGGTGGGAAGTGCTGTGTGTGGACTACTGTCTCAGCACTGCTACGTTATGAATGACAGTTCTTGATTCGCAGGATTAAAATGAATATAGGTTCACGTGGCTTGAGCAGTTATTTCAGACTCCGATATATGACAGCAAAACGCAAGTCTTTGTGTATGTTATGTTAAGTAATGTTGTGTGCTGTGCAGTAAGTAAATGCTTTTTTGTCTTTGTTTTTATCTTCATTTCTTTCCCTGTCCTTTGAAGGTTCTACATTTTGTGTCTATAAAAACTTTAATATATATGATTGAAATCATTTTGCTATTGGTCAAAGAACTCTGAGAAACATTTGGCTTCACTCTTAGAAAGTAAAAACAGATTAAAAATGATAAAATACCATAAGTGGTTTTTCGAGGAAGGGCATTTGAGATAATAAAATTTTTCACCTATAAAAACATTGCCTGAGCTTTCTGCTTTTTTCTCTCCCCCTAATTCTCTAGGACGTACCCAAACTCGGTTAAATCTGGATTTTAACGATTTCCAAATAGGTACTCACTTTAAAGTAAACAGGCCATGAAATAACTGTAGGCAAATAGGCACAGCAGAATATAAAATAGAAATAAAGTGAGGCAAAATCTCACTTGATTGTCAGTTATATGTATTCTCTTTGGATCTTAATCCATTAATGTGGACCGACACGTCAGAATTGTCATTGTAACTTTCACCTTTTTTTCCCTGGCAGTGTTTTCCATCTTTCCCTATCACTAAGCATCCTTTTATGTCCTTCTACAAGCACCACCAAGGGGCAAACACCCACCTTTTTCTTTTCTCGTTTAATGAAATATTTGTTCTAGTTTCAAATTGCCTTTAGGTGATCCTGAATTCTGACATGCTATCTCTGGCTCTCAAGATGAGTTGGGGTTTAGAATCTGACAGCTGGTTTGGCCTGTATCATTCATTCATTCAAAAAAATGATCGGGTGTCTGTTATGTGCCGGGTGTAGTACAGACATGGAGTATACATGTGATAAGACACAGTGTCTGCGCTAATGGACCTCATGTGGGGACCAAGTCAACAGGCACCTGCCGATCACGGTGCTGTGAAAGGCACCAGGATAAGAGTGAATGCGTGGTTCTTTGAGGGCATCTACAGTAACCTTGGGCTTCCCAGGTGGCTCAGTGGGTAATCTGCCTGAAATGCAGGAATGAAGGCAGACGCAAGTTCGAAGATCCCCTGGAGGAGGGCATGGTGACCCACTCCAGTATTCTTGCCTGGAGAATCCCGTGGACAGAGAAGCCTGGTGGGCTACAGTTCATAGGGTTGCAAAGAGTCGGACACGACTGAAGCAACTGAGCACGCACGCATGCACAGTAACCTTGGTGAATCAGGAATCGTTTCTGGGAGGCAGTGAGCACTTCAGCTGTTGATGTTATTGATTTATCATCTGGGATATAAAAAATCCTTCTGTGCCTTTGGATATGGGTGTTTGGCTCTCACCCCTGGGTTTCCAAGTCAGTCCTTATGACTCTATACCTTACTACTCAAGCAATCTGTCCTTTCTCTTTCTGGCACTACATCTTTAACACCATGAAGCATCCAAAGAAGTCTTCTTGGAATCTGTGATGAAATGCATAAGGCACATTTATTCAGGGCCCCGGGCTTTCTCCCCTCCCTCTCTGGATCCTTGGGCCAACTGAGAACAGTCTTTCCATCCATGTTTCCCAAGAGCTGTTTGCCAGAAAGAGTGCTGGAGGAAGCAGGTGGTTAAGGTGAAGTTGTGTGTGGCCTGGCTAACTCTTTGGCTATTGACAAATTGTTATTTAAATTTCTCAGAGGCAAAAGAGGGAACTTTTGTCAGCAATTTCAAACAGAGGAAAAAGTGTTGTCGCTAGAGAAATGATAATTTAAAACATACTGTTTTCCATTTTGGAGCTCGTCCTGGTAGCTGTGTGTATTTTCTTTCCCAGCTGGGTGAATGACACTCTGTCAACTTCCAGCAAATTGGGGTGAGTGTCTTGGCTCCAGTCCCCAGGTTATGGCTGAGTAACTGTAAGCGCCACGTTGGCTACACATTCTCCCCTTGAAACATACACAACTATAGGAATTCACATTAAAAAAAAAAAAAACCCACCCATATCTCTTGGTCTTATATATCACTTTACAAATAGATTGAGTGTAATTTTTTTGAGGGGGAATACATTTAAACAGAATATATTTATTGTTTGTTATAGTCAGTGGTGGTGTAGGTTTTAAGGTTTTTTAATTGAAGTATAGTTAATTAACGATGTGTTAGTTTCAAGTGTACAGCAAAATTATTCAGTTATGATATATATATATATATACACACACTTATATTCTTTTCCATTATGGGTTATTACAAGATATTGAATATAGTTCCATGTGCTGTACAGTAGGTCCTTGCTTACTCATTTTATATATAGAACTGTGTATATGTTGGCCACCTGATGTGAAGAGCTGACTCATTGGAAAAGACCCTGATGCTGGGAAAGATTGAGGGCAGGAGGAGAAGGGGACGACAGAGGATGAGAAGGTTGGATGGCATCACCGACTCAGTGGGCATGAGTTTGGGCGAATTCAGGGAGATAGTGAAGGACGGGGAAGCCTGGCGTGCTGCAGTTCATGGGTTCACAAAGAGTCAGACACGACTCTGCGACTGAACAGCAGTGTGTATGTTAATCCTAAACTCTTTAGATCTAGATTGTTTGGGTTCAAATCTGGTTCTATTTAACTTTGTTAAGTCACTGAATCTTGTGTCTCGTGTAAAATGGGAACAGTAATAATCACTTTCTGTAAGAATTAAATAAATTTATATTCATGCACGCATGCATGGGTGTGCTCAGTCATGTCCTCTCTTTGCAACCCCATGAACTATAGCCCACCAGGCTCTTCTGTCCATGGGATTTTTCCAGGTAAGAATACTGGAGTGGGTTGCCATATCCTGTTCCAGGGCAATCTCCCAACCCAGGATTCGAACCATGTCTCTGGAGTCTCCTGCATTGGCAGGTGAATTCTTTACCACTGTGCTACCTGGGAAGGCCCCAGGTTTATATACATAGAGCACTTAAAACAGTACCTGGCGTAGGAAAAGTACTGAAGTGCTATTGGAAGTCATTAAAAATGAACAACACTGAATTATATGGCATCAGAGAATAACAGAAGTGGGAACTGATTAGGGTTTTTGTTAAAGATCTGCATAGCCGTTGAAGATTGCTTTGTGTGGCATGTATAAATTAAAAGAAATATGTTGGCAGTTTCTGTATTCACTGTATTGTGACATTTTTCTACTCTGCCCTCCCTGATCCATATCTAAGGGAGAATTTTGGTCCCCTCGGACATATCTCATTCTTTTATCATAGTTAGTTATCATATAAGTTAATTTAAATCACCCTTGAGGTTACTAGTCCAATGGTAGTCTCTGGCAGCCTTTTTAAAAGTGTCTCATCTTAAATAAGTTTCATAAATAAAGCTTGTTTATTAGAGTCTGGGTTTTTTTTTTTTTTTTTACTCTTTCATGTTATTTATTTACTTGCTATTTCTTCGGAGTGCTTTCTTTTTTTGTTTGAACTTTGTTTTGTGAATGGAGTTTCTCCCTTTGTTTATAATGTTGCTTTGAAATGCTTTCTGTCTGCTTCTTCCTGTTTCATTTCTTACCAATTTGAGGAAATTTTTTCTTTCATTTAGTAATAAAATGAAAGGCTTGAAGTGCATTTAATGCAGCTTCCACATTGTCTTATTCCTGTTTGCATTAGAGCAGTGAGTGAATCTCAAGTTCAAGGACAATTGTTGCACAGCCTACATATGTGAAGCTTTAAAAGCAATATAAGGGGTAATTTTCATTTGGTGAAGTTTGACTCTTGTTCTCCTCTCAACAAAAATCCTTTAAAGTCACTAGGGTAGGCTCTTCTCTGAGTGCTTTGCTATATATATGGATTCATAATCTGTGATAAAGCTTTATCATCAGTCTGCCTCATTGTAAATGTTGCCTAAATGAAAAGGAACTTTTCTATTATATCTCACTTCAGTCTCTATTCAGGGAAGACCATGACATGTGCCCTTTAATTGGCTTAAACATAGCTCATCTCAAAGTTAATAAACCTTTCCAGAAATGCCCTTCCCATAACATATACGGAAAATTGTACTTAAATGATAAAAGGACGCTTAGGGGAAAACACTCTCTGCTGCTGCTGCTGCTGCTAAGTCACCTCAGTCATGTCCGACTCTGTGCGACCCTATAGACGGCAGCCCACCAGGCTCCTCTGTCCCTGGGATTCTCCAGGCAAGAACACTGGAGTGGGGTGCCATTTCCTTCTCCAATGCATGAAAGTGAAAAGTGAAAGTGAAGTCGCTCAGTTGTGTCCGACTCTGTGCGACCCCATAGACGGCAGCCCACCAGGCTCCTCCACCCATGGGACTTTCCAGGCAAGAGTACTGGAGTGGGGTGCCATTGCCTTCTCCAAACACTCTCTAGCAGCTGCTATTAGATTTTTGGTAAAAGGTCGCTAGTATGTGCTAGTCTTATTCTTTCTTAACACCCGAAGCTCACAATTTACTTATAAACACATTTCCCCAGTGTTTTCAGATACTTTTCCTCAAAATATAAACGTAATATTCTTCAGTGTCTCCCTTGGTGTGGACTTTTCCTATTGAGTCCCCTGAATTTTGCACCCTTTTTATTGATCTGGCAGCTTTGAACACACTCAGCTTGTTTTGAATGCTCCTTGTTTCCTCTAGTTTTTCTTTCTTTCCTGAGATTCTGTGTAGATATTGTTGAGTTATGAGATACCGAGTGGGTTGTAAAACTCAAAAGTGGCTTTGTTTTGTTCCATTTACCTCAGCTAACAGTTCTTAGGTGCCTATGCTGTGCCATGTTGAAGATGCCCAAGTGTATACAGTGGATACATGCTTTTGAAATTGAAATCAGTGGTGAAGCTATCTGGAAAGGTGTCATTTCTGTACGTCATGCCAAGTGTAATGATAGAAGCACCCATGGAAAGTGCCATGAGAGCCCAGAGAAAGAGCACATAAGTAGGCAGGCTGGCCAGCCATGGAAAGTTTGCTGGAAGAGCTTAATTTTAAGGGAGAGTAGGATTTAATTAGAAAGAGTGAGCGTAAACCTCAGATGCAGGGTGGCACTCCAGCCAATGGGAACAATTTTACACGGTTATGTAAAATATCAAAATCATGTGGTCATTGCAGGATATAGTCAGGTCTGCTAAAACGTGACATATGCATTGCTAAAAATCACTGTTGCAGAATTGCACAATGAAAAACCACTTGGCTTATGGGGTAAAGGGGATTGGAGCGAAGCATTCAAAAGCTGTATAATCGTAAGGGATTTGATTTAGGTCATACCTGAATGTTCAAGCTGATTTTAGAAAAGGCAGAGGAACCAGAGATCAAATTGCCTACATCCGCTGGATCATCGAAAAAGCAAGAGCGTTCCAGAAAAATATCTACTTCTGCTTTATGGACTATACCAAAGCCTTTGTGTGGATCACAACAAACTATGGAAAATTTGGAAAGAGACAGGAATACCAGACCACCTGACTTGCCTCTTGAGAAATCTGTATGCAGGTCAGGAAGCAACAGTTAGAACAGGACATGGAACAACACACTGGTTCCAAATAGGAAAAGGAGTGCGTCAAGGCTGTATATTGTCACCCTGCTTATTTAACTCATATGCAGAGTACATCATGAGAAACGCTGGGCTGGAAGAAGCACAAGCTGGAATCAAGATTGCTGGGAGAAATATCAATAACCTCAGATATGCAGATGACACCACCCTTATGGCAGAAAGTGAAGAGGAACTCAAAAGCCTCTTGATGAAAGTGAAAGAGGAGAGTGAAAAAGTTGGCTTAAAACTCAACATTCAGAAAACGAAGATCATGGCATCCAGTCCCATCACTTCATGGCAAATACATGGGGAAACAGTGCAAATAGTGACAAACTATTTTGGGGGGCTCCAAAAATCACTGCAGATGGTGATTTCAGCCATGAATTTAAAAGACACTTTCGCCTTGAAAGAAAAGTTATGACAAACCTAGACAGCATATTCAAAAGCAGAGACATTACTTTGCCAACAGAGGCCTGTCTAGTCAAGGCTATGGTTTTTCCAGTGGTCATGTATGGATATGAGAGTTGGACTATAAAGAAAGCTGAGCGTGGAAGAATTGATGCTTTTGAGCTGTGGTGTTGGAGAAGACTCTTGAGAGTCCCTTGGACAGTAAGGAGATCCAACAAGTCCATCCTATAGGAAACCAGTCCTGAATATTCATTGTAAGGACTGATGCTGAAGCTGAAACTCCAATACTTTGGCCACCTGATGCGAAGAACTGACTCACTTGAAAATACCCTGATGCTGGGCAAGATTGAGGGCAGGATGAGAAGGGGATGACAGAGGATGAGATGGTTGGATGGCATCACCAACTCGATGGACATGAGTTTGAATAAACTCCGGGAGTTGGAGATGGACAGGGAGGCCTGGCGTGCTGCAGTCCATGGGGTCACAAAGAGTGACACACGACTGAGTGACTGAACTGAACTGAACTGATTCAAAACTTCCTAAGTGACTTTCAAGGAAAAAGATAGAAACCTAATAAACATGAAATCACAGTTTTACATAAGTTAAGTGTTAGGAAATACAGAAATACCACAACAAATGTGGCACATTTCCTTGACAAGAATCTGAGGTTTACCTGTAGAAGCTGCTGTCAGAAGAAGGGTTGTAGCCTGTGAATTATTGCAAAGTGCTGCCCAGAGGGTTATCTGAGATAGGAGTGAAAATTGTTAACAGCAGCCTTGGTGGCGAGGCTCATAGTACAGCACAGGGAGCTGGTAGATGCTCAGGTATAGGGTCTGCCAGGTCCTTTGTATGCCTACCTGGCTTGGTTCAGCCGGCTTTGTTCTCTTTGTTCATCTGGTCTTCCCCAAAGATGACTTTGCACCTAAGCCAATGCAGAATCTGCTTATGCTTAAATTGTTTTCTGATACAGTGAATCATGTTGGAACCCATTCTTGAGCTGTAGCAGAACTGACTGTCTTGCGCCACTGGAGGGTGATAAGGCACATCTGGTGGGGGAGGGCAGGATAGTGGGGGCTGGGGCCCAGCCCGTGGCTTCCATTTTCATCTCCAGCATTTTTTAACCCTCTTTCATTAAGTAGGGTCATCAAGACTTCTTTAAACCTTTAGCAAGTCTGTCTGATCTTTCCTGACCTTCCTGGTTTTCTTGTCAGTTCTCTTCAGTACTCCACCTTGAATCCCAGAGGAGTTTCCCCTGTGGTCATGCCGTCTGTTTCTGACCTGGTTGCTCCTGAGTGGCCTGCTTTTTTGTCAGCAGCCCCAGCTTTTCCTTGGCCCTCCGTCCTCTCCTTTCAGGCCTTTTCTGCATCAGTGTGAGGCCACTGGGACCTCAGGCCTGTGCTCCCAGCTTTACACTGAGTGCCCCCCTTGCAGTAGTTTGGTTTCTGCGTGGACTGGTCACTCTTACACCTAAGATGTTGCTGCAGGTATGTCTGTATGTCGTGCTTTTGGAAAATTTACCCTCAGGTGCTCACTGTTTATATCTTTGCTTAGCAATTAAAGTGGACCTATGAAGGTGGAAGGACTTCCCTGGTGGCTCAGATGGTAAAGCGTCTGTCTACAATGTGGGAGAGCCGGGTTCGATCCCTGAGTCGGGAATTCTCTGGAGAAGAAAATGGCAGTCCACTCCAGTACTATTGCCTGGAAAATCCCATGGACAGAGGAGCCTGGTAGGCTACAGTCCATGGTGCCGCAAAGAGTCAGACACGACTGAGCGACTTCACTTACTTACTTACTTACTTACTTACTTACTTACTTATGAAGGTGGGGGGGAGGAGTAGGAGTTCTTTTAAATCATTTACCTATTTGGAAGTTACTAATCCCTTGCATCTCTCTCATTCAGTTGTGATAAGTAGCTGCTAACATTTTCTGAATGTGTAGTATAACATTCAGGTTGACTTGGGTTATCTCATTTCATCCCCACAATGGCCATAGGAAGTAGGTACTATTACTGTCTTCATTTTACACGGAAGCCGACTGAGAGTGAGACAGTTAAGTGGCTTGTCCAAAGTCACCCAGGTACTTGTTCAAGATCACATGGTCTAACGCACATAGGGCTCTGGAATGGTTTGATCCAGAGCCCGCACTATTGATCACTCCTGCATAATTGAAAATGTTTCCTTCAGACACTGTCATAGACATCTTGAACTTACACTGGAAGAGGGCAAATGTCACTGAAGGATGATGACATTTGGATAGTTTCCAAATCAGATATACTAGTATTCTAAGACTTTGCCCTTAGCCACATGAGTGTTATCTTCATCACACTGTATGTGTGGCATTCATTTAGAATATTTCAGTGCTGTGTTAATAAGTGTCAGCTAACTTTTTAATCCACACTGTATTATTAGTCTTTTGTTCTCCTTAGCTAAACTTGCCTTGTGGTAGCCCAGATGGGGAGAAGAGAAATGTGATCCTTACCCTGTTTCAGGTTATAGAATCCTTCCTATATACTGGGGTGAGAGAAGGGAGATGTTGTGCGATCTGCCTATGAGAAATGTGCTCAAGTATGAAACCTGAAAAGTTCATGACTGTAAATAAATCAACTTTTTACTTCTGTTGCTGTAGAGCTTAGTCACTCAGTCATGTTTGACTCTTTGCAACTCATGGACTGTAGCCCACCAGGCTCCTCTGCCCATAGGAGTTCTCCAGGCAAGAATACTGGAGTGGGTTGCCATGCCCTCCTCCAGGGGATCTTCCTCACCCAGAGATCGAACCCTTGTCTCCTGCATTGGCAGGCGGATTCTTTACTGTCTAAGCCACCAGGAAAGGTGTGTCTGTAAGCAAAATACTGAAGGTGAAAACGGAAAGCGAGGAAGCTTTAGCGCCATCTCGTGGAAAGACCGCCTCCGTCAGGCTCTGCCGTTTCTGCGACCATGCTTCTGCCGGTGGCACTTGGTGATGCTGGCACTCGGATGAGGGTGTTGCGACATGTTTGCAGCTAAGCATTTCTAACCAATGTTTCACCTCTAACAGTTAGGGAAGGATAAAATTGGATATCTGTGTCATAGGTAACATTGACTGTTTACAGTGCCCTTCCGTATGTGTTATTTTATTTATTGCATTTTTGTAAGGTAGACAGGGAAGCTATTATTCTCATTTAATAGGAGAGGAAATGGGCATTCTGGGAGGGTTAATTTACTTGCCCAGGGTCACAACCAGTAAGTGATAAAGCTGTGCCTTGAAATAACAGCCTTGTGTGTCTTAA
The DNA here is from genome assembly GCF_002263795.3 of Bos taurus. NCBI lineage: Eukaryota > Metazoa > Chordata > Mammalia > Artiodactyla > Bovidae > Bos > Bos taurus. The sequence goes on from NC_037332.1 coordinate 6,856,437, forward strand.
TCCAGGGGATTTTCTTGCTTTCCTGTGTTCTTCATAATGTATGAGACGGTTTCACGTGCAGGAGGCAGCTGTTTCATCAGACAACTGCTTCTGCAGCTTCTTTTATTATTTTATAGTATTTTGATGCCTCTCGTCATTTTCTTTGTGACTGGCAGTCTGGGATCTGAGGACTTCATATACTTAAGGAAGCCACAAGCCTAGTTTTTTCTAGAGCTGGATGGATAGAAAGTGGCAAGTCCATATGTATATGGGCTTCCCTGGTGGCTCAGGCAGTAAAGAATCTGCCTGCAGTGCGTGAGATCCAGGTTCGATCCCTGAGTCGGGAAGATCCCCTGGAGAAGGGAATGGCTACCCACTCCAGTATTCTTGCCTGAAGAATCCCATGGACAGAGGAGCCTGGTGAGCTACAGTCCTGGAGCCTGGTGAGCTACATTTGTTGGACAAATTATATATACAAATTATTTATATGTATATAATTTATGCATATGTATAATTATTATATACATATTATAATATGTATAAATACATGTATGTATTAATATATTAATACATAATTATATGTGTTAATTATGCATATATAATATGTATAATTATATACACATAAATAAATTATATTATATATTATATAATATACAAATTATGTATATATGTGTATATATACACACATGTATGTGTATATATGTGTGTGTATGTATGTATGTATATATATATATATATATATATATAGTTTGGAATTTGGCATCAAATGGTCTTTGTTGGGGAGAAAGAGCTCTATTTGTATGGGAAGCAAAGTTTAATTTTGGGTTTTAAGGGAGGAGAGGCCTCCGTACATGATTAGGCTGTGCTTTGCCCTGGGCCTAGTTAAAGGGAGTCAGAGTTTCTTGAACAAATAGAAAGCTCCTGCTTCTGCTTTGTCCTTACAGACTTTATCATCAAAGACTCCAGCTAACCCCCAGAGTTTCATTCTGGAGATTTCTATCCCTGCTGCTCTGTTAGTTGTCTGAGATCAAGGCATCTGTCTGTCCTCTTCATTACAGTATTCTTAGTTCCTAGGAGGCACTCAGATAATTGAGGGATGAATGAAGGAACGTTGTTTTTTGCCTCTTTCTTTTGGATCCGTACTCTCATTCATTAGGAAGTTGGTATGGTACAGTGGTTAAAGCTAGACTCTGGAGTCAGGAATATCTAGGTTTGATTCCTACATTTTTCTAATTATTACCTTATCCAAAATGTAAAATAAAGTTTATAATAGCCACACGATATTGTGTCTGTAAAGAATCCAGCATGTATTTGGCATGCAGGGAGTTTTGAACTGATGCTAGTTGCTGTTTTCATCATGATCGTTATCTGGATTCATTTAAACTTCCATATGTTTCGTAGGATGAACTGAAAATCCCAAGGGTATAATGTCTACTTTTGTTTCATCTCTAAATACAGATGCAATGCTTAAGATTTTGGTATCTCTCCAACCCCAAACTCTTCATCTCACCGAATCACTTTGCATATTTGGGTGCCAGCTAGACTCACGCTCATATTCTTTGGTCAGTCGGATAGCAGCTAGACCCTTTCACATTACTATCAACATTTGTGTTAAAGTTTTGTAGAAAACAGTGGCCTGCCTCTGGGCTATGCAGATCAGCATAAGCAAAGTGAAATCTTTCCTGGTGAACCTTTTGTACCTGGTAAAAAGACTCGTGTTTAATTGTCCCTGCAATTGTTTTTCATGTTTTACAGGAGTTTAGACCAGGGTTTCTCAACCTCAGCACGAGTGGTGTTCTAGGCTAGGATGGATAATCCTTTTTTTTTTTTAATTAAAAAAATTTTAAATTGAAGTATAGTTGATTTACAATATAGAGTTAGTTTCTGGTGTGTAGCAAAGTTATTCAGTTTATGTATATATATGTATATATATAAATTGTTCATTTTGTTTTATGTGTGTGTATATATGGCTTACCTGTTTTATGTATAGTAGTATGTATTTGTTAATCCTAAACTCCTAATTTAACCCTCCCCCTCCCGTTTCCTCTTTGGGGAACATAGGTTTTTTTTTTCTATGTCTGTTTCTGTTTTATAAATTATTTCATTTGTACCATTTGTTAAGATTCTACATATAAATGATATCACATGAAATTTGTTTTTCTCTGTCTCACTTCTCTCACTCACTGTGATAATCTCCAGGTCAGTCCATGGGCTGAATGGTTCTTTATTGTGGGGGCTGTCCTATGTATTGTAAGATGTTGAGCATCACCCCTGACCCCATCCGCTAGACGCCGGGGTGTTCTTTCCCTCCCAGTTGTGACAACTAAAAATGTCTCCAGGTGGGCCTAGTGTCTTCTGGGGGCCAGGATCACCGCTGGTTGAGAACCGCTGCTGCAGGCCTGTGAAGTGCTAGAAAAGCCTCCTTTTAACAAATAACTGGCTTTTCTCATGTCTTGCTTTCTCAGTGTCCTTCATTCTCTCAGCTCCCTCCTTTTCTCTCTGAAGATACCCGTGTGCTTAGGTTGAGGGAATAACTAAAGTGCCGTTCTGCCATTTCAAAAGCATCCAATGATTATAAAAGTCTCAAGGGCCAAAACAATCTGCAGAATGTAAAAGTAGTGTTCTTGTTCTCATTTATTAAGGAAATTCAACTTTTGAAGGAAGGATGGGCTTTTGTCAACATTCTGAGACAGTGACATTTGTCATGCTTCCTACTTTCTTTTATCTCCATATGTTTCCTTTCCCAAACTTCAAACTTATTCCTTAATTATGCTCTATAATGCAAAACATTTTACTGTCAGTCCTCACTTTATAAGGAGTTCCATAGGTATTGGATCTCAGCTAATTATTAGAGGAGCCAGATGATCCATCTGATTTATGTGAAATCAGAAATACAGTTGACCCTTGACCAGCATAGGTTCGAACTCTGTGGGTCCACTTAAATGCAGAGTTTTAAAAAAATACATATTACAGTACTACATGTGATCAGTTGAATCCATAAATGCAGAACCTGATTGTAAAATTACATATGGATTTTCAAGGATCTGTACCCCTAACCCTTAGGTAGATCAAGGGTCAAGTATAATTCGTGGGAAGCAGTATATTGCTCTTCTTAGCATTTGCATTTTGTTGACAGTAAAGCTTTCTATTAATAATTTAAATAAATTTCATGAATTGTTCTGTTGATACAATGAAATGAAGCATTTTCAGCAGATGGGTGAGATACTTTTAAACAGAGGAGTCTGCCTTGCACTTATTAAGTCATGTCTCCCAGCCAGCTACTCTTTCTATATAGTGACAACCAAAATCCATTTCAAGAATTTTAAAATAGAGTCTCATTTTTTTTTGCCATTTTGTAGCTTCTTTGAGTCTTCCCCTATTAAGTATAATCATTTCTTCTAATTAAACTAATTTTGTTGTTATTGGTATTGATGGGACTTCCCGTATTTATGGTCTGCCAGCGGATAAGGACATTGAGCAGTGGGACAGTTGATTGGGCATTGATCCAAGCTGATGGAGGCTGGAAGTGAAATTTCAAAATTGTATGAGTTATCTGGGAGGCTTTGGAGAGAAGTGGTGTTGAAGATCTGGTTATGGGAAAGAGTTAATTTATTCTGAAGATTTAAATAACTTTAGAAGAGAAGAGACAACTGGAGAAAAATGTTCTATGTGGCAGAGATGAGGATACTCTAATGAGGAAGATTGGGGGAAGATTAGAGAGACTGTCGGAGAACTTTTGAAAGCTTGCATAGAAGAGCTCTGTAAGGATTTATTTATTGTCTGTAAAATGAGACTATTGGCTTGCTGTCCTCTGAGTCTAATACTCTGTTATTACTAGATGACATTCTTGAGAAGCTGAGAAAGTGGGAATGCTTGCTCTTTATACCAAAAATGCAATAGGAGGACCTTCTTCTCTGTACTTCATTATAGGGAATGTCAGTAACAGGGAAATAACCACAGGCTGTGAGGGTTGTTTAGGCAGAAACCTTGGGCGTATTTCCTCTCCTTTTATGCTTGAGTGTATTTGTGTTCACAGGCTTAGGATTTACAGGTATCTGAGTTTGATTCAAAATAAATTTTTCACTTAACATATTTCCATGGGAAGGGATAAATTAGGAGGTTGGGATTTATATGTATACCCACTACTGTAATATAAAATAAATAACAACAAGGACCTATTCTGTGTGTGTGTATAACTGAGTTGCTGTGCTGTCCACCTGAAACTTACGTGGTACCGTAAATAAACTATATTCTAATAAGAACAAATGAAAAAATAAGATGCTCTCATGGGACTAATTAGCTTTCATAGGTCTTGCTTTCTTTCTGGATGTTGTGAAGTATCATAGAATAATTTAGTGGAATCACTTTCTTCTTTCATAATTTCCAAAATTTGTCTGGGACGATCTTTAAAAACATGTCATCAGAGCAAGTACAGAGGCAGTCAAAGCAATGCCTCTCAGTAGAACATGACATTAGAAAAGTCATTCTTCAACAAGCCATTCTTAAGTGCCTACAATATGCGAGGCATTGTGCTGTATGCTGGGGCTATTAAAGAGGAAACAAACAAATGCAACATCAACCATTTTCAAATTGTAGTTTGCCCTTCTCAGATCACAGAGGTGCAGTGATTAGCATGGAGTCAATACACAATACTAGGGACCCACGGGCTCGGAGTACAGATGGCCAGGGCCCTTTGCTCTGGACATGTCTAAACATCTGGGGTCAGCTGCAGAGGAAGTTTCTGAAGGCAGGGGGAGAAGTGGAGAAAGGTACCCCAGCGTGGGAGTGGCTGTGGTTCTTGTGGAGTCATTTTCTGGTGTTCTGGATGGATTCTTGGTACACCCTGCCCCATTTAAGTTTTTCTGAAAGATTGATTCTGGGTTCAGGTTTCAGCTAGAGGCCATACAATTCTTGGGTCTTTTCCAGGCTATGGGAAAAGGCCAAAAACAGGTTAAAATTCTGGTGCAGGCTCTACTTTCATGGAGGGTCTTCCTACCTACAAGTGGGTCACCTGTGTGCTTTTGTGGGATCTTCAGGCTGAACCTCTGTCTCCTTCAAAGAAGTTCTGGGTTGCTAAATGGCCCAGATTCGAAAGAGAGAAGCCTCGGACAGGAAGGTTAGAAGTGGGTTGTTAATGACGGTTTAATGTAACCAGTTGTTATCCTTGTGGTAAAATGTCTAACTGGTAAAGAGATTGAATTCCACCTCTGGCTTTCAGCTCCCTTTGTGACTGTCAAGTCATGTTTATTCGTTGGGACTCTGCTTCACATCTGTCACATGAAGAAATTAGACTCCATAATTTCTAAAATTGATCAAAGCAGAAATTGTCTCTAATTGTGTGTCTTCTTGCTATTTCTAGTGTTTTTTTTTTAAGAATAGGATTTATTCTGAAGCAATTTATCTAGTTAACAAAATTGTGCTTGTAAAACTCTTCTTTGCGTTAAAGAGGGAGCTGTTTTAGGGTAGGAGTAAGCACCCATGCTTCCTCTTCCAAATAAGATGCCCCATTTAGTCCTACTGCCAAGATCAAGATGGGTTCTTCGGGTGACCTGCAGCATCAGAGGAGAATAGCGATGATGAAATGGGAGAGAATGGATTGGTTGTTGTTGCTGCCTGAGTGGACACAGGCATGGGGCCTCAGGCTTCTGGCTGCCAGTATCATTCTTGCCATATATCTAGAGAAAACGGGCATGGCTTCTGAGTTGGGAGATTCAGGGGGTAACTTACAACAGAGAGTATTTCTGTGTAGAAGGAAAAGGATAGCAATGGGCAGTGGTAGCCAGCTTCAGAAAACGCAGGACTGGTTTGAGATTAAAACCTCATGATGTCCAGAAAAATGATTATGTATGAATGGTACATTCTGACTGGATTTGTCATCAGCCATAGTGTTTGATTCATACTGACCTCTTTTGTAGGAAAAATAAAATAAAATTAGGTACACATGGCTGTTAACATCAAAGAAGCAATCCAGATCTAAAGAAAGAGCTGGACGCTTTCCTCGCATTATCTCCAAAGCTGTCAGTGATGTAAAATGTGATCGTGAGCTTCTGCTATTGTGGCAGTGTTATAAGTAGGAGGGGTCCCAGATGAAATGTGTGTGACTGGCACTTACATCCTTGATTTTGATTTATAAAAACAAGAACAGAATCATGAAGGGAGTGTAAGATTTACCCTACCTAATCTGTCATGTTGTTGGGTTACATCCAATTTTATAACTTCTTTCAGTACAGTTTTGCCCCCTTCCATCTTACTAGAAAAATAAATGCAATGCTACCATTTTTAGAAAGAAAATTCCAGTGTTTATTGTATTTAGAGGGAATCATGAATGATTTATTTATATTAAGTATGAGAGTTTCCAGAACAGTGATTAAAAATGCTTACAAATTCTAGATTAGAAGTGTGGGAATTTCCTTTTGGGATAATAACCCTTTAGAAAGTTAATATTATAATATAACTCACAGGAACCAATTAAAATCAGGTCATTTGCATTTATTCTCTTCAGAGCAGTGTATACCTGTTGCGATTTTTAATTCTAAAAAATTTTTAACTTGCCATCAAAATTTTGAACATTTATTGATATTTGGAAATCATAGTTCTCCCTGATTTAATGTGATCGAAACCATTCCTGAGACACACATCTCGTATCCTCTGATTAAACTCAGTTTTACTTCTACTAAGTTGGAAATAGGGAATGTTTAAACTGCATACAGTAATTCTTCTCCAGTATTCTTTGTTGGAAACATCTGGAACATGACTAATGTTTTGGGAAATAGGACCTATGAGTAAAAGTGAACAAGAATTGGAAATTATTTCATATGTAGATAAATATATGGTGATTTAAATACAAGTTGCAAGTTCATGAAGAGGAGTTGGAAGGACAGTAAATGTCATCCATTCTTCTCAAAACTAAAGAAAATCCTATAAAACAGCAGGAGAAATTTGTGTTGGGAAAGAACTTGAAGATTTGTAGGCATGGCCCAGGGAGATAGCAGATTCTATAATATGTTAGAGAAAGGACAAATAGTTAACTGTCTATGAGGATTTTGGAGCCGGACACAATTATTTCTGAAGTCTGTAGTAATTTTTTTCACTTATCAGTGGAGTGATAAATATGAACTCATATTCTTGAAGTTCATAACATTCATATCTGTTTTTCTGCAGAAGTGTGATTTGATCGGATTCTTCTGGAAGCAAACTGATGTCTGTGGAATTGGTTGTTTCAGAAAACAAAGTCCAGGAGTTAGAGACTCTGCTGGATTCTGAGTAGATTAGAGGTGCTCTGGTAAGAGACAAACCATGATAAGCTGTGTTTACCTGAAGGAGTCTCTAATGTCCTGAGACATGAAAGAGTGTGAGTAGGGATTCATAATTTCTTGGAGAGGAGTTGTGGGCAAAGTGAACACATTGGTTTAAAAATCACTATTGGAAAATGTACATTTTTTTTTTTTTTTTGTAGTCAGACTTCCAGTGCTGAAACTATGGCCCAAATGAGGGGCTTCAGTTAAAATGTAGTGAGAGCAATCTGTTAGATCAGATTTTCATATATTTTTGAGAAAGTGCTAAATATGTTGAGGGCATTTCTCGACTCACTGGCATTCCCTTTTCTTTGTTTCTTTACTTCCTAGAATGATATTTTATGATGCATTCTTTTAGTCCACAAGCACCTCTTTTCTTCCTCTGTGCTTTTTCCTGGGATTGAAATAAAATAAAAAATGTAGGGCTACACAGTGCTGTCAAGCCCATAATGAAATCTAGCTTTATTTATGTGTGCTTAGAGGGTTTAGGGCAGTCTAAGCTGCTAACTGTGGTGTTAAACATTGTTTGACACTCCCCTCCCTTAAATCCTTTGAAAGGAGCTGATTTTTTATGTTCATGGAAAGAGCCCTTAGAGGATTGTGAGGGAGGCATGTGATTTGCTCATACATGGGATTATCTTATTAGATATAACCTATGCAGCTGTTAGAAGCAGCAGCAGACTTAACGTAGGACTGAGCTGTTTCCTATAGGGTGATGTGTGATGTTCAAGTGCTCTATAGCTTGGAAACTTACAGGAAAACCTTGGGCAATTTAATATTTTCCTGAGTATAGATGATGATTATTAGGGTGCTTTTTAAAAAAAAAAATAGGATTTCATGACCTCAAATATCTGAGCTGACTTTTCCCATGAATAGCTGCCTAGATATTGCATAATCATGGCCTTCTGTTTGTATTAGGATATTCTTGATGATTTTGTGAGAAGGGACAGGGTACCTCACGTTTAGCAAGAGGAATATGCATACTGGAAGAACAAGTGATAACTAGCAATTAGGAATGGTAAGGTCCAGGAAAGTAAGGGGGATGAAGAGAAATGTGTTATTCAAATTAGCAAGACCTGCAGCCTAGGCGTGACCTGGGAGCCTGTTAGAAATGCAGAATCTGAGTTACTGCCCTGGACCAGCTGATTCCAGATCTACATTTTTCACAATCCTCTGAGGTGGCTCGTATGAGCTGTAAACTGACTGCTGTGTTCTTAAAATTCATGTGTTGAAACCTAACCCTCAGTGTGATCGTATTTGGAGGTGGAGGCTCTGAGGGATGATTGGATCATGGGGAGAGAGCTTTCAGGATTAGGATTAATGCCCTTATAAAGGAGACCCCAGAGAGCTCCCTGCCCCTTCTGCCAGGTGAGGGCACACCTGGGAGACTGCCTTCTAGGAAGCAGGGTCTCGCCAAATGCTGAACCTGCAGCTTCCTGGATGCCGGGCTCCCCAGCCTTCAGAACCATGAGAAATACATTTCTGTTTATCTGCCTTCCAGCCTATGGTATTTGTTTCAGCAGCCTAAACTAAATAGGGTGCATATTCAAGTTGGAGGAAGACTTGATCTACAGAGTCCCCAAGATGGAATGGGCCAGAAATTGAAATGTAATTTAGAATACACAGAGTTGAAGGAGCTGGAGCCTGGGAAGCTCAAGTAAATCAAGGGAATCAGGATCAAAGGGAAATATATGAGTTTGGGTTTGCTTTTTAGTGATGGGAGGGTAGGAGTGAGGGAAAAGATGGTTGGTATCGAGTGTTTTCCACAGTTAAAGCCACAGTTGTAGCTTGGCATTTGGTTTTATGGAGTGTGCATGGGATGAATTTGTTTACAGTTGAGGATAGAACACACACTGGATTACTGTGGAATTTTGCAGCTTTTAAACATTGGAACAGATCAGAAACTTGGATATCTGGGGAGAATGGAAGACCCCCACCGAGTCAAGTCTGGGGAAATGAATGTTGTTGGCTGAAGGTGGTTCAGCCTTATGGAATTGGAAATCCAATCAGATCTTGCCCTCAGGAGAAAAGACATTTTATTGGTGGGATGTTTGCTGAGTCTGGCTTAGCTGTGTCTGTCTTCCAGGTCATATGAGTAACTATCGCATGCATGGATTTTCTCCAGATGCTGGTGAGGTGGGTTTTTATGGGCAGGCCCAAAGTTTAGTGGAAAAAAAAAAAAAGAAAAAAAAGGCATGAGGTTTTGCAAAGTTGAGATAAGAGAAGCATTAAGACGTACATTGTCTACTGGAAATAACAAGAAGTCACCCATCTCATAACTGGGGACATGTCAATACTTAATTTAAAATTTTAAAAATTCGCACATAGTAATATAAAAAGTTAAAAAAGAGTAAAAATTTAAATTAATTCATATTATACTATACTTCCCTGGTGGCTCAGTGGTATAGAATTCACCTGCCAATTCAGGAGATATGGGTTTGATCCCTGGTTCAGGCAGATCCTCTGGAAAAGGGAATGATAACCCACTCCAGTATTCTTGCCTGAGAAATCCTATGGACAGAAGAGCTTGGAGGGCTGCAGTCCATGGGGTCGAAAAAGAGTGGGACACGACTTAGGGACTAAACAACAATTATACTATACTGCAGTACTATTTTTAGGTTGTATCTCTTTATATACACTCCCTCCTAATTTCATTTCTTTTTTCTTTCCTTGGTAACCGTATTATGGCTTGGTTTACACTTCTTATGAGAAGAACTTTACACTTCTTATGAGCAGAAAAGAATCTTACTGTGATCGCATTTGGAATTTTCAGAAGAGAACAAAGCATATTTTAGTAACAAATTTTCTGAGTAAAAGTTGTATAGGGCTTTTAAAGATTGTAGTAAAGACCAAGACAAGATCTTTCTTTGAACTACTAGCACCGTAGGCAGGAAATGAGGGAGATGAGTTGCAGTATATTTGCAGTGTATTTTGGTCTGTGCCATTTATGTAGTTGAGATCAGAGGTATATATAAAATATATTTTTAGTGGTTGTACAGCACTTAAGCTCTGGCGGTCCTTGTCCTGCACTTCTGTGGTTTAGCTTGGCAGATGCGAGATGAGACATAAGCCACAAAGTGCTATGGGTCTTAAGACATAATGAAGTCATGCATTCATTACGGTAAAGGGTAGGGAGAGGAAAACCAGTGGTTTTCAACAGCCAAACTCTGTGCATCGAGATGCTTCAGATATGTTTCACTCTTTCTGTATTTATAGCCTATTCAAACTCACTCTTTCTGTATTTATAGCCTATTCAAACTCAGTAAAGATTGCCTAAATTTCTCCACCTATAAATTTAGAGGACGGAGTGACTTGTCTTTGTTCATGTTTGTGGGGTTACTCGGTGCTGTGCAGAGCCGTTGAAAACAATGACCTGGCCCTTCTTGGTGCAGTGAGCGTTATGTGGCCCGTTTTCGTCGTTGTTCATAAGTATTAATATTTTGTTGGGTACCCACGGTAGAACTTCTTGACATTGTAGCTGGAGAGGAAAGAACTACTGAGGTCCTTCACTTGCCTAGAGTGGTGCATCTGGGTGAGAGGTGAATATGGTGGAGTGAGGAGATGGTGTGGGTGCACTCCAGCCAGATACAGGAGGATGACAAACCGTTTATGATCAGGTGGCTGATGGCTCACCTCCTTGGCCCTCATGGTCTCGATGACATGAGTGGCGTACGACTGTAGGAGCTCCTGGACTGTGAGTAACTAGGATGGTTAGGAAGCCTTTGGTCTAAGTTAATACTTCAGTTGGAAATTCCCACCAGAGTGTAATCATGCCTGGTAAAGGATGCTTTATCCAAGTAAGTTAATGTTGTTTGGGCTCCAATTATCTGTAAATGATAGAGTGAGAATATATGCTGAAATACAAAGATGAGTGAAATGTTCATCTTTTTGTTGCTTCTGTTGTGTTTTCTATTCAGAATTATGACTATTCCTTCTTTTTGGCATCCACTTGTATTAGAAAAGTTGTTAGTATGAATCCCTTGCAGAAAAATGACTACTTTTAGCCATTTTAAAAAAATGCAAACGCATATTGGTCTTTTTTAAGAGTTGGTTTGTTGGTATAGGAAAGTCCATTCATTTGAAATATTTCCCCTTTGCATGTTTTTTGTTATTTTAGCCTCATTTGACTCAGTAATCTGTGCTCTGCATTTATGTACATCCCTTCTGATTTGGGGGGATGTATTCCTAGGCTTAAATCCATTTCACCTGTAGGTGTTTATGATGTGTTCAGAAAAGGGGACTGAAAACTATCCTCAGAGTAATTCCTGAGAGTTTTCTGTTGCTTCTTTCTTTTTAAAAGACGCTAAAGCATTTTCTGAATTGTTTCCCCTAAGATTGATTTTGTTTCTGAATGGTCATAGATAATTGAAAAGGAACCCAATAATTATTTAAACAGGGGTTGTTAAAATTCACCTGGAGATGTTTTTCTTGGAGAAAAAGAATGTCAGCTTACAGTTTACTGTTCAAGTAACTATCATTCCACTGCACATCAAGCATAGAGGTGTGTATTGTGTGTTAAAATTTACAGACTAATTCTGAATAAGTGCATAGTATTTGTACCATTGTTTTCTATTAGTGCCTTGATCATTTTTTTATATTCACGTCAAGTCCCTGTTTGCAAATCAGTTAGTTAAATGTATACTTGTTTTTTTAGAGGCAGAAGATTTTTCAAGGGGAAGAGGCAGCCTTTTGTCTTTCATAAGTGGATTCATGGAGTGCATTTCAGAAATGGATTTTCTGTGGCAAGACTTGATCCCACATGTTGTTGGAACTTTTATTAGTCAGGCCTTATCAAATTTCCATTTAGCACATTGCCCCCTCCATTTAAACACCAGGACGTGAAGAGAAGTTTAAATAGCCTAGAAAATATACACATAACTATTCATGGAATTAAACTACTTCCTTTTACATTTATAATTTTGTCATTGAAGATTATGTCATAAAGGGTGATCGTCATTTGTGAGACAGCATGGAGCAATAGACAAGAAGGTACTGGTGCCCAGTATGAAGAGTAACAATTTTAATGGGAATTTATTTTTTTTTTTTTTGAGGAATAGTATTTAAGGTCTCATTTGTAAAAACCTCCTTGACACTAGCTCTTAATTCAATTTCCATCTAAAAGCCCTCTATGTAATAAGCAATGAGCCATCCAGGTTGGAGGAAACTTCCCTGTGTGTAAGTACAAAGATCTTGTGCCTGTGTGTGTGCTGGATTTGTAAGTGGAGCTGAGGAGCATATGGGTGTGGGGGTGTGGGTGTGTGTGTGTGAGTTGCAGGTGAGCGTAGGATCTTTGCTCCTGAAGATGCTGTGTAACTGTCTTTTGTTTTCGTGTACTTTTCTCTCCCTTTGTCTGCAGTCAGCTGGATTCTCCTCTGCACCAGTGCCCTGTGTGACAGCCCCTGGCAGTAATGAGGCTGCGCGCTCCACTGTAATTGAACCCTGTCAGGGCTGCCCATTAAGGCCACACTGTGTATGCCAGCTCATTAATCCGAAGCCTCTTTCTTCTCCTCCGTCATCTCCCTTTTTTATCCTGGCACTGTTTCAAGTCCTGATCCCCTCATTGTGCGTGTGGAGATTCAGGAATGGAGAGTAATTGGTGTTGTTGCATCCGTCTTGAGGAGTAACCCTTTTAATAAAAGACATGTTCACATCTGCAAACTAAGATCATTGTGTCATGATTGCGTATTGTTTGGGTTTCTTGGATAGTCTATTTGCAGTCAGAATTTTTCATCTGGGTTTAGATCTAGCATATCAAATTTGCACAGTTCCATGAGCTAAAGATAGGTCTTTATGATTAAAACACACACATATGTGTATATGTGTATTTCTATATATTTTTTCTTATATAACTGATTATATATTATGAAATCCCAGTTGACTCTAAAACTGCAACTAATTGTTAGTTTTCTCCCATGTGCTGGTATATAAATAATGGGCTTCTTTATTACTATACTCTTTTAGACAAAATTTCAAAGAAAAATCTTCCCTTCTTTCTTCAGATATTGTTAAGTGTTAAGATATTAACATCAAAATAATAGCCAGCTAATACTAGCAGGCTTTCATCTTCTTTACTGTTTCTCATACAATGCATTCAGATTTTGTAATTGTTTTCATTTTTTGTGCTTTGTACACATGATCCTTTTGCATGTTCAAATTCTGTGACAGTACAGCAGAAATGACTTAATTATCACTTATATGGCAAAATGTTTCTAACATTATTATGTGAAACTCTGCTTAGAACTCTTCTTTCATCCCATCATGCTAAGTACACCCTCCCTTTTTTTTACACTTGAAAAACGTAATTAAATTCATTTTTGAATCATTTTGAATCTGTAATCTAACTGAGGCTTATCTTTTAATGTGCTTTCTAAGTAGGAATTAAAGAAAATATACTTTGGGCCTTAGTGTAGAGAAGGCAGTTCAACTCAAGGTATCACCTAATTGAAAAGCAGAAATGAGAAAGTGGTCTGGCCTGTAGATCCTGGATGAGGAGATGGGTGTGGGAAATAAATTGGAGGTACTGACAAAAATGGTTTAAACATTCAGGTGAGTCTCCAGAAATGAACAGCTCTAAATGAGTCAAATTTGTCAACATTACCACTTGCTTCTGTTGTAGACAACTTTGAAGTTTATCATAATGAGATTAGGGAACGCTTTTTAAAAAAACCAATAAATGGAAATGCTTGATACTTGATAATTTATTATCTATTAAGATTTTTTTTTAGGCTAACTTGGGCCTAAGTATTCTAGGATGCACTTTCTATAAAAGTAAAAAAAAAAAAAAGAAAAACAGGGAAAATGCAAAAATAAAGTTAGCAGGAATAAAACAAGTAAATTGTGACTTCTTGAGGGCGAGCTTGTGTTTTCGTCACTGTTAATGGATTTGCTGTTTAGTTCAATGTCTGAACACACAGTGAGTTTTCAGTCAAGATTTAGTCAAAGAATGAAAGCTGTGTGTGGACAGAGATTATTTGCCTCTTTTTGTCTATATTTTCCCTAATTCCCAGAATGGTGCCTGGCATAGAGGATGGTGCTCAATAAATAGTTATTGAATTCATTAATTAATTCATTTTATAATAGGGAGAAAAAGATTGCTGTTGAAATGGGGATTTTCAGTCTAGCATCTAAATTGATGATGGAAAGCAAAGAGGAGTGTGTAGCAGAATAGCCAAAGACAATAATCCTTTTATTATCTAGAAGAAGTGAAGTGAAGTCACAGTCGTGTCCGACTCTTTGTGACCCCCATGGACCGTAGGCTGCCAGGCTCCTCCATTCATTGTATTTTCCCAGGCAAGAATACTGGAATGGATTGCCATTTCCTTCTCCAGAGGGTCTTCCTGACCCAGGGATTGAACCAGGGTCTCCCATGTTACAGGCAGACTCCTTAACGCCTGAGCCCCCAGGGACCTAGAAGAATAGTGTGCAATATGAAACTTAGTCTCTAAAGTAAGCCTTGAAACTTTCCTCAACCAGTCATCTTTGTAACTGTTCCTATCCCTGTAACCAGATGTCTAAACTATTAGTTTTAATTTTTACATTTTTCCGATAATTTTTTTCTGTTTCACTAATTGTCAGTTAAAGCATATACTATATAAATTCAAAATTTAATCTCTGTTAAAGGCCATGTAATTTTATTTAATCTCTGTTAAAGGCCATGTATATTTTGATTTGTTTTTTTAGAAAAGAAAGTTCAGAAAAGGCTCTTTGCGGTTATTCAGTTGTTTTGAGGTAAATGAAATTGGCACGTTTTAGATCAGACCTACCAATTTATATCTAATTTCTGGATCATGAGGTCAGAAGATATTTGAGCTTTTGAGGGTTTGTGTGTGTGTGTGTGTGCATAAGGGAGTGGAGGTGAAGGAAAATTTGAACACTGAATGTGGAATAGGGAGTGCTGTCATGGATTTCTAAATAAATCAACCAAAAGGCCAGATTGCTTGAAGCCTCTCTTTATCCTAAAAAGAAAATGTTAAGGTGGGGGTGGCAGTCAAGTGGGCCCCCCTTCTAATTTCAGTGCTCACATTGATTTTGATGTCATTAGCAATTTCACCCTTGATTAAAACCACAGGACTGGGAATTTTCACCAAGATGGAGACATGATTCCTTTTTTTTTTTTTTTTTTTAATAACAGCCCAATTATAGTGAAAGGAAAATAAACATATGCTACAGGTCTTGAAAAATACTTGAGGGATTTGACATCATGCAAGTTTTATACACTGTTTAAATGAAAGCTAAGTATTAATTAACCTGTGGTATTGTGAATATATATGTGAATGAAGACATTAGCAGATTATTTTCCTGATATTTTTTTCCCTGATCTTCATTTTCCTCCCCATTTTCCGCCCAGTTTTTGGAATTGGCCACTATTGTACTTCTTACAGATGTCGCATTACACAAGAGTCCTCACAAAATTGGGTGTGTGACAGAATGAGCCTCTGGGAGCAATAGACAGTGTGGCAGAGGGGTGGGTATATTCTCTCTCATACAGGAGGTATGGCTCTTGCAGAAAAGACGATCAGGCTTAAAAATGAAAAAATAAACTTACCTATTCCCTGGTGGCTCAGATGGTAAAGAGTCTGCCTGCAATGTGGGAGACCTGGGTTTGATCCCTGGGTTGGGAAGACCCCTTGGAGGAGGAAATGGCAACCCACTCCAGTGTTCTTGCCTGGAAAATCCCATGGATGGAGGAGCCTGGCGAGCTACAGTCCACGGGGTTGCAAAGAGTTGGACACGACTGATTGACTTCACTTCCACCCCCCCCCCGACCCCGGCTTTTTTCTGACTTTCATTGAGGTTCAAGCAAACTAATACCTCCAAAGTTTCATTGAATCCCAGTTCCTAAACTCATCACCTTCCTCTTAGACCCTACCTTTAGACCTTGGTGGCCTCCAAATCAGCTAATGGTTGTATTTTCAATAAGGGTAAAGACCTAGTCTGGTCTGGTAGAGAGATCTTATAAGTCAGATTGTCATGGCTCCCCAGTAACTTTGGCTGGGGTCATCCGGTATTTGGGATGGTTGTGTGTGTGTGTGTCGGTGGGGTCGGGTGGGCAGCTAATGCTGACTCTTCTATAAGCTGATTGATGTTAGGTGCTTGGAGACCAATAATCAAGACTTGCAAATAGATGGGACTCTGCATGTCATGCGCCAAAGAACTGTCGTGTCCATCAACGTGAATCAGTCAATAACTGTTCGATCAATTCATGCCTTAAATTTTTGATGATCTTCTTTTTACTGAACTTTCTTGTGGCTTGGAACCTTTTGTTTACTGTGATAGAATTAAATGATAGGATATTACTATCTTTTTATTTTCCTGTGTTCTAGTTTATAATTTTTTTCTTAGGTTTATCCTCTTGTGTTCTTTGCTAAGAGCTTTACCCATGTCTAGTTACTTGGACCCCTTTGTCTCAGAAAATATGGAACTTTTTGCCTTCTCCCAAACACCTCTGCTTTACCTCCTTGAGATGTACATAGAACTTGACTTCCTTTGAGTGAGATAAATGAGTAATTTTTCACTCATTTATTATCTTATTACTCTCATTGGCACGGAATTACAAAACTTAGATTTTACTTAATAAAACTCATTCTTCGATTCTCTTACTTCTTTCACACTGTTATTTCTTCTGCATTCAGCTCTGGGATTTTTGGCCTCTTGTGTACCTAGGACAAGTCATTGCGTCATAGTATTGTTATATGGTTGGTTTCCTGAAGGAGAGGTCAGATTTTAAAAGTCTCTTGATGTGTGCCATTTGTTGATGGTGGAGTTCTTGAGTCATAGCTTCTGACTCTTAAAATTCTGAAGATGAGTCTTCTGTTGTGCTTGCTGTGCTGTGAGAAGTTAGTCTTTCTGAAGGATACTTTGGACGTGCACAAGGGTGTTACAATGTACATGTCCTTTCCGGAACATGTCCTAAAGAAACTGTTAGGGAGTGCACAGAGAGTTGACTAAAGAGGAGAACAATAACAGCTGCTGCTGCTGCTGCTGTTGCTAAGTCGATTCAGTCGTGTCCAACTCCGTGCGACTCCATAGACGGCAGCCCACCAGGCTCCCCCGTCCATGGGATTTTCCAGGCAAGAGTACTGGAGTGGGGTGCCTTTTCTTTCTCCAGAATAGTAACAGAGGAGGAATAATTTAGATCTTCAGTAGTAGAGGCATTTCTTAAATTTCATTTATTCCTAAAATGACTGTGTATGTGGCCTTTCATAATGAAGCTGAATGTTATACCAATGATACTAGTGAGGATTAGCATGGAGTATGATTCCTTGTTTGTTGAAAAAATAAGTGTCTTGAAGTATATTTACTAGGGTACAAATGGATGTTAAATGTAAATTGTGAGGATTATGTTTTGCTTTTGTTTCCAAATTTTATCTCTCTACAAATGCATACTAGGTTGGTAATTAACATGTTTTTCCTTTAAGAGCCCTGCATGCTTATTGAAACATATTTGTTGAATGCTTAGTGAAATAACATGTCATGAAATAATAGCCAGTATTCCTCTAGACATCATGTAACCAAAGTGAACTTGGTGCAACTATTAGCAGTCATTCCCTACTGAACAAACAAAAAGTCTGTTACTTTTCTTTGAAAACTGAGCATGAATATTTTACAGAGTTGTGCTTTTTATCACCAAGGGTATTCTCGCTGACAGTGGTGGTTAAAGAAAACTTGTTGAGGACCATTTTTCATAATCAATATTTTTGTAGACTTCAGCCTCATTCCCTTTGTCCTGAATTTCCTTTAGGTGTGAAGGTGAAGTGTGTCAAGAGATTGTACTACATACAGGTTATCTCCTCTAACTTAGGAGCAGTTTATACTTAAGAGTCTCTAATCGCTTACAAAGTCAAAAAGTGTATTTTTGTAAGAAGAGAACTCAGCCTAATTAGTAACTTTGAATACGAAGTGGAGCAGTGATATTTCACTATGGATTTCATTAGTGGTGAGAGGGAGAGACTCTACAATCACAAACCTGTTATCTAAATTAGATTCCAAATTAGCCTTTTAGGAAAATTGTTAACAGGAATGCTGTAAGACTCTAAAATACTGTGGTATTGTGTCACTGTGTTTTTTTAATTTAAATTATGTTTTGTAGTAATGTATTTAACTGCCAAAACAACCATTCTGCTGTTAATAGACCAAGAAAACATAAATAACTTTTTGCAAATTAAAATGGCTTAAACTGTTCAGGATGGTGGTAATGAAGATACCACAGGTTAATTTTAATTAGTACTTAATCAGTACTTTTTTCAAATAGTTGCAAAAGCAAGATACCTCAGTTAGATCGTTTAAGAGAATGACTTCATACACTGGTATTCCACACAGTATTATTTCTTGAGATGTGGTAGTATAGAGTGAGGGGTTTTGATAACAAAAATAGTTGGGTAACATTATATGCTGTGTTCTCTTGGAGATACAAAAGAACATAAGCATGTTAAAGGTTACGAGAAATCGGGCAACAAAGAGGCCAGCTCAGCTTTGTTTAATCTAAAGTTTTTTAAAAATTTAAAAAATTTAATAGTTGATATACAGTGTTGTATTAATTTGAGGTGTGTGTGTCTGTGTGTGTGTGTTAGTCGCTCAGTTCTGTCCGACTCTTTGTGTCCCCAGGGACTGTAGCCTGCCGGGCTCCTCTGTCCATGGAATGCTCCAGGCAAGGATACTGAAGTGGGGCCATTCCCTTCTTCAGGGGATCTTCCCGACCCAGGGATAAAACCCAGGTCTTTCTCATTACGGGTAGATTCTTTACTGTTTGATCCACCAGAGAAGCCTGATTTCAGGTGTACAGCAAAATAATTCAGTTATACATACATAACCCAATATTGTCACCTTGCCTATTTAAGCAGAGTATGTCATGCAAAATGCCAAACTGGATGAAGCACAAGCTGGACTCAAGATTTCTGGGAGAAATATCAATAACTTCAGATGTGTAGATGACACCACCCTTATGGCAGAAAGCGAAGAGGAACTAAAGAGCCTTTTGAGGAAAGTGAAAGGGGAGAATTAAAAAGCTGGCTTAAAAAAAGCCAGAGAATATTCAATATTCCCCAAACTAACATCACAGCATCCAGTTCCATCACTTCATGGCAAATAGATGGGGAAACAATGGAAACAGAGAATTTATTTTCCTGGGCTCCAAAATCACTGTAGATGGTGACTGCAGCCATGAAATTAAGACACTTGTTCCTTGGAAGAAAACCTATGACCAACCTAGACCGCATATTAAAAAGCAGACATTACTTTGCTGACAAAGGTGTGTCTAGTCAAAGCTATGGTTTTTCCAGTAGTCATGTATGGCTGTGAGAGTTGGACCATAAGGAA
The DNA here is from genome assembly GCF_002263795.3 of Bos taurus. Lineage (NCBI taxonomy): Eukaryota > Metazoa > Chordata > Mammalia > Artiodactyla > Bovidae > Bos > Bos taurus. Next base: position 6,876,026 of record NC_037332.1, read on the forward strand.
AGCTGAGCACTGAAGAATTGATGCTTTTGAACCGTGGTGTTGGAGAAGACTCTTGAGAGTCCCTTGGACTTCAAGGAGATCAAACTAGTCAATCCTAAAAGAAATCAGTCCTGAATATTCATTGGAAGGACTGATGCTGAAGCTGCAACTCCAATACTTTGGCCACCTGATGTGAAGAACTGACTCATTGCAAAAGACCTTGATGCTGGGAAAGATTGAAGGCAGGAGGAGAAGGGGACGACAGAGGATGAGATGGTTGGATGGCATCACCTATGCAATGGACATGTGTTTGAGTAGGCTCCGGGAATTGGTGATGGACAGGGAGACCTGGTGTGCTGCAGTCCATGGGGTCGCAAAGAGTCGGATACAACTGAGTGAATGAACTGAACATATACATATACCCATTCTTTTTCAGATTCTTTTCCCATATAGGTTATTACAGAATACTGAATAGACTTCTCTAAGCTACAATGTCCTTGTTGATGATCTGGTTTATGTATAGTAGTGTGTATATGTTAATAAAAACTCCTAATTTATCCTCCTTCTCCCTGCACCTTTCCCCTTTGGTGACCATAGGTTTGGGGACTTCCCAGATGACTCAGATGGTAAAGAATCTGCCTGCCAATGTAGGAGATGTGGGTTTGATCCTTGGGTTGGGAAGATCCCCTGGAGGAGGAAATGTCAACCCACTCCAGTACTCTTTGCTGGAAAATTCCATGAACAGAGGATCCTGGTGCTCTACAGTCCATGGGGTCACAAAAGAGTCAGACATGACTTAATGACTGAGTGGACATACAACCATGCATTTGTTTTTGAGTTATGTGAGTCTGTTTTGTAATTCTTTTCTCTCTTTTTTAAACTAAAGTTTTAAAAATTTGCTTAACCAGGAGTGTTTTTGCATTTCCTTCCTGATATTCTGTGGACCCTCCTTGGCCTGGATGGTCTAAGCTCTAGAGCAGTGTTTCTGAAACTATTGTAGTAACAAAGCATCTTGACAATTTCTTCTGTCCTAATAGGTCACTAGTGGTGATGAGCACACAGCTGGTATGTAGCACATGAGTCCGCCCACATTCCAGCTGACCTGTATCCAGTTCAATATGATGAGTCCAGTGACCATGTAGTTGGATTTTTGCAACAACAGTAATAGTCTCTCAAAGCTCATTCTCAGTTTTCCCTTTCTGTTCCTGCCTCCTTTAGACTGATAGATACTTGTGGAACAGCACTGCTCTATACGGTACACTTGGGGAGCACGATGTAAAGAGCCTTGATTCCCAAAGTGAGGTCTGCAGACCACTTCCGTTGGGATCAGATTCCCTGGGAGTTTGTTAGAATGCAGCATGTTAGTCTTCATGCCAGACCAGGTGGATCATGAAGCTACATTTTATCAAGATCCCAGGGGAGTTTGATGCACATTGAAAATTGGGAAACATGAATATAGAACCATGCTGTCCAGTAGAAGTAGAATGCAAACCACTTGTGTAACTTCATATTTTTTGATACACTCATAAAAAGTAAGGTGAAATTAACTTTAATAGATCTTGTTTAACTCGTATATCCCAAGCAATGATCATTTCCACGTATCTCTAAGAAGTGTTGGTAAGATATTCTGTGTTTTTCTTGTGTTTTTGAAACTTGGTGTGTGTTTACACTTACAGCACATCTCAGTTCATACTGGTCACATTGCAGGTGTTCAGTGGCTACTTGTGGCCAGTGGCTATCATATTGGGCAGTGCAGAATGGGCACACAGTAGGTGTTTAGCAAATATTTATGAAATAGAAGTATTATAGTTGGGGGGAAACACTTATTGAAGGCCGGATATGTAGCACCTACATTGCCAGCTCATAACTTGAAGGGTGGGTAGTTTTCTTGAAACAGCACTTCCTTGGGCTACCATGTTCTTTTTCATTCCTGACTTTTTTTTTTTTTTTCAATTTCTGGTGATTCTCTTTAAGTAGAATTTTTAGAAATTTAACTCTTAAAGAGCTTACTTTTTCAGTATGTATATGCTTATTTTCAGATTGTTCTGGAAAAAAAAATTAACTGTAAATAGATAAATAATCAAGACTTGAGTTTTTACGGTTTCTTTGTTTCTGTGATACTGTCCTGACCATGTCTCTTTCTCACTTGTTGGAATTTGTAACTTAAAATCCACTTTAAGAAAACTAATCAGATATGTCCTTTATTCCAGAAATTCTTTTTCCAAATTTGCTGAGAAAAGTCTTAGGAAATGGAAAACAATTTGTCAAATAAACAGATTATAAATCATGATACTTTTCTATGTAATGAGACCAATTTAATTAAAAAAAAAAAACTATCGATTCCTGGTATCCAGGAGATGTAGAACCTTGTTGTCTTGGAGAACAAAACAAAACACCCATAGGGTGCTGAGGTAATTATGAACGTACAGAGTTTATTGTCATAGGTAGAGCATGTGTGCCCAGTCGTGCAGTCATGTTTGACTCTTTGTCACCCTGTGGGCTGTAGCCCACCAAGCTCCTCTGTCCCTGGGATTCTCCAGGCAAGAATACTGGAGTGGGTTTCCATTTCCTCCTCCAGGGGATCTTCCTGACCCAGGGATCAAACCTGTGTCTCCTGCATTGGCAGGTGGGTTGTTTTTTTTTTTTTTTTTAACCACTGAGTCACCTGGGAAACCCAGAGATTGGGAGAGAGTGGTATTGAAAATTTCTCATGGCACAGGATGGTGAAGGGCAAGTACTTTGAAGCCTTTTTCTCCTAAGGGTCGTGGTTAGTGATTTTGATAGGATGAGAAATATTTTCCTCTTCTGTTTTTGTTCTTTCCCCTGACTTCTCCCAGTTTATTTCTTTGGCTGTGCCGGGTCTGTTGTGGAGCACAGGCTCTTCACTGCAGCCCGTGGGCTTTCTCTCCGGTTGAGGCACGGGGTGCCTTCACAACTTGCAGTACCACCTTCTCTCGCTGCACAGCACGAGCTCTCGAGTACGTCGGCCTAGTAATTGCGTCATGGTCTTCTCTAGTCGGAGCACGTGTGTCTAGTTGCTCCGTAGCATGTGGAATCTTAGTTCCCTGACCAGGGCTCGAACCCCAGACCCCTGCACTGCAAGGAGGATTTTCAACTACTGGATCACCAGGGAAGTCCCTCTACTCCTATGCGTGAGGCAAATAAAACAGAATATTGACTCTGCACACCTAAATAGCTATTCTGAGGTTACTGTTGCTTCTCAGTCATCTACTGCTTGCTTTGGTGGGTGAAACTTCTCAAGACAGTTGGTGGGGCAAGTTCCCGAATTTTAGTTATGAGCCCACAGTCTGTTGAATCACATGGGAACTTAGTAGATGGGAAAAAGCTTGTCTCTAGGAACTAGGCAGCCTAGGTTTTAATCTTGATTTTGCCTCAACCCAACTTTTCTAAATCTGAGTTTCCCCATCTGTTAAAATGAGGATAATACAAAACTTGCAAGATTGTGTTGAGAGGAATAAATGAAACAACATGTTTTAAGATTCTTCCATAAAGTTGGGCCAACAGAACTGAGTTATCCACCCTTTTTTTTGAGTGAGGGTGTGGAGAAATGGGAGTTTTCACAACTAATAGAGCATTAATAAGGGCAGGCTTTACGGAAGGCAGTTTGACAGTCTCTGTGCATAACTGTACTATCTTTCTTGTGTTTTGGCAGCCTAAGTATATGTTCCTAGGATATATGGACTAGGGGGCTCATGATAGCATTGTTTTATAAAATTTAAAACTGCTGACAACTGAACTGCTCATAAGTTAGAAACTGATTAAATTATGGCAAATCCGTGCAGTGAGATCGATAGAGATTACAAAGAATCTCTATCCTAGGTATCCTTGGGAAGATAGCTAAGGCATAGTAAGTGGGAAAAAAAACGTTGCAGGATGCTCTTCTTTGTACAGAAAATGTATTAAAGAATATGCAATAAATTATTAAGTGGTTCGCTCCTGAGAAGTAGAAATGGGGTCTGGAGGAAAAGAGGCCTTTGATTTTTTACCTTCTGTGTTGTCTGAAATTTTTGTCATGAGCAGGCATTACTTTTTCAAAGTATTTCTATCAATATTTGTAATAGGGAGTGTATTGCCTTTTAGCTAACTATTTCAAATTTTGGATGCAGAAAACAATTTAGGGGTGGGAGCTCAACTTCTTACAGTGTAGTCATTTTGAAGTTTTGCCAGACTCGTACTACAAAATCAATACAAACGCCTGCGTATTCTGAATTTGATTATTCAGCGTGTGAAGTTTGGTCTAGAAGTGATTGTTCCGGTGATCTCATTTTAAACAATCTAGTGTTCTGCATTGGGATTTTGGGAACAACTTAATTCAATATCTTATAAGGATTCAAATGCTTAACGTAGATAGGAGAAGTGCTGCCTTAAAGTCCTCGATGGCGTTTCTTCTCAGTTTTGTATAAACTCATTAGGTCTGACTTAATCTTTCTGGGGGAGGTCAGTTTTTAACTCTTTTTTTTTTTTTGCACTGCATAAAGATACATGAAAGATGAGATAAATGCAAATTGATTTATTATAGGAGGGGCATATTCTGAATGAGCTTAGCTAAGTAGATATTAAAACAAATGCAGCTTATGAAAAAATGCAATAATGTAAGGATTTTTTCCTAATCCTGATTAGATTTCAAATTGTCCCTTCAGTACTTTGCATAATTATAAGGCACTGCCATAGAATGAGTAACAATAGAAAATAACTCATTAATGTCTGTTTCTCTCTGGCACTGTTCCAGGGCATGTAGCTTGATGTTTGCTGAGGAGACAGTCTGGAGCGTCTCCCTGTCTGATAGGGAACATCAAAGATGACTAAGATTTCTCTGTGCTCAGACATTCCTGATTTTGTCTGAAGTGGTAATATCCTGAGGAGCCAATAGCAGCATGAAATTCCAAGTGTTTTGGCACTTCCTATTTCTTGTATTATTTTCAAATGTAGTGATATTAGAGAAGTGGGTTGAGATTTCTTGGCTTTTAAACAAAGAAAACTGTTACAAATCAGGGTTTTGCGCCCAAGGTTAGAAGGTCATTATCATGCCAGTGACTGAGCTGATTTGGTTTCCAGAGCTAGGTTTTAAATACCCGCCACTTTTAAGCCGTCATTTCATTAGCCTTAGTGGATTTTCAGAGGATTGCTGTGACAAGATACTAGATATGCATCCCTGATTAATAAATAATGAGATGTTGAATCTGGAGTATTGCAGTTTGTCTTCACTTTATAACAGTTCTGAATATAGACTGTGCCCAACCATAGTGTATTAGGAAATAGCTATATGCAGCTGATGACTTGCAAATACTTATAAAGTAAGAAGTTCCTGTCTTAAAATGGTTCAATCATTGACAGCCTCTTTGGGTTTAGACTGATCACACCTACTTAGAGGAGAACCCTTTGATATACAGACATGAGTCCAAATGGGAAACTTACATGTGTGTGTTCTTGTGTGTGTGTGTGTGTGTGTGTGTGTGTGCGCGCGCACGCGCGCATCCGTGTGTGCTCGGTCGCTCAGTTGTGTCCAGCTCTTTGCGACCCTATGGACTTTAGCCTGCCAATCTCCTCTGTCCATGGAATTTTCCAGGCAAGAATACTGGAGTGGGTTGCCATTTCCTCCTCCAGGGGATCTTCCTGACCCAGGGACTGAGCCCATGTCTCTTGTGTCTCCTGCATTGGCAGGGGGGTTCTTTACTACTGTGTCACCTGGGAAGCCCGTGTGTGTGTGTGTGTGTGTGTATTCTCCTTGGAACAGACACTGTGGAACAAATTAAGACACACTCTAGTGGTTTAGTGCAAAGATATAGAGTAAATATTAAGACAATCAATTAATCATTTGACATATAATTCTTTACTGTTGTTTCTTACTAATAAATGCTAAGTTTATCGTTTGAAACACTCAAATAATTATTCCTTAGATCTCTGCTTTTTAAAAAACACATTCTTTGGGTATTTGTTAAAAAATTTTTTTTTACTACTACCACCCAGTGACGTTTGAACATTGAACAAGGATTATATAGTTTGTTGTTAGTTTTTTATGAGATATAATATTCATGACAGTAAGATGTGTATCTGTATATGTTTATATGTCTATATAGTACTTTCACACAATAATACCTATAATATGTATTGGCAATGGTAATTTGAAAGTGTTAGGATATAGATATTGAAAACTGGTTTTACTGAACTACCTGAAGGAAAAAAATTCATCATTTAACTTCTGACAGTGAACTTCCATATAATTTATACTTGACAGTGTAAGAGAAACTTGCCCTCTGTGTTCCTCAACCTGATAGACACGTGCTTTACCAGATGTGTGGCCTCTGTCTACTTTCTGGCTATCATGTTTATGGTCCTTAAATAGCCCCAACCAGCAGGACCGTAGTCACTGATGTCTTCCCTAGGATTGGGGGTCGCCACTTCTGAAATAAGACTAGTAAAACATGCTGCCCTTGTTGACCATACCTGAGTGCGTGGAAAGGAAACCAAACTCAGGTAGAACTTTTTTTATGGACCTCTTTAATTCTGAATTGTAGACCCAGTTTTACTACTGAATATGTGGATCCATGGATCTGTCAGCTATAAGGTACCTTTAGTGGCTCTGAACAACTCTTCCTGTGTTCCTCCTGTGAAGAATTTCATGGTGTGCATTAGGAAAGTGAAAAGAGCTCAGTCAACATTATAGAATATCTCTTTAGATACATAAGGACAGTTTTACTTTCAAATACATAATTGTGTTACTCTTACAGTAATACCTGTTTGCTTCAAGCAGGCTGATTGTGACCTAGAATTGAAAAAAAGACAGTTCTACCAGCATTCTGCATAGCTGTATTTTCTGAAATGTCTACTGCAACGTCTAGGAAGACATAGTTCTTGTTTTTATTGAAGTATACGTGATTTACACAGTTGTGTTAGTTTCTGCTGTATAGCAAAGTGGTTCAGTTAGGCATATATACAGATTTTTTATGCTTTTTTCCATTATGGTATATCACAGGATATTGAATATAGTTCCTTGTGCTATAAAGTAGGCCCTTGTTGTTTATCCATTCTGTATATACCGGTCTATGTTTGCTAACCCCAAACTCTCACTCCGTTCCTTTTCCACTCCCTCAGCAACCACCAGTCTGTTCTCTGTTCTGCGTCTGTTGCATAGGGAAGTTCATTTGTGTCATAGTTTAGATTCCAATAGAAGTGACATCATATGGTATTTGTCTTTCTCTTTCTGCGGACTTCACTTGGTGTGATCCAGCCATGTTGCTCAAATGGCATCGTTTCATTTTTATGCCGGGTAGTACTCCCTGGTATGTGTGAACGTGTGTGCACCACATCTTCTTTATACATTTATCAGTAGATGGACATTTAGGTTGTTTCCAGGTCTTGGCTACTGTGAATAGTGTTGCTATAAACAGGCGGGTATGTGTGTATCTTTTCAAATTATAGTTTTGTCCAGCTATATGCCTAGGAGTGGGATTTCTGAATCATAGGGCAACTCTATTTTTATTTTTTTGAGGAAACTCCATACTGTTTTTCCTAAAGGCTGCACCAACTTAGCTCCCCACCAACAGTGTAGGAGGGTTCCCTTTTCCCCACACCCTCACCAGCATTTGTTATTTGTGGACTTTTTAATGATGGTCATTCTGATCATCTGAGGTGGTATCTCATTGTAGTTTTGATTTGCATTTCTCTAATAATTAGTGATATTGAGCATCTTTTCATAGGCTTGTTGGTCATCTGTATGGAAAGACATAATTCTTGAACATAAATTTTCCAGATGTAGAGTATTATTGAGAATGTTGTGAAATGAGAACTTCTCTGAAGTGTTGTTCTGTTTCAGAGTGATGCTCATATGACCTTGATTTATTTTTGTTTAATATTTTCTTTTTCCCCCTTCATTTTTCTTGGCTTTTAGATTTTCTCCAATAGATATGGATTTTCTGAATGAAAAATAAAATTTAACTTGTAAATACATTACAAGTCCATGAATATATTATGAAAGATGCTGTTAAAGAAAATAGTTTATTACTGACCTACTTAATTATACCAAGTCAATGCATCAGTTCAGTTCAGTTCGGTTCAATTGCTCAGTCGTGTCTGACTCTTTGCGACCCCATGAATCGCAGCACTCCAGGCCTCCCTGTCCATCACCAACTCCCGAAGTTCACCCAGACTCACGTCCATTGAGTCAGTGATGCCATCCAGCCATCTCATCCTCTGTCATCCCCTTCTCCTCCTGCCCCCAATCCCTCCCAGCATCAGAGTCTTTTCCAATGACTCAACTCTTCGCATGAGGTGGCCAAAGTACTGGAGTTTCAGCTTTAGCATCATTCCTTCCAAAGAAATCCCAGGGCTGATCTCCTTCAGAATGGACTGGTTGGATCTCCTTGCAGTCCCAGGGATTCTCAAGAGTCTTCTCCAACACCGCAGTTCAAAAGCATCAATTCTTCAGCGCTCAGCCTTCTTCACAGTCCAACTCTCGCATCCATACATGACCAAAGGAAAAACCATAGCCTTGACTAGACAAACCTTTGTTGGCAAAGTAATGTCTCTGCTTTTGAATATGCTATATAGGTTGGTCATAACTTTCCTTCCAAGGAGTAAGCGTCTTTTACTTTCTCTGATAGATATGGATTTGCTGAATGAAAAATAAAATTTAACTTGTAAATACATTACAAGTCCATGAATATATTATGAAAGATGCTGTTAAAGAAAATAGTTTATTACTGAACTACTTAATTATACTAAGTCAATGTATAAGAACAGATATAAAGTATCTAGGCTTCCCAGTAGGAGACACAGGTTCAGTCCCTGGGTTGGGGAGATCCCCTGGAGAAGGCAATGGAAACCCTCTCCAGTGTTCTTGCCTGGAAAATTCCCTGGACAGAGGAGCCTGTTGGACTACAGTCCATAGGGTCACAAAGAAGTCAGACATGACTTAGTGACTAAACAACATAATTACAATAAAGTATCTATAGATGTGCCATCTGTATTAGTTTTCTAGGACTCCGCCATAACCCAGTACCCAAAACTGGATGGTTAAAACAACGTAAGTGTATTGTCTCAATTCTGGAGGCTAGAAGTCTGAGAGAAAGTGGTGCAGGGGAAAATCCTTCCTTGCTTCATTTAACTTCTGGAGTCTGCCACGAGACTTGGTGTTACCTGGCTTTGAGAGGTGTCGTTCCAGTCGTGTGTCCGTCTTTTCTGTGGGTGTTGTCACATTGTCTTCTCTCTGTGCATGTCTTTCTCTTTGTCCAAACATCTCTTTTTCATAAGCTCAACAGTAATACTGAGTTATGGTGTACACTAGTGACCTCATTTAACTCCATTTCCTGATAAGGTCACGTCCTTAGGTCCTGGAGGTTAAGACTGAAGCATAACTTCTCTGGAGAAAACCAGTCAAGCCGTAATACCATCTCATGCTTGAAATGTGGAGGATGTTTATTCATTCATTTAGAACATGTTTACTGAAGTCATGTTATAGGATACAGACAAATAAGCCAGGTAGCAGCAGACAAACCTCTGAATAATCTCTTATCGTTATTCATTATTTAATTACTTAAATAGTTTAGAGAATCTCATAGATTAAAGCAGCATCAGAGTTAGCACAGTGTTTTAGGGACACTGGCGCTTGAGACTGTAATCATGTGAGAAAAGGTTTCTAGGGCTAAAAAATGTACAAAATGCTAGGTTAAATAGTTGAAAAAGTTGTTCTTTGCAAGACTTGTCAGAGCCTTGAATATGCTGTTGTGATTTGAGAGCAACCAGCAAGAGGTCACAATATTTTCCAGCTTACTCAACCACAGGATTCTTTTTTATAATCATCTCCAAGAATTATGTTCCCTAGGACAACACTGGAAAATAATTTAGCATCAAACCATATGATCTTATTTAAAATGTCATTACAGAGTTACAGTAATCTAATGGTACAAAAATAATTCATGGGCCTTGGGAGTTAGACTAAAGGTTTTCAGAATTTACAAAACTGTCATGTAGATAAAGTCAATCTTTCTCAAGAGTACAAATTTCTTTCATGACAGATGCAAGAGAATTATGATTAGAGGACTGAATTCTATGTTTTACCCAACAAATTTGATTTACTTTTGAATTCATAAAAAGCAAGTGACCTGCTCTTGAAACGAAGCAAAGTAAAAAGCTTTACTTTTTACACACACTATTTATTGCCATATTTGAGACACAGGAAATATTCTTAATGGCTGATATTGAACTCTGCCTGATATCACCTGGGGAATTTGTATATCTCAATATGGGTGTGGTTAGAAAAATGTGATACATAGCTATTATTCTGGACCTTGAAAATGTGTATATCCTGTGTACTTTTGAGACAATGCCCCATTACTTACTGTCTGTGTTAGAATGTGAAGCCATGTACTAAATTAGGAAAAATATTAGTGACTACATTTGTATTAGCAGATTACAGTCGAAACAGTTAATATAAACCCATCTTCAGTATGAGGGAATCTGGAAAATAAGGTTACTGAGCAGTGGTCTTAACAACATTAAGAACCACAGATCAGCTAAGAGATACTTAAATGAGTAACCTGGCTCCCCTTTTCAATGGGGATATGGGATTGAGATGGTTCTAGCTCTTGCAGAGAAGACTAGTTTTATTCTGATTATTTGCCGTACCTGTTGGAAACCCATTTCCAGTCATGAAGTCATGGCCAATCTGAGGTGTTATGGAAACTTTTAGACGTATTTACTCTCCCCAGATATGGCAATGGTAGTCAGTTTCCTACAAGTTTCCAATGACAGAAGCTACCGATGTTACTGAACCAAACTTAGGTTCCCTCACCCGTGTGCTTTGTAAAGCCAATCTATTGACACTGGATTGTGGTGAAGGAAAGTGCAACATTGATTGTAAAGCCCCATACAAGTAGTCTTGGACAGTTAGTGCTGAAAACTAGCCCAAAGTCCCCATGCGTTTCAGGAAAGCATTTTAAAGCCTAGGGAAGGGATGGTGGTTTTGGGGTCTGTGATAAGCCCCTGAACGGTGCTCTGGTTGGTAGATGGTGAGATAACAGGGTGATGTCACAGAGGTTAACATTTTCAGTCGTTAAGTTCTGGTAGGTCTGGGAGCTATGTGTTCCTGGTCATCAGGTAGTTAATATCTTCTATTTGTTAGGGGTTTTCACATCTGTAAAACAACTGAGGAAATGTGCATCAGATGCTATCATCTGGGTACTTAAGAGAGGAGTTAAAGCAGAGAATATAGGGTAGAGGTCTGTCTCAAGAAGGCCCCATAGATTCCTTCACAGTTACAGCAAGAATCACTGAACTGTTCTGCATGTGGTTTCTTTTCTTCATTCTACAGCCCATCTCCTAATCTTTTTTATCTTCATTATTCCATACCTACAGATAGAGCTAGCTTAGCTATCCATCTCAGTGGTTCCACACACACAAAAAAAGAGATGGCATGCTTTCCTCTAACCACAGGTCAAATAACTGTGCAGAACTAAACATGAATTCTCTGACTTCCAGGTCCCAGACTGATGATTTTCCAAACTTCCAAACTCAAATATCTCATTAAATGTGTCTGTTTTGAGTTTCGTAGATGTTGTTGCTATTAAAAAAAAAAAAAGAGGCTCAGGTCTCACTGGCGTTGGTTTTGCATTTAACATCTTAGTGTCCAGAAGACTCTGTGTGCCTGGTACAGCATTTGTTGAATTGCTTGAAAATGTCCCTGATGTATAGACTCATAGGAAAGCTAAGTGGGTACTCTGTACAGCCAGACAGCCGTCAGAAAGGTTACATGTTCTCCAGAAATGGAAAGCCACAGCACTAGACTGTGGCTCCCATTGCCTCTCTGGGGCCTCTGTTGAATCATCCAGCCTGTGGTATTCTTTAATTGCAGAGTAAATCTGGAGGTCTTGATGATATTCTTTACTGCCTCAAGAATGGCTCACTTTCAGAAATGGATGTTGAAACTTCTGTGTTTCTTAAAATTTTTTTCAGTCTTCAGATTAATAGCAAAAGAGAAATGTAACACATGATATTATTCTTCATGGTGATAATCTTCTTTGAGGCTACTCCCTGTAAAGAGAGAAAGCCAAGAACTTTCTATTCATTTAAGCTTACGAGGAGAAAGCAGAGTATTGGACAGCAGAGGAAGCTCTGGGATGGATATAAACTTCTCTTTGCAGTGGCCAACAAATGTTTCCCCTCCATTAAGCTCATACAGCAGATGTTCTTAATATCTGTCTGATAACTGGAAATGCAACTCATCATTTCAGAAATGCACATCAGTGACTGGTGTTCAAGCAATAGTGTCTGGGAGGAATATTTTTACAGATTACAGGCATTTCTCTAATGTTCTGAAGGCAGATTTGAGGGTTGTATTAAATAATACTATTGTGGCATGCATTTAACTCCTGGGAGGAACAACCATGCAGTTTATTCCGTCCTAAGTGTGAATCCACAAGACATGGTTGTTTTTGTTGAGAGCATGTGCAGAAATTTTTGTTTACTTAAGTTATCCTCATTTAATTGGAGCAGCTGTGGAAATGTATTTGGTTTGCTCATCTAAGCTTAGAGCAAACTTTTCATTAGAAATTCCATTGAGGACTGGAATTGCCCCCTTTCCCTTGCATCGGAACTCCCAATTTTCAGTACCAATACTTAAACTGTTTTCGGAGTATTAGGTCTTCCGTTCTGTATGTTTATCTCATTGTTACCCCAGGCAGGTGTCATCAGCTGACTGCATGTTGTTTCTTTGGACTTCCAATTAAGATCCTTATTGTTGGCAACTTGATACATTTGCTGCCCAGTCCAGACCGACTGATCTGATCTGATCTGATCTGATCCAAACTGTCTTGTAGCATTCCAGATTTGCTTTCATGCAGAGGTAGCAATCTAAGTAATATCAAATAGGGATGTAGCGCTTTTGTTTGGCAGGACCGGACCATTTACACATATAGAAACTTGTTACCAGAAAAAGCATATATTCTAATGTAATCTATAAATATATTGGGTGGACGGAAAAAAGGAGCTGATTGTATGGCATTGAAATGGTTTGTTTTCACCTTTGGGCTGTAAGTTTCTTGAACATGCCTCTTTTTAACTGGTATCACAAACCTTAACCATCACCTGACTGCTGTAGTTTAGCTTGAACAACATTCTCAATAATTTTGAGTGGCTATTTCTACGACCAGTGAAGGGAAATCTTACATCTGATTTATTACAACTTTCAAATCTTTGTTACAGATTTACAGGGTATGAATGTAATTTGACTTGATGGCTGTCACAACCCCATGAAGGAGAAAAGGCATTTTCCTCTTCATTTTTCATAAAAGAAAAGAAACAGGAACAAAGAGAGTACATAGTATCCTCAGAGCTGCAACTGGGATTTCTCTGTAAGGAAGAATCCAGCATTCTAACTGATACCATATACTTTGTAAAAAAGAATAAACTTTCTAATAGGCTTTAATTGGAATCACCTGTGAGTTATAGGAAGAAATGAATTCTGGTTGGCTTGTCAATTTTAAATGCTAAATCTTTAAATTTTAAATACTAAATCTTGGAAAAGTGGAAAGATTCCAAATTAAAATTAAAAATTATCTTAATTTTGATTAGTTGACTAACTATATATGGATTTAGTTACTTCTCTTTATTTTTGCCTGCTTTTACTTCTGAAATATTTGGATGATAGCAGTTCTACTTTAAAGCACGTCAATAGGCTTTATTTTTGGGTAACTGACATAAGATATGTCTCATATTAACTTCTGTGTTTCTCTATATTTAAACTTTATTTTCCAATGGGATAATTAAAAAAAGAAATATATTCATGTAAGGCATTATTATTTTAAAAACTTTTTATGGTATACTACACATATCCTAAAATTCACTCATTGCAGTGTATAATTCAGTAATTATTAATCAGTTTATGGAGTTGTGCCACAATATAGTACAGTTCGGTGTTGCAGGATTTCTATCAAACCCCAAATTCCTTTGAGCATTTTTGCAGTCACAGTCTAGGTTCACTAATATTTTTTCCCATAGATTTACACTCTCTGGATATTTCATATAAATGTTACCATAGAATACACAGTTTTTCTGTGTCTGACTTACTTCACTTGGCATAAATATTTGAGGTTTATCCGTGTTGTTTCAGTAGTTCATTCCTATTTTATTGCTAAATGGTGGTCAATTGTATGGATATGTTACTCTCATTTATGTATGGATATTTGAATTGTTTCCATTCTTTTGGCTAATATGAATAATAATATTGTTAGCGTTTGTGTACAAGTCTTTGTGTGAACATGTTTTCATCCCTTTAATTTAGATTCCCAGAAGTGGAATTGCTGGGTTGTATGATGTGTGTTCTTCCCTGGAGAATCCCAGGGATGGAGGGGCCTGGTGGGCTGCCATCTGTGGCGTCACACAGAGTCGGATACGACTGAAGCAACTTAGCAGCAGCAGCAGCAGCATGGTGTGTTTTATGTTTAATTTTAAAGAAACTGCCAATATCTTTTTCAAACTGTCTGAGCCAGTTCTCTCCAGAAGTGTATAAATGATCCAGTTTCTCTGTGTCCTCACCAATTTGGTCTTATCTTTGATTTCAGGTATCTCATTTTAGATTTAGTTTGCACCCGCTAATGAATAATGGGCTTCCCAGGTGGCACAGTAGTAAAGAATCCACCTGCCAACGCAGGAGATGCAAGAGACACAGGTTCGATCCCTGGGTCAGGAAGATCCCCTGGAGTAGGAAATGGAACCCCACTCCAATATTCTTGCCTGGAGAATCCCAGGGACAGAGGAGCCTGGCAGTCCATGGTGTCACAAGGAGTCAGACATGACTGATCGTGCACACACCTTTAAAGAATAGTGATGTTGATCATATGCTTACTAGCCATTCTTCTTCTTTGATAAAATGTCTATTGAATTGTTTTGCCAATTTTTAAATTGATTTGTCTACATATTGTTGAGTCGTAAGAGTTCTTTTAGTCGTAAGAGTTCTATAGACAGAGGAGCCTGGTAGGCTACAGTCCATGGGGTCGCAAAGAGTCGGACACGACTGAGCGACTTCACTATATCACTATACTACTTCACTAAGAGTTCTTTATGTATTTCACAGACAAGTCCTGTATCAGATATATGATTTACAGGTGATTTCTGCTAGTCTTTGATTCATCTTAGAAATTTCTTATTGGTGTCTTTTGATGTGGAAAAGTTTTAGCTTTAAGTCCAGTTCATCAATTTTTTAATTTTATGGTTTGTGATTTTGATGTCAAGATGTTAAGTGGTAGGATTGCTATAGTTTTTGACTTCAGCATCCTTACTGACTTCTATTTAGACAACTGAAAAATGAAAATATAATAGAGTGTGAAAGCTGTTGTGGGAAGGATTTTCTTTTTAGGAAATATTAAGGGAAAGGAGCCTGTCTGAGAGTTGGGATGTATGCTTGTGAACTCCATGTTGGCACCTGGGATTAGTGAGCACCTGTGATCAGTGGTCGGAGAAGGCAATGGCACCCCACTCCAGTACTCTTGCCTGGAAAATCCCATGGACGGAGGAGCCTGGTAGGCTGCAGTCCATGGGGTCGCTAAGAGTCGGACACGACTGGGCGACTTCCCTTTCACTTTTCACTTTCCTGCATTGGAGAAGGAAATGGCAACCCACTCCAGTGTTCTTGCCTGGAGAATCCCAGGGACAGAGGAGCCTAGTGGGCTGCCGTCTATGGGGCTGCACAGAGTCAGACACGACTGAAGTGACTTAGCAGCAGAGAACAGTGGTGGTGTCCAGGGACCATCCTGACTTCTTGTAACGCCTGGGTCTTTGTATTAACATTGGTTTTTGTGAAGAAAAAAACCATATGCTGTCACTTATCCTCTTAGCGCTCTTATATTTTAACTCTTATACATATATGCTTGCTTTTATAAAGAAAAAATGTTGATTTTAACACCTCACTAGATTATTCTGGTAAACATGTATTTCCAAGAATTCTGTGTTATAAAAAAAGTCTTTAGGCTTTTTATTGTTTGTCCAGTTATTTAAGAGATACTAATGATCATTGAGCTCCTTTTTCAAAAGCAGGGTCTCATATGATTTAACGTCACTTCTTGATGGCATTGTGAAAAGTTGGACACAACTGAGCAACTGAATTGAACTGAACTTGAATTTCTTACACAAAGTGACACCATAGTGTAGATTTGTTTTGTTGTTGTTGTCAGCAAGCTCCCTGGTATTAATACCAAGATTGACTGTGCCTGTGAAAGTAAAGTTGTTCAGTCGTAGCCGACTCTTTGCGACCCCATGGACTGTAGCCTGCCAGGCTCCTCTGTCCATGGAATTCTCCAGGCAAGAATACTAGAGCGGGTTGCCATTTCCTACTCCAGGGCATCTTCCCGACTCAGGGATTGAACCTGGGTCTCCCGAATTACAGGCAGATTCTTTATGATCTGGGCCACCAGGGAAGCCCCTGACTGATGCCTGTAGCAGTCACCTTAGAGAGGTGTGGTGTTACAGTATGCTGTAGAGAATGCTTCTGTGGGAGAAGAATTAGCATCAGGACAGAGGTGTTGCCAGGAAGAAAAAATACCTGTCCTCTGTGTCATCATCCCCTTATTCATTTCATTATACCAATATCACAGCCTGGCTGACCCCTTGGTCTTTGGGTGAGAGCTTTTTGCCAACTTTGATTTGATTTCTAGCTCTCCTGGTTACCAGTTGAATGACTGCGGACAGGCTCTTTGACCTTGTAAACCCTGCAGTTCCATCGCCCATAAAATGGAGTAGCTATACGTGCCTGTGCTGGGTTGTTTTAAGAGAAAATACACACAAGTCATCTAACATTGTGCTTAGCATATGGTGGGTGCTTTATTGGAGATGGTTATTATTGTTAATTTTTTTATCCTCTTGATTGTTTATGATTTAAAGGACTCTTACATACAGAAATATGAAGAATGAAAAATTGAAGGTGGAACAAATAACCTGAGTACCATAATGAAACTTCACCTTGAAAAATGTATAATTGTTCAGATGTGAATTCATGCCTTTCTCTTATCAGTTTTTTTCTTTCTTTTACATTCTCAAAAATAGAATCTCTTAAGAAGTTTGTGTGTCTGTGTTAGTCGCTCAGTAGCGTCTGACTCTTTGTGACCCCGTGGACGGTAACCCTCCACGCTCCTCTGTCCATAGGATTCTCCAGTCAAGAATACTGGAATGGGTTGCCATTCCATTCTTCAAGGGATCTTCCTGACCCAGGTCTCCCTCCTTGCAGGCGGATTCTTTACCGTCTGAGCCACAGGGGAAGCCTAAGAAGTTTAGAGACAAAAAGACCCTAGAATGAATGTAGTCTGTAGCTTGGAGAGCTTTGAGCCTTCTGTAAAAACGTGGGATGCTCTGAGATCTATGGAATTCCTATATGTGAATCATTTTTTTTCTACCTCACAACCCTCAATACTTCCATGGTCTAAAAAGCTGAGACTCCTGCCTTTGCTTTCTTTGAAGTATCACTTTTGATAATGAGTAATTAACATTTTTAAGCCTAAACATGAAGCATGCTCTCTCAATTCATTATGAAAAAGTGAAGATATCTTGCAGCTTTAACATAAAATCAAATTAAAATTGTTATATTGTAATAGTCAAAGATCAAACATTGTCAGATACTCTAGACATGAAGTGAATAGTTTGTCTCTTGATACGTATCACTCATTATTAATGTGAATTATTTAATTATTTGCAGCTGCTCAAAAGATTTGTTTTCCTGTTTCTTTCAGGTAAATGTTAGTAAAAGTATGGAAAAGGAAAAGAGAAAATGACTCTCCTCTGTGTGTTCTCATGGTTAAAGTTCTTCATTTCCCTCTAACGTACACTTTCCCCTCATAATTATACATCTGAATTTCAGAGCTCAATTACAGATTTATCCATACTAATATTAATAAGAATCTCTCCTTCTGAATATATTGACTTATGAAATATTATAAGGCATTTAATTCTCATATCTACCATTTAAAATGCTGCTGAATATCTTGACCACTAAGCCATATTATGTGTTAAAAATATCCCCAAATTTATGAGTTTAATCTATGTACAAGTTTTAAGTATTCAAATTAATTAATGTATTATGTGACCCATAGAAACAGGAGCACATGGGTATCTATAAATATGATAGAAGTGTTACTTACCTAGTCTGCATAGAATCCTAATTGTAATTTTCAGTTGGCTTCATCTCAGGTAGCTTTCTTTAACAATATCTAAAAGAGTGATTCTAATACTGAAAAAGGAGTCAACATTTATCAACTGCCTACAATATATAAGAGATGTGCTACATGTTGTATTCTGTCATATTTTATTCATGAGTGTTTGTGTGTATGCGTGCGTGCTCAGTCATGTCCAACTCTTTGCCAGCCTATGGGCAGAGTGGCATAACAGTGTAGATTTGTCTTGTTGTTGTCAACAAGCTCCCTGGTATTAATATCAGGATTGACTGATGCCTGTGGAAGTGAAAGTTGCTCAGTTGTTGACTCTTTGCTACCCCATGGACTGTAGCCTGCCATGCTCCTCTGTCTGTGACATTTTCCAGGCAAGAATACTGGAGTGGGTTGCCAATTCACTGTCCACTGATCTCCCCGACGTAGGAATTGAGCCCGTGTCTGTTGCATTCCTGAACTGGTAGGTGGATTCTTTACCACTGTGCCACCTGGTTAGCTCCCATTTTATTCATACACGTGGCTAAAATATTTAAGCTCCCATTTGGTGTGGAATGGTAAGCAAGCAAGCAAGTGAAGTTGCTCAGTCGTGTCCGACTCTTTGCGACCCCATGGACTGTAGCCTACCAGGCTCCTCTCTCCGTGGGATTTTCCAGGCAATAGTACTGGAGTGGATTGCTATTTCCTTCTCCAGCAGATCTTCCCGACCCAGGGATTGAACCCGGGTCTCCTGCATTGTAGAGAGACGCTTTACTATCTGAGCCACCAGGGAAGTCCATGGAATGGTAAAGAAGTAGCTAAATAGCTCAAATGTGAAAACATATGCAGAAAATGAAAATGAAAATATTACTCTGATTTTGACATAGTCAGCTCCTTCCTCTGCCTAAGTACTGGAGCCCCTTTCCTACTCCTCGGCCTCACTTAGGTTCCTCTGGTCTTGATGCTTTTCTTTCCTTATTTACCTGCTTTGTGTTTCTCAGTCATTCTCTGTACCATTTTATCCTACATTCCATGAGAAGGCTTCCTAGACTTGCAATGTCTGACATGCTAGCCACTAGCCCCCTGTGGCTATTTGAGTTAAAATACAATTAAAAATAATTAAAAAAATTAAAGGTTCACTTACTGTATTTCAAGTTCAGTAGCCACATGGACATACTAGATAGAAAAGAACAGAATCTTTCCATCATCACAGAAAGTTGAATTGGACAGCACTGCATTAAGCCAGTTGTGTCTTTATTAGAACTAATAGGCTAATTGCAGAATATCTTTGCTTCCTCTTCCTGAAAGTTCAAACTCTGGTCTTCTTTAACTCTCATTTTATTGTCTTACCTGATTTTCTACATACTTCACTACTTTACTGCACTGTGGAATGCTGGAAGTTAGGGCTCTTCATTCTTCTCTATGAAACACAGTCACTGCTCTGTAACTTGCTTTGCTCCTTTAGCAGAACAAGTCTGAAGGATTATCTTTCCATTGAAGGATGCTTTTTTTGAAATACACTTTGGTATTTGATCTTTTAAAATGTTTTCAATACTCAGTACTCCAGGAAAAAGAACTAGCGGGTCATGTCATGTATTTCTTCTTGTAATTGAAATAAGACAAAGATGGGAGAGGTGCTTACTACTACAAGTGGGGTGATGGACATTGTTTTTTCTTAGCACTCATCAGCAGCAATTATAATTTAATTAGCGCACTCATCAGTTCAGATTATTTCAGGTCAGTCACTCAGTCATGTCTGATTCTTTGTGACCCCATGAACTGCAGCATGCCAGCCTCCCTGTCCATCACCAACTCCCAGAGTTTACTCAGATTCATGTCCATTGAGTCAGTGATCCAACCATTTCATACTCTGTCGTCCCCTTCTTCTCCCGGCTTCAATCTTTCCAGCATCAGGGTCTTTTCCAGTGAGTCAGTTCTTCACATCAGGTGGCCAAAATATTGGAGTTTCAGCTTCAACATCAGTCCTTCTAATGAACACCCAGGACTGATCTCATTTAGGATGGACTGATTGGATCTCCTTGTAATCCAAGGGACTCTCAAGAGTCTTCTCCAATACCACAGTTCAAAAGCATCAATTCTTCAGTGCTCAGCTTTCTTTATAGTCCAACTCTCACATCCATACATGACCACTGGAAAAACCATAGCCTTGACTAGATGGACCTTTGTTGACAAAGTAATGTCTCTGCTTTTTAATATGCTGTCTGCTGCTGCTGCTGCTGCTAAGTTACCTCAGTCATGTCCAACTCTGTGCGACCACATAGACGGCAGCCCACCAGGCTCCCCCATTGCTGGGATTCTCCAGGCAAGAACACTGGAGTGGGCTGCCATTTCCTTTTCCAACTATGCTATCTAGGTTGGTCATAACTTTTCTTCTAAGGAGAAAGCATCTTTTAATTTCATGGCTGCAGTCACCATCTGCAGTGATTTTGGAGCCCAGAAAAATAAAGTCAGCCACTGTTTCCCCAACTATTTGCCATGAAGTTATGGGACCGGATGCCATGATCTTCGTTTTCTGAATGTTGAGCTTTAAGCTAACTTTTTCACTTTCCTCTTTCACTTTCATCAAGAAGCTCTTTGGTTCTTCACTTTTTGCCAGAAGGGTGATGTCATCTGCATATCTGAGGTTATTGATACTTCTCCTGGAAAAGGTCAGTTTTCATTCTAATCTCAAAGAAAGGCAATGCCAAAGAATGCTCAGACTACTGCACAATTGCACTCATCTCACACGCTATGAAAGTAATGCTCAAAAAATTCTCCAAGCCAGGCTTCAGTAGTACATGAAGCATGAACTCCCAGATGGTCAAGCTGGATTTAGAAAAGGCAGAGGAATCAGAGATCAAATTGACAGCATCCGTTGGATCATCAAAAAAGCAAGACAGTTCCAGAAAAATGTCTACTTCTGCTTTATTGACTATGCCAAAGCCTTTGACTGTGTGGATCACCATAAACTGTGGAAAATTCGGAAAGAGATGGGAGTACCAGACCACTTGACCTGCCTCTTGAGAAACCTGTATGCAGGTCAGGAAGCAACAGTTAGAACTGGACATGGAACAACAGACTGGTTCCAAATAGGAAAAGGTACTGGGGTCCAGCCCCAGTGGATCCAGGGTATTTGAAGGGGAGACGGCATCGGTGATCAGGATACGATACAATTAAAGATATAAAGAGTGGTTAAATAGGGATAGCTCAGCGAAGAAATTCAGTGAAGAAAAGAGGCTGAATAACTTGGTTTATGTGGAAAACCAATAAAATTCCAAAACAAGGAATTTGCGCCACCTACGTAGGCCGCAGGTGTCCTCCCATTCTCCCCAAGGAGAGGAGACACTAAGGCCTCCACGGTCAGATCTTAGAAGCCCAGGCAAAATTCGTAGGCTTGGCGAGCCTCCATGCTCCAGATGGGAATTCAGCCAGAAGGTGAGAGAAAGAACGACATGGGGAGACCAAGCTTCTGTGAGCAAGGCCCACACTTTGTTTTCCAAAGTAGTTTTTATACCTTAAGTTGTGCATAGAGGATAATGGGGGAAGGGGTAGAGCCATGCAGGGTCAGCAGTCCTTGATCCTTATCGAAGCCAGGCTTTCTTCCTGCAAACTTATCATATGCAAAAGTTTAGGTGATTTACATCATCTTCTGGCCAGGAGGCCTATTAACATTTTATGACCCTTTCTTCAGAAAACTTATTTTTCTCTAAAGGTGATTATTCTAAAGTCAGGCGCCACCCTCTGAAAGCATTAGATAAAGTTGCATTCCTATAGGGCAAAGGTGTGGTGGGCTATAACAAGAGAAGAATTAACTCAAGGGTCCAAGGTTACAAACATTAAAGCTACTACTTACATTCCTTTACACCAATTATATTAATCAATATACTCCCAGGGACACAGTAGGTAAGGGATATGGAAACTTAGCAGCAGATATTGGCCCAATAAGTGAAAACCCTTCACCAATATAATTTCTAATCAACCCACTATACTATACTAATAATCTTCTAACTGCTCAAAGGAATCTGTATTTAGAAAGTTTAGAACATCTCGTGCCTCTCATGGTTGAGAGGCTGTGAACAATCACATGTGGCCAGAAGAACCTGTTCAGGCAGGCTAGAGAACTTCCAAAGGAGTTTGTGAACTAAAACACTCTTGTCATGCCCAGGAACTTTATTAACTGGAGCTTTAAGTTAACTCCTTCTCTGAGAGAGGTGGTGGGGGACAGCCCCCCGTAAAGTCAGAGATGTAGGTGAGAGCACAAAGCAGTAAAGTAGGCAGACTCTGGTTTTGGGGGTAGATGCTCGAGAATTTCCAGGGGAACTCCTGAGGCTCGATCCCGCCTTTGCGTATGCTGAGCCTCCTTCCTCATGACCTTTGCCACGGGCGGAGTTCCTCACGCTGGCTCCTGGCAAAAAGGAGTACGTCAAGGCTGTATATTGTCACCCTGCTTATTTAACTCATATGCAAAGTACATCATGAGAAACGCTGGGCTGGAAGAAGCACAAGCTGAAATCAAGATTGCTGGGAGAAACATCAGTAACCTCAGATATGCAGCACACTCATTAATATACTCAAAACATGAATAGTTTAACATGTCTAATTTATAAACCTGATATCCACTTGGTGGATATCAATAGACCATCAGTGATTCATTGACCCTATTATGAAAATCAGTGCTTTAGAACTTCAGATGCCTTGAAAATGACACAAATAATTTTATTTTGATTTAAAAATATTCTAATGAGTTTTATAACTGCCTGCTATATTTGCAAGTAGAATAACTTTCTGGGGTGTCTAAAGGAAATAGGAAGCCATTTATATTGATTATTTAATGCAGAATTTTGTCTTCATGATATATTAAAACTTTTGGAATATGAGCCCAAGATTTTTGTTTCTTCTGAATGACCTCGTATATTTGTTCCATTTGATCAGTACTGTATCAGTTTCAATTATCTTACGTTGACTCCTGGGAAAGTTCCAGTGACCTCAGCATTTTAATGTGAAAAGGAAACTGAGAAAACTATGTGTTAAATAACTTTTAAGACATAGCAAATGGCACGAAGAATGGCTGTAAATGCTTTCTATCTATTTGTCCCTATAAGCCTGAGATTGAAATATATCAAGCTAGGCTAGAATTGCCACCACTTTAGTCATTAAACTTCACCATGCTGATGCTGCTATATTAAATGTCCTTTCAGGAGGAGACATCCAAGCAGTTTTCACATTCTCCAGCAATTTTCAGGTACACAGAAGAAAGAGATAACTTGAAGATATTTGTAAGATTAAAGTATTTCATTAAAAATGGCCTCTATGGAGCCACCCATAACTCTACAGATTTGGATCCACAAAAAGCTGGTATGAGACAGTAAAATAATGTCCTGTATTGAAAACTATCTCTTGCAAAGCAATTCAAAACATGGTAGACAATTGGTACAGCATTTTGGGTCCTGAAAAAAAGGGTTTTGGGGAACAAGATTGTATGTAACGTGAAGTGAAAGTGTTAGTCGCTCAGACTTTTTGCAACCCCATGGACTGTAGCCTGCCAGGCTCCTCTGTCTTTGGAATTCTCCAGGCAAGAATGCTGGAGGGGTTGAAAGTCCCCTTTCTCCAGGGGATCTTCACAACCCAAATATGGAACCTGGATCACCTGCATTGCAGGCAGATTCTTTACTGTCCGAGCCATCAGGGAAGCCCTGTGTAAAGTGAGGTTCCTGTTCAGTGAGCAGTTAGTATTCCTGTTTTGCTTAGAAAGCAGATCCATAAAGTACTTAGAATTTATCTAGTATATTAAAATAGATTTTTATGAATATATCCTCTAAATGTCTTCATTTGGGGAGAAATGTCAGTGTTTTCCTTCAAAGAAAATACCACTTGCACAGGAATGGTACATAGTAAGCATAATGTTTGTGGGGTTAAAGAAATGATAATGGTGATCATTTGGTAAGCTTTGTTCTCTAGACTGTGTACAGAAAAAGAAAAATAAAAATTCCATCAGCACCTAAAAGGTATTCTTAAGCTCAATGTACTTCTTCCTCTTTTCCTAAATGTAGGTTCCTATCAGTTCTAGATTTTTGCTTTAAGCAACTACAGGAAACTTAAAGCTCATTATACTTTTACAAAGAAATAGTGCTTTCAAAGGATGTTGAGTTTCTTAACAAGGACCAAGTAGTTGTAACAAAATAGTAAAGGTAACAAGATTAACAATTTCAGCTAAAATTCACTGTGGTCTCAAATACTTAAAAGATTGTATTTCTGTTAAATATTTAAGGAGTTTTAATACATTTTATTTTAAATACGCTCATAAAATTTGACATAGTTCAAATAAACATGCCAGTTAGAGTTGTTACAGTGAATATTTGATTACCAGTAATTTCCTTTACCTGAGAGTTGAGCACAATGTTTACTTTAGGAAGGATTTGAATTGTTCCTCTGAAATTTCTTTTCGGATTGATTATTCCCACAGAGTTGCATTTATTCACATTATTTGAATTTCCCAACAGCCGAGCAAGAATGTTTTAATCAATTCTGTAGCTCAGTAGACTCAGTCTCGGCGAGTAATTCACTAACAGCACACATGTTTAATCAAAAATTTTATTGCAACTTTCTTTTAAATGTACTCTCAGTCTAACATAAGAGATGTTATAATGTAATTTCATACATGTTGAAGACCTGGATATAAAATTCATTTGGACCTGACCTTGTAGACTGGGGGCTGTCTGAAGTCACTTGGTGTAAAGATAAATCTTTCACTTTGACAAAGATGACTGTACTATCACAGGGTGGTAAGTTTGGGTCATTTCCAAATAAAGGGTGTGGGTAGGATATTTTTGTGTCTCAAAATGTTGCTGCTACAGAGCAGGACCCAATTTCGTACTCAGGTCTTCTGATTCCATGTTACGGCCTGCTTCTAGTGTACATGTGATAAAAGTTAAGTGATTGCTTATTTTAAGTACTTAGAATAATTTAATGAATCCTGTCATTTTAAGTTGTGATTATCCTTTTAAAATAGGAGACTTAAATGTTTGGAGACTTTCATTATTTTAGGTGTGAAAATTTGAGTGATTTGTTTTTTCTTTGTTGCTCTTCCCAGTAAAAAACATTAATATAAACTAGGAAGGGTAAATTAAAAAAAAAAAATCCTAAGGGCAGAGAATGAGTCAGAGAGCCATACTTCTTTGCTACAGTATTCTGGCCTTAGAGCATGTATGTAAGTTGGGGAACACGTGACAGGATTATGGAAAAGATGTATATTTATTAACCTCCAAACTTTAAGCTCTGATGGCACACCTGTATCAGCATATACTAGGGTATGCTGCACAACAATCCCCAAATCTTAGCACTTTACCAAAATAAAAGTTTGTTTCTCACTCGTAAAACATTTCTATTGTGATTCAGCTGCAACACTGCTTCACATTTTCTCCAGTCAATTCCATGCCTGTAAGGCAATAGAATATTTCTGGTCTTGTGGCAGAGAGGGAGTTAACATCCAGTGCACTGATTCTCAAAGCCAGAGGTGGCATATATCACTTCTGCCTACATTTCATTGGCTGAATTGCAGGGAAGGGCATCATGGAGGTTGCCACAGAATGAATATGTGGTGAACAGGAATCCAGTCCACCAAAACCCCCTTCTAACATCTTCAGTTTTTTCTCAGAATCATCAGAGGCAAAGGGACCTTTATTAATCTATTTTGTTATGTTAGTCGAACAGAATATATATGAATATAGAAAATGTGTGTGTATGCACATACGTGCATGTATATCCATGTGTGTGTATCCACATACATGAATGCATGTTAATGTAACGGCTACCTTTTATTTATTTATTTTTAAATTATTATTATTATTATTTTACTTTACAATATTGTATTGGTTTTTCCATACATCAACATGCATCTGCCATGGGTGTACACATGTTGCCCATCCTGAACCCCCCTCCCACCTGCCTCCCCATACCATCCCTCTGGGTCATCCCAGTGCACCAGCCCCAAGCTTCCTGTATCCTGCATCGAACCTGGACTGGCAATTCGTTTCTTATATGATATTATACATGTTTTAATGCCATTCTCCCAAATCATACCCTGCTTCCCTCTCCCACAGAGTCCAAAAGACTGTTCTATACATCTGTGTCTCTTTTGCTGTCTTGCATACAGCTACCTTTTTTAAAAAAATAATTTTTGGCTGTGCTAGGTCTTTTTTGCTGCATGTGGGCCGCTCTCTAGCCGTGGTGCACAGGCTTCTTATTGAGGTGGCTTCTCTGTGGAACACTGGTTCGAGGTGTGTGGGCTTTAGTTGTTGCGGCACTCAGGCCCAGCAGTTGTGGGGCATGGGCTTAGCTGTTCCACAGCATGTGGAATCTTTCTGGATCAAGGATGGACCCCGTGTCTTCTGCACTGGCAGGTGGCTTCTTTACCACTGAGCCACCAGGAAAACCCACAGTTACCTTTTTTGTTTTGATATTTACATTTCTCATTCTTATCGAGTCTCACTGCCTTTCATCACCAGTATTTCCTGAGCATTTACAGTGCACGAGGCACAGTAGAACTACAGTAGAAAAATGTATCTGTGCTCTTGAGGACTGTGCATTCAAAAAAAAAAACAATCTATATGTACCTCTTTTAAAAATAAGGGAGTTTTACGTTCAAAACAACATTGAGGTGAAGGGACATAGTTTTCCTATGTAGCTCCTGAGCCCGCACACCCATAGTCTCTCCCATTGCCAGTATTGCCTGCCAGACTGGTAAATTTATTTCAGTTGATGAACCTGCATTGACAAATCATTATCACTTAGTCTGTAGTTTACATTAGGATTCACTCTTGGTGGTGCACATTGTGTGGGTCTGGACAGATTTATAATGACATGTATTCATTGTTATGGTATCAGAGAGAGCAGTTTCACTGCCCTGAAAACCTTTTGTGCTTCACTTCGTCATCCTTCCCTCTGTTCCTCCAGTCCCTTGCAACCACTGATCTTTTTTAGTGTCTTTATCATTTTGCCTTTTCCAGTAAGTCTTATAGTTTAAATCACACAATGTATAGCTTATTCAGACTGGATTCTTTTACGTAGTATTATGATATTTGTTTCCTCCATGTCTTTTCATGGCTTAATAGTTTATTTCTTTATAGCACTGTCGAAAAAGCATTGTCTGGATGTGCCAGAGTTTATCCGTTCACATATTGAAGGACATCTTAGATGCTTTCAGTTTTTGGCAATTATGAGTAAGGCTGATGTAAACATTTGTGTGCTGTTCTTTGTGTGGACATAAATTTTCAACTCGTTTTGGTAAATACTAAAGAGCCTGATTGTTGGATCTTGTGGTTGGGGCATGTTTAATTTTGTTAAAAACAAAACAAACAAACAAAAAAACCCATAAAACTGTCTTCCAAAGAAGCGTTACCATTTTACCTTCCCTCCAGTGAGTGAGAGTTTCTGTTACTCCACGACTTCACCAGCATTCGGTATCAGCAGGGTCTGGATTTTGGCTGCTCTGAGAGGTGTGTAATCTTCACTCATGATTGTTTTATTTTGCATTTCCTGGATGACATGTAACGTGGAGCATTTTGTCACGTTTATTTGCTATTTTTATATCTTCTTCGGTGTGGTGTCCTTTAAGACCTTTGGTCAGTTTTTAAATTTTAGGTTGTTTCACTGTTGTTGAACTGATATGGATACAGAAGTGAAATTTTAGTGAAGTTGTGCATGTTACATCACAGGAGAATGATACTCAAGGCACTTCCACATGGAAGCATAAAGTAATAAAAATGGTTTAAGATGTAGTATAACACTTTGAAAACAGGTTGTCATGATGAAATAATAAAGAAGCAGCAGTGAAAATTGCCAATGGAGAATTAAAGCTGAGGGTCAACAGGAGACACATCTGTTAGATTGCATCAAAACCCTGATTAGCCTAGGTATCATAAATTAAAATGAACTTTTATCACAAGAGTCTTTCAGTTGTTAATACACTATTCCACTGAAGTACTTTGTTTTATAATAAACCAGTAGAAGATGTCTTAATCCAATTTCTTGTTAAGGAACTTGTTTTGAAAGAAGATAACAAGGTAGTGTTTTGTCTGTGGTCAGTCTAGAAACTTTTAGCAATCAGTTGTGTTCAAATGGTTTTGTGGATGTCCGTCCTTGTGGAAATCACCAGGTGTTGGATTTGAAAGTGTTAGTCGCTCAGTTATGTCCATCTCTTTGCAACCCCTCTGTCCAGATTACTGGAGTGGCTAGCCATTCCCTTCTCCAGGGGACCTTCCTGACCCAGGGATTGAACCTGGTTCTCCTGCAATGCAGGCAGATTGTTTACTGTCTGAGAAGCTATCTGGGAAGCCCAGGTGTTGGGTGTACCAAGTACTTACATTTGATCCAACTAGCAGTTCTGTGAGGAGGCTGCTGCTATCACCCCCTTCTCCTTTTTACAAATAAAGAAACTGAGATACGTAGTAGTTACACAAGCAGCTCAAGATTGTCTGACTAGTACATGACTGTGGCTGAAATGTGATTCATATCAATATTGTTCTGGTCCCAGATCCTGCATTTAACCACTCTCTAATGACTGTGGGCTTCCCGGGTGGCAGAAGTGGTAAAGAACCTTCCTGCTAATGCGGGAGACGTAAGAGACGCAGGTTTATTCCCTGGGTTGGGAAGATTCCCTGGAGGAGGGTGTGGCGACCCACTCGAGTCTTCTTGCCTAGAGAATCCCATGGACAGAGGAGCCTGGCAGGCTACAGTCCATAGGGTCTCACAGAGTTGGACACGACTGATGTGACTTAGCGTGGAGCATGCACAGTGGAGTCTGTAAATTATCTTTAATCTTCCAAAAGCTCTATGAGAAACACCTTAATAATTAGCATTGTTATTGCGTACGCTATTTAAATTGTCCTTTAATTTGGGTTGAAGTTGCCACAGATTCTTTTGAAATACAGGGTCTGAGGGGAAAAGGAATAAATATGAGGTCCTTGGTGGGGAGCTGTGAGATGGGACTAATATTTAGAGCAGGAATTAGGAATTGAGGCACGCCTGGACTGAACTCAGTCTACAGAGATGTTAGTTTCTGTCAAATATGGGTTTAAAAAAAAATTCAAGTTTGGATACGTTGGATCAAGGTGTGCACAGCCCACCTGAGTTCCTTTCCATCCTCAGATCTTTCGTCGAGTGTGTGGTTCCAGGTCTGAAGAGAGGTTTTAGGAAAACTAGAGAGTCTTTAGGAAAATAATCTCAGTTGTCCTTGAGAAGGAGCTTGCATTTAGCAAAACCCCAATTCTTCATGATGAAGTTCGAGTGTCTTCTCAGAGGTCAAGGTTTTTGACTAAGAAAGTGTTCCTATCCATCATGTTCAAGGAGTGCTCACCTATACAGGTCCTCTGAATACAAACTATAGAAATGGATTGAGTCTTATTTTTTTCCCTCGCATAACTAGCTTTTGAGAAGTAACATTTGATGGCAAAATATTCTACAGTTGTTTTGGTAAATAAATGAAGAGTGAATGTAAAAGTTTCTACATGGCACACATTCCGAAGGAGACATTGGTGTCATCACTAAGAGCTAAGAGTAGGTCTAAAAAAGAGTGAAAACATCATAAAATTTTGTAGGTGTTCACTTTTTATGGTATTCATGGCCTAAAGGTTGCAATAGGTCTGCTACTTAACTCAGTACATATGCAGTTGGTGGCTGCATTTTCTTTAAAATTTTGAATTTTTGATGTTAAGATACTGAGAAGGTTTCAAATGAACTCTGCCCTCTGAGGACTGATAATATTCATTACACGTTTATGCAGCTCCCTGGCTTCCTGTATCCCCGTCTTTGCTCTTGGGCCACAGCAATGCACTGTAGTTTGCTCTGCTTAGGAACTCTAAATTTAACATTGATTTTGGATGGGAGGAATCCATGGGTCTGCTTTTTTCTGGGCCCAGGAAGACAAGAGATGGGGTGCTGTTAAATAAGATAGAAATAGAGATGGAGTGGGAGTTTTCTGGCTTGTGTATTCAATGAGGGAAGTAAAATGCTTTCAGGCAGAAGATAATTTTTCTCTGGTTCCTCTATAGCAAAAATCTAAGTTCTCTGCATAATGGAAGAAAAAAAATAGGACTTCTATTTTCAACACCTCCTCCAGCTCCTTGTAGACAGACTCCTTATAGAAGCAAGGAGCTCATTAAAACTACACTTACTATCCCTTGCACTGCCCATCTGCACTCTACGGGTGGAGAAGGTGAGAAAAAGCCAAGAAAGCCATGAAAATAACCACTATTAAATTTGCTCAAATCTTACATTAATACGTATTTAAAATAAACTTAGAATGTTCTTTTCCTATTTATTCTTACAGTTGTAATTCTCTTCGATGGACAAATATTTGTTCAGGTAGATTTTTTGGTATCTTAGTGCAGCTGTGTGAGAACTTGTTAATTGCAGATAGGTGAAGGGAAACATTGACAGTTTTGAAGTGCTCTCCCAAAGTATACTAGATTTTTTTAAGGGTATTTACTGTTTATGCTGTAATTTTTTGCACGTCATTAGCTATGAATTTATTCCTTAATTGTTTCTGGCCTTGTTTCTTCTTGCATGTAGTAAGATATTTGGAATAAACCTTGTTAATGTCCCATGGTGCACATAACATGCCTTTGACTTTGTTTTCATTCCCTACAACCCTAGTGGTACTGGGCACTTAGTAGGCATTCACTAAATACTTGAATAATCAGTTATACTTTCCGCCCATTCCACAGAAGAATAGGGATAACTATTACCGTAGATTTAGTCCCCGGAGAATGGACTGCTTCCTAAGTCCCCACGAGTTCCCTTCTGCATCTGTTGTTTGTGTGTAAACCTCTTGATGGCTGGTCTTCTCTAGTTTAGGAAGGATTAGACCCTGTTCTTTCCTTATGGTTGTATAGTTGCTTGTTTTAGCAGAGGTGTTATCGGTAGTGGCTAAGAGCATGGGTCAGTCCTGTTTCTTCTGTTTATAAGCCATGTGACCTTGAAGTTGTAATCATACCTACCTGTTGTTGAGAGAGTAAAATAGAAGTAAATTACAAGGTCGAGAAGAACCTGATACATGGTAACAGCCATATTAGTGTTAGCTTTTTAAAGTGATAGTCCTTTATTCCCTGAACTATGACAATACTGGATATTCAAAAAGCTCTGTGGAAATGCAACTGCTTATTTTATTTAGACTAATTCGGGCTTTTTGTATTGGGTTTATTTCCCTTGACCTTGGATTCCTTTCTTCAACAGAAACCTTTTTCTTTAGAGTTGCCTCCTGGACAAGACAATGATCTTTATGTTTAGAGGAGATAGGCTGAATTACAGACAGAATATTCCTTATTTTCACCAGGTTTCCTTGGCATATTGAATACAGGTAGTCTCTAATGGGCTGATGAGACCCTTGATAATACTAGTGTATGGCCAATTTAGACTTTAAGATTATATATCTTTGGATGTAAAGGGAGTTTGAGGTTTTTTTAAAAATTATTTTCTCAAACAATTTTGTTTTGAAAGAGTGCAGTAACTTGTTCTTTTCTTTGGTAAGTGCTTGTAGATGATCAGATCTTCTTAATTTTTGATATTGAGGTATTATAAAAGTATTCTTCTGGCTTTAGTAAATTTGATACCATTGAAGCAATAAATAGTACCTTCTTGGAATCCATAGACCATTAGTTGAATATTTTAAAAACTGATTTCATAGGCTGTATAAGTACCTTCCCTCATTAGATCTACACAGACTTAAATGACTTGGTTCTCATAGCCTGATAGTTTTGAAATGTATTTATGCTGACCCATTATGAGGACTGGAGTTTGTAAGGGCATCTCTCTTTAACTCCAGGGAAATTGGCCTAACTTTACAATTCATCTAGAATTCCAAGTTATCAATTAGCTGTCAAGTTTGCTGCTTTAGAAATCAAATAGCCTCTAAAATCCAACTCTAAATCTCAGTAGACTTCTTTCTAACCACATCTGAATCATGGTCCACAGTTGTAAAGTGCTGAATAAAATCAACCAGATATTATTTCTGCCTCTACCCCTCCCCATCAAATTGAAACTTCTAGTGGATCAATTAGGAAACATATTAAATTTTTTATAAGAGGCTCTTATCCTAGATAGAACTTATAAACCACAAGAGCATCTCTGTATATTTATGTACAGTTTTGATCAGTAACTCAGATGGCTCTCCATCCTTTGCCAATATGATACTGAAGTACAATTTGCTGTGAATTATGGTCTTTTTTTAAATGGGTCACCAATGAGGATTCATTGTTAAATGCCAGCAGGAAATAGAGGCACCATATTTAGAGTGTGTGTTTCATTTTAGAAAAATGTATTTCAACATTAGAGATGCTAAAGATTCAAAAATAAATCTTCCCATTTACAATAATCTGCATTGGTTATTGTCTGTTTCAAGTGAATTAACTCATGGAGGTTTAGGTTTTTAATAGTCCAATTTAGAAAAAAAAAAGATTCTGTGTTCTGTGATAGTATTTACTAAAAAATCCTTCAAAAGCATTAATAATCATATTTATAAACATTTAAAGTAAAATATAGCTTATTCAGGATCAAACTTATATATATAATGCAGCATACAATTAGATTGATTCCATGGCAGCTTATTTCTCTTTCAAAGATGATGCATATAACCTGTTGCTTTTCCCTCTGTGAGCTCTAGCTTTATGTAATATGTCTGTTTTTATAATGAACTATTAAAAATAAAATATACAAAAGTATCCCCTGGGAGGTCAAACAATAAATGTTGCTGTGAACCTAAGTATTTTTGTCACTTCTGTTTTGGAATTACAGAGGTTGAATCATGTAAGTTAACTTTATAGAGTTAAGTTTTTCTTCTTAAAGTGAAAGTCGCTCAGTCATGGCTGACTCTTTGTGGCTCCATGGACTGTATAGTCCATGTAATTCTCCAGGCCAGAATACTGGAGTGAGTAGCCTTTCCCTTCTCCAGGGGATTTTCCCAACCCAGGGATCAAATCCAGATCTTTCACATTGCGGGTGGATTCTTTACCAATTGAGCTATCAGGGGAGCCC
Organism: Bos taurus; assembly: GCF_002263795.3. Taxonomy (NCBI): domain Eukaryota; kingdom Metazoa; phylum Chordata; class Mammalia; order Artiodactyla; family Bovidae; genus Bos; species Bos taurus. The sequence continues at coordinate 6,909,175 of NC_037332.1, forward strand.
CTCTCCAAGCACAGTGTTGCCCAAAATCACCAACCTCATTCATGAACTTCTGTCTGCATGACTTGGCTATAACCAAAAATTGAAACCCTCTTCAAATAATGAAGATATTCATGTGACAGTGATGCAGATTCTACAGATAGTTCAGCTTTGGAGTCATTCTTATCGATGACTTTGGGGGTTGTTATTAAATGTAATAGCTTTGCCAAAGGAGGCAAACATTTACAAAGAAGAGTGGAAATTTGCTGTTTGTTGAGTAGGGGAGAAAGGGGAGATTGAATCAGCATTCACTGCCTAACTCCAGTCCTGAATATTTTCCCTTTTCTTCCTTCAAGTATATATCAATGGTATTTTCTAAATTCTCAGAATGTGTCCCAAGTTTCCTAACAAAATACCAGCTTGTTTTGTTGAACAGTGGGCCAAAGGGGCATGATGGAGGAGTAGAAACAGTCCTGTGTACTATGTGGAACTGTTTTTGATGTGGAGAATTGCTCACTGTAGGAAGTTATAGAATCAAAAGATAAATTACCTTTTCTTGAAATAGCCCTGATTAAAGAGTTGAACTTATGAAACAGCTTAAACGTATTTATTACATTGTCCTGATCATTGTTGAAAACACAGTCTGGGAATCTTCTTTGCCTTCATATACTGAAGACTTGATGGGGATGTGAAGATATAAATCCCATTGTAGGAACTAAATAACCACTGTGAAAGGAGAGAGAGCAGAAGGCATTTCATGGTTTATTGATAGTATTTTACATGTGTTTTACAATTGTCAAAGTACTCCATGTACCACATCATGTTAGCTTTGCACAATGACCAGGTCCACAGGCTAGATACTGTTATCCTTATATGTTGTTGTTCAGTTGCTCAGTCGTGTCCGACTCTGCAACCCCATGGACCGCAGCACACAAGGGTTCCCTGTCCTTCACCATCTCCTGGAGCTTGCTCAAACTCATGTTCATTGAGTCCAACTATCTTGTCCTCTTCTTCTCCTGCCTTCAATTTTTCCCAGCATCAGGGTCTTTTCTAATGATCAGTTCTGAAGTATAGAAGCTTCATCATCAGTCCTTCCAATGAATATTCAGGATTGATTTCCTTTAGGGTTGACTGGTTGGATCTCCTTGCAATCCAGGGGACTCTCAAGAGTCTTCTCCAGCACCACAATTCAAAAACATCAGTTCTTCGGTGCTCAGCCTTCTTTCTGGTCCAACTCTCACATCCATACATGACCACTGGAAAAAGTATAGCTTATGGACCTTTGCTGGCAAAGTAATGCTTCTGCTTTTTAATGTGCTGTCTAGGTTTGTCATAGCTTTTCTTCCAAGGAGCAAGCGTCTTTTAATTTCATGGCTGTGATTATCATCTGATGATAAAGAAACCTTTCAAAAATTAGCATTCGAACTGACACAGCCAGAAAAAAATTTTGGCAATTGAAAATAAAGGTGGATCTTGAAGAAGATACAGATGGCGTATTCTGGAAAAATGTGAAAATGAGAAAGTCTAACAATTTTCTAAACTAGAACTGAAATTTTGTTTTAGAAACATTCTGTGGGGGCCTCTTGGTTATAAAAACTGCTGGAAATGTGGCTTGTGTTATTTTCACAGTGATTTTCAATAGGACCTGATCCTTGGCCATGTCTGGAGATGGCTTTGGTTGTCACATCTGGGGAGGAATTGCTGACATCTAGTTGGTAGGGACAGGGACGCTCCCAAAAACTAAAAAATCAACAGGACTGTCCCACATAAATAATCTTCTGGCCTCAAATGTGAGTAGTGCTGAGGCGGTGAAATCCTGAAGCAGATTGTGGAAGGTCAAAAATGTCAATTCAAGGAGTTAGAACTTAGTCCTATGTACATTAGGGAGCTGTTGAGTTCTGTTTTTTCTTTTGGTTTCAGGAGGGAGAGCCTGTACCCAGTGGAAGTAGGTCAGAGATGGTAATCTATAAAATAGATGTGACTTTCCAAGTTCTTTGACAGTAATAAAACTCCAAACTGCTACCTTTTACACACAGGAAATTACAAAATCACTTTCTAACGAGCTTTTTAGGTGCTCCTTGCAGGGAAGAGGGAGGTCTTGAAAGGTACTTAAAACCTTACAGGCAAACCCTTGCTAGGTGTGTGAGATAATGAGAATTCAGCTCACAGAAAGGTAGAATCGAGCAGCCAACACAAATTTCTTTTACTGAAATGAGTCTGGACGTTCCTGTTGCGCCCAGCAGAGCTGAAAGGGCACAACACGTCTGCCGATGCCTATAAATCACAGACGTGGTTTACAGCAAGGGCACGCTATACTGATGTGATGGGTGTGCTCCAAGCCATCAGTGGGACATTCCTCACGATGATGAGATGAGAATGCTGCCAGGGTCATGGGAATCTTGGATTTATCCGCTCTTCTCTACTCTGAGTAGCTTCACCAAGAGAGAATTATCACAGCCCCAGCCCCCATTTCTAACCTGCAGGAGATTTCAAATTGGTGAGCTACGCATGATGAAATTTAGCGGCTAGCTTCTGCTCCGTTTGAAATCATCTTCCCATTGCTTTCCCTGCTTTTTACTTTTCACTTACATAATGTTAGTTTTCATTGAGTCATTGCGTTCTAGGTGCTGAAAAGCTGGTTCCTTTTTGCTGCTGTTCCATATATCTCTCTTTCAGACATTCTCATGTGAGAAAAACAACCACTAACAATGTAAGGTGTCTGTTGCTTTAATGGGCTAGCGAAAAATGGAAGGTAAATATCAGGTTATCATTTGATAGTGGGCTCAGTGCCAGGATTGATAAGTATGTTGCTGTACCTCTTTGGGCTGACTATCTGGGCAGAATATGATTAATGTGATGCAGACCTCTCCCAGTGGAAAAACTGTACGTTTTCAGTTACCTGGATAGGCTACTGCTTGCTTTAAGCAAAATCGCATGTTTGCTCCCGCTGTAAACCACCTTGAGGGCCAAGAAAATATCTAACCTTATAGATTGCTTCAAACTGATTCAATCCTGCAAAAAGGTCAGTCTGCAAAAATTTTATTTTGTACTTTTCAAAATCTTCCAGCAGAGAATGTCTGTGTCCTGAGGTATGCCTCCTGGGCTTGGGGACACTTGGTCATCATCTTTTATTCATGTTCTCAGTTTTCTGTGGCGCTCTTTCAAGTGTGGCCAGATTCATACTCTGGATCAATGCTTATTTTTAGGGGAATAAAACCCATTTTAGGTTCATTGCATTTAGCTAGTCTTTAAGGGAAAAGAATGTGACTCTTAGGGAGATATTTTAAACCTTTTAGGTTGGAACTTTACTCAAGAAAACCACAAATGCAGTTGGTAAATGACTTAAGCATAGGATGTGGTGGGTGACCATTTTGTTGGTTTATTGCATCAATTCAGAAGAAATATATTGTGAATATCAAACATTAGCATGAGATAATACAGGGCTGAGCCTAAATTTAGCTATTAGAATGAGGTGCTTCCTGAATTTTATCAATTATACTCCTTTCTTACTGAATCCATAGCTGTAGTTACTAAATATCCTTTGAATGTAAATATGTTGTTGGTTGAGTGTTTTTCTTAATAGTTTGGCGATGACATTTCTTTCATATTCTGAATCTAATACATTTTAATACATGCACCCAGCATTTATGGTTAGTCTTAAATTTTATTTTGTTTGCTGTCTATTTTTACCTTCTAATTTTCTAGTTCAATAAATTTAAGTTAATGGGTTAGATAAAAAGCAAATGTAACTAGTTAGAAATTTATAGGCATATACTACTTGGCACACTCAAGAAGGGCGTTTGTATTTTGCATTGCCAGTTTTGAGAAGACTATTCCTACTTTAAATTTGTTTGAAAAATACTACAGCTTGGGGAATTCCCTGACGACCCAATGGTTAGGACTCTCTGCTTTCACTGCCTTGGCTTGGAGTCAGTCCCTGGTTTGGGGAACTAAGATTCCACAAGCCACATGGTGCAGCCAAAAAAAAAAAAAAAAGAAGACTACAGCTTGATTTGGCAAGTGTAGGTTTGCTGTAAGGGAATCTTTAACTAAAAGAACTTAAAACAAGCCTTAGAAAAGTCTTCAGAATTCTCAAGAAGCCTGAAATCACTTTGATGATATTTGTCAAAATGTTGCTGAAGACTCCTTTTTGAATTTTATGATCCTAGATTTGATGAGAAAACAATAGAACATGGCTTATATAGCACTCAGCTCATGTTAAATAACATGTAACAAAATTGGTTACTGGATTCTTTGACTTCTGTGAACTTTGGAAATTTTTATGCTATGTTGTACCCCAAATGGCTAAATACAATATTTATGCTCATTTCTATAAAAGTTAGGCATTTGAACCTTGCACTTGAGTGTAGACTTCAATTATAAAACATTCATCTTGCTTAATTTATGCTTGTGGATCCTTAGTTAGAAAAGCAATTAGCCAAACGCATATGAATTTTTCTTCCTGACTTTGGTTTTGGGTTCTAAGATCTGGAATCATAGGAGAGATTTTTTATTTATATTAATAATTAATATATAAATATTTATAATAGGCTGGCTGGTATGGTTTACAGTATGGTAAGATGGTAAGGTTTACATTATGATAAGATGATCCATAGCTATTAGATAATGAATAAGTATCCACATAGTCCTCTGTGTGTCTTGTAAAATTCGTTAAATGAAGGTATCTGGTTCAAGATGGCAGAGTAGGAAGATCCAGAGCTCCTCTCTCCCTAGAGCAATACCCAAAATACAAGTGCATATTGAATGACTGTCTCCGAGAACAGCCTGAGGACTAGCGGAACAGACAACCACGGACATGAAAACTGAGATGAGATGAGGAGGAGGAGCTCAACCCCAGTCCAGTCAGAGCCCTTGGCTCCAGTGTTGCAGCCCACAGGTCCAGTGGGAGCGAGGCTCCGCCCAGAGGAGGGAGGCATTCGAGCCCCACGCTGGGCTCTGCAGCCCTGGGGACCTGCGCTGGGAAGAGGAGATCCTCATGGCACGAGGCTTCGAAACCAGCAGGGCTTACAATTAAAAATAGAATTACCTGTCCAGGAATTCCACCCCTGGGCATTTATCAAGTGAAAATGAAGACGCACATTCAGAGTAAAGAACATTTATGTACATTACAATCACCACAATAGGCCTGCTAATCACCTGTCACTATACAAAGTTATTGTAGTATTATTGACCATATTTCTCTGCAGTACATTGCATCCTCATGGTTTATTTATGTATAAGGGCTTTCCTGGTGGCTCAATGGGTAAAGAATCTGTCGACAATGCATGAGATGTGGGAGACGTGGGTTCAATCCCTGGGTTGGGAAAATCCCCTGAGTAGGAAACGGCACCCCCTCCAGTATTCTTGCCTGGAAAATTCCGTGGGCAGAGGAGCCTGGTGGGCTACAGTCCACGGGGTCACAGAGAGTCATACATGACTAAGCATGAGTGCAATGTATGTAAATATTGAATTACTTTTGTACACCTGAAACCAATATTGTATGTCAACTCTAGTTCAATTAAAAGAAGGTACATTAAAAGAAAACAAAAGTTCAGACAATTCATACCTGTTGAGACAAGATAACTTATTTATATATTAAAGTCCAAATTATTTTCAGTGTCTTATTTAAATAACATTCCATCTTCCATAAATAAGCCTTTCATATATAATCGCTTGATACATTGGTTTTTGAATGTTTGCTAAAATTAAGTCAGTTTGAATGAGTCTTTGCCCTTAGACTAGCTTGCTTTATCTGTGATATGTGCTCAGTGCTTTTCACTCAGAGATTGTTTTCTCCCCATGTTTTCAGTTTTAAAAGGCAGTTTGTGTCAAAGATTGTTGGTATTCAAATTCCTATTGATGGTGCTACCGTAAATAATAAAAAAGTAGAACTTTGACCATGAGCAATACAAATAATTGTTTATATAAATTTCAGTGTACTTTTCAGCATGTAGTAGATACTAAATAAAAAATATTTTGATGTCTTTAAATTTCACTGCAGCCAGATTTAGTCTTCCTGGTTGCCTTTTCCTGTTTAACTTCACTAGCCCATACTTGTAACGCTTTTCTCCCTCTAGCCAACCGCCAACTGGATTTGGCCACCGTCACGTTTTAAAGTGATGGCTGTTTCAGTTTTCTATTGCTGCCATAACAAATTACAATAGATTTAGTGGCTTAAAACAATATCTTTTCCTATGCAACTAGAGATGATCATACTAAGTGAAGTAAGAAAGACAAATAGCATGATATCACTTACTCAGGGAATCTAAAATACGGTAGAGATGAACATACCTACAAAAGAGAACAGACCCACAGACATTGAGAACAGACTTGTGGTCGCCAAGGAGAAGTGAGGGGGGAGGGAGAGGACTAGACTGGGAGTTTGGGGTTGGTAGATCCAAAGTATTATAATAAACAACAAGGTCTTAATGTATAGCTCAGGAACTGTATTCAATAAACAATAATGGAAAAGAATATAAAAAAGAATGTATATATGTGTATAACAATCATTTTGCTGTATAGCAGAGTTTGGTGCAACATTGTAAATTGACTATACTTCAGTAAAAAATACGTAAACACACATGCACAAAAAACACTATCCTTTTATTATCTCACACATCTGTGGGTCAGAAACCCAGGGTGCAGTGTGACCCAGCTGGGTTCTTTGCTTATATCTCACAAGACTGGTATGAGGTTGTTAGGTGGGCTGTGTCTCTTTCTCTGGGGATGGATCCACTTCCAAACTCATTCTGGCTCATAGCTGAGTTCAGTTTCTTGTAGTCTTGGGACAGAGGCCACTCTTTCCTTGCAGGCTGTTGACCAGGGGCCGGCCCTTGCTGCCAGAGTCCTTGTTGCATTCCTTCACATGCTTTCTGCTTTGCATATGTCTCTTCTTTCCACCCTCAGCAGCAACAGATCATGTCCCTCTTATACTCTAGGTTTCTCTGACACCAGTGAGAGAAATTGCTCCGTCTTTAAGATCTTGTATGATTTGGCTAACCTGGATGGTACAGGCTAATGCCCCTGCTTTAAAGTTTGCAACCTTAATCACATCTCCAAATCACCTTTGCCACGTAACAGATTCACAGGTTCCACAGATTCACAGATTAGGATGTGGACGTCTTTTGAGTGCCATTCTGTGTACTGAAATTGTAATAAAAACAAACCCCAGAGTTCTCCTAGTCCTCTTTAGTCTCCCCCACTAGCCAGTTTGTGACCTTGATCTTTCTGTTTGCTTGTTGAATATGTTGGATCATGAAATCTTAACAAAAGGCCCATCTGGTTGTTTACACAGTGAGTGTTTAACTCTTTCTAACTTTCCTACTTTTTCTATTTAATCTTGTCTCCCTCATTTAAGTTTTGCTCAAAATATTTTAATTGTTTCTATTATATTGTTTTCACTTTTTCTCTTAATGTGTTTGATGACAGCATGATACTCTTAACTCCCCAGAAAGAGTTGTGTAACATATGGAACATCGCCACATTACTTTCCTAAAATCTGGATTATTTTGAGTTCTGTATCAATCTGACTTCAGTCATTTGGAAAAGACAGCTTCCTGAGTGGTGCGGTCTTGCATTCCTATGCTAGGCCATTTGGTTTTAAGGCCATTTCTATCTTCACTATGCTAGGTGTCAAATATTTGTTGAAAATTAAAATGGATCATACTTAACTGTGATTTGTTTAAAGTACTTTTGAAAATTGCCCACCCATTGTGCTAATAACACGCATCACTTTTGAGAATTGATGTCACAGAGCTTGGCCAGAAAAATACAGTCTCCAAGAATGTGTTGCCAAGACTATTGAGAAGCAAAATGTGCATGAACCACGGAGGGAGGAGACCTCTTTCTTTCAGGGATTCATTTGGTTTTCAGTTAACAAAAAATTCTGGGCATTGTTCCAGAATTTAAATTTACAGTGTTGATAGCAACACATGAATTTGAAACTTGGGAGATTATGCTAATTGTGGTGGATTCCCATAAGATGCACTGGACTTCAGCTACTCTGAATACAAATTGTGATGGGAAAATTTACTGTGTATATCTAGCAACCTTGCTAATTTATTAATTTGTTTAATTTGTGATGCTAAAAATAATTCTTTTCTTGAGCTTTTCCTTTTATTTTGGATATAGCTCCTGTTAACACTTCATCTGGTTAATTTCTTCACTTGATTTTTAGAACGCTAAAGAAATCTTATTCAAAAACAAACCTATGGCTGACTTTTAATTGCTAATTTGCAGAAATGTGAATGCATTTATTTTCTGGTAGTGTTACAGACATTTAAAGCAAGAATCGCATATATTGGAGCTGTGAATATGTTGGCATAGAGTTAAACATCTCCAGAATAATGGACTGCTGCTGCTGCTGATGTTAAGTCGCTTCAGTCGCGTCTGACTGTGCGACCCCATAGACGGCCTCCTACCAGGCTCCCCCATCCCTGGGATTTTCCAGGCAAGAGTACTGGAGTGGGGTGCCATTTCCTTCTCCAATGCATGAAAGTGAAAGTGAAGTCGCTCAGTTGTGTCCAACTCTTAGCGACCTCATGGACTGCAGCCCACCAGGCTCCTCCGTTCATGGGATTTTCCAGGCAAGAGTACTGGAGTGGGGTGCCATTGCCTTCTCCGAGAATAAGGTTCAACTTATATTTAAAAATTTGCTGTCCCCACTCCAACCTTTCTGGAGTTTTACCAATTGAGCTCCAGGTTAGTTACTTTAGCAATGAGCCTCAGGCTCTTAAAGAAGAGGAGTTCTTAGGATCTTGCCCCATTATGTTGCTTGGATTCCCTGAGGTGTATGCTGAGAGGATGAAGATGAACTGTGAACTTGTAGCTGTTTTATATTTATGCTTCTCCATGATGGCAGTTTTTTGCTTGTGGTAATCCCCAAAGTATCAAAGGGGTGGTGGTGGTGATCGCTGCTATTGTTGCTGTTTTTCATAACTCTCATTGATTTCTGAACTCAAATAAGCTTATTTAGATATCCAACTATTCACTTAAATTAAAATATATCTACTGTGGTAAATTATTATTGCTTGCTGCTGCTGCTGCTGCTAAGTCGCTTCAGTCGTGTCCGACTCTGTGCGACCCCATAGACGGCAGCCCACCAGGCTCCCCCGTCCCTGGGATTCTCCAGGCAAGAACACTGGAGTGGGTTGCCATTTCTGGGTAATTCATTTTCATCAAGTTCTACAATAGCATTAAAAATAATTTGACATTCTGACTTTTGTTTTCTTGGTTTATTTTTCTCTTTTATAAGTAAACACTAACAGTAGGTAACATGAAGAAATATTTCTTATTCATCACATCTTCACTTCTTTTGGGTGTGGAGTACTTATGGGAATGGAAATTTTTACTCTCTTCTCTTGGCCATTATGAATTTATTGCCTGTGAGCATTTCAAAGTCCTTTCAATCAAAATTATTTGATTCCTTTGAAGTTTTTGTCACATTCTACTATTTGTTCAAGTTTATCACCTAATGATGAGAATCATTTCCTTGTTTGTGTCCAAAAAACTTATCTTTTAAGCTTCTAAATGAGTATATGGGATGGGTAGAAATTATAGTTTTTGTTTTCTATAGGAAAATTAGGGTTAGGGTTGTAGGTTAGGGTTTCCGTAATTTTATTATTTTTAATATTCCCAGATGGTTTAAAATATCAGGTTTTTAATATAACATCTTTGTACTTTGGTCATATTCTTCGTTAGCTTTTGGAAATAAGGAATACCCCCTTTACCAGTGGTTCTTGAAGTTTGTCCTGGGGACCCTTGGAGGCTCCCCCAATTTTCAGGAATCCACAAGGTGTACCAGCTCTTTTCAACTACAAATCTCTGTGAGTCAGATCATCTTGACATACTTCAACCAAAACAGTATACTCAATAGAATCCATATTGTTTTTATTTAAGCCAGATAGTAAAAAGCTTAACAAAAAAGTAGATTAATGCCACTCTTCTAATTATTTTTGTTAAAATAGTTATTTTTCACAACAGATATATATGTATGTTTTAACAGGCATTGGGTACAATGTTGTTATTTAAAAGACATTAGGAAATACTGGGTTGGCCAAGAAATTAAACTTGAATGAATTTCTTGGTCAACCGATTATTTAAACACTTCTCAATTTTAATTCTAAAAGAAAGCTGAGCACTGAAGAATTGATGCTTTTGAACTGTGGTGTTGGAGAAGACTCTTGAGAGTCCCTCGGACAGCAGGGAGATCCAACCAGTCCATCCTAAAGGAAATAAATCCTGAATATTCATTGGAAGGACTGACGCTGAAGCTGAAACTCCAATACTTTGGCCACCTGATGCGAAGCACTGACTCCTTGGAAAAGACCCTGATGCTGGGAAAGATTGAAGGCAGGAGAAGAAGGGGACGATGGAGGATGAAATGTTTGGATGGCATCACCAACTCAATGGAGATGAGTTTGAGTAAACTCTGGGAGCTGGTGATGGACAGGGAGGCCTGGCATGCTGTAGTTCATGGAGGTCACAAAGAGTTGGACGTGACTGAACTGAACTGAATTTTAATTATAACAGGTAGATTTTTTTAAAATTTAATTAATTTACTTTTAACTGAAGGATAATTGCTTTACAGAATTTTGTTGTTTTCTGCCAAATATCAACATGAATCAGCCATAGGTATACCCATATCCCATCCCTCCCGAACCTCCCTCCCATATCCCTCCCCATCCCACCCCTCTAGGTTGATACAGAGCCCCTGTTTGAGTTTCCTGAGCCATACAGCAAATTCCCATTGGCTATCTATTTTACATATGGTAATGTAAGTTTCCATGTTACTCTCTCCATACATCTCACCCTCTCCTCCCCTCTCCCCATGGCCATAAGTCTATTCTCTTTCTGTTTCTCCATCGCTACCCTGCAAATAAATTCATCAGTACCATCTTTCTAGGTTCTGTATATAGGCATTAGTATACAGTATTTATCTTTTACTTTCTGACTTACTTCACTCTGTATAATAGATTCTGGGTTCATCTAGCTCATTAGAACTGACTCAAATGCATTCTGTTTTATGGCTGAGTAATATTCCATTGTGTATATGTATCACAAATTCTTTATCCATTCATCTGTCAGTGGACGTCTAGGTTGCTTCCATGTCCTAGTTACTATAAATAGTGCTGCAGTGAACAATGGGATACATGTGTCTCTTTCAGTTTTGGTTTCCTCAGGGTATATGCCTAGGAGTGGGATTGCTGGGTCATATGGTGGTCTTATCCCTAGTTTTTTAAGGAATCTCCATACCGTCTTCCCTAGTGGCTGTATCAATTTACATTCCCACAAACAGTGCAAGAGGGTTCCCTTTTCTCCACTCCTTCTCCAGCATTTATTGTTTGTAGACTTTTTGATGAGGGCCATTCTGACCAGTGTGAGGTGATATCTCATTGTGGTTTTATTTGCATTTCTCTAATAATGAGCGATGTTGAGCATCTTTTCACATGTGTGTTAGCCATCTGTGTGTCTTCTTTGGAGAAATGTCAGTTTAGGTCTTTTTCCCATTTTTTGATTGGGTCGTTTGTTTTCCTGGTATTGAGTTGTATGAGCTGCTTGTATACTTTGGAAATTAATCCTTTGTCAGTTGTTTCATTTGCTATTATTTTCTCCCATTCTGAGGGTTGTCTTTTCACCTTGTTTGCTGTGCAAAAGCTTTTAAGTTTGATCAAGTCCTACTTGTTTACTTTTGTTTTTATTTCTGTTACTCTAGGAGGTGGGTCATAGAGTATCTTGCTTTGATTTATGTCATCGAGTGTTCTGCCTATGTTTTCCTCTAAGAGTTTTGTAGTTTCTGGTCTTACATTTAGGTCTTTAATCCATTTTGAGTTTATCTTTGTGTATGGTGTTAGGAAGTGTTCTAATTTCATTCTTTTGCACGTAGCTTTCCAGGTTTTCCAGCATCACTTATTGAAGAGGCTATCTTTGCTCCACTGCATATTCTTGTCTGCTCTGTCAAAGATAAGGTACCCATAGGTGTATGGGGTTATTTCTGGGCTTTCTATCTTGTTTCATTGGTCTGTATTTCTTAACAGGTAAATGTTGATAGATCCAACTCATATAAACAAAAGATTGCTGTGTAATTTTTAAGGGTTTTCAGGGGTTCTGAAACCTCAGTATTTGATAAGACCTACCTTATATACCTTTCACAAAGCCTTCTAAACTTGTATTTCCTTGAAATCTTTTCTTGTGAGTTTTAGCGCTTGGGTATAGAGGATTTATAACTATTTTCTGAAACTTCTCTTTAGTTTTCTGACCTAAAAAATATCAGAAAAGCAATGTTCTGTTTTCCTGTACCTGTCCAGGGATATTTGACTGGTTTAGGGAGTGGTAGTCCAGAGTGGGGAGATTGTAGCAGAATATTGTACCTGAAACTCTTGAAGCCATCAATAAGTAGAGGAGGGAGAATGATGAATAGCTTTGTAGTCACCACTCAGCTTTATCAAAATTCAACATATTGCTATATTTGCTTTGTTTGACCTTCCTACCTGCTTGTTCTTATCAGAACCCTTACTATTATATTGGATCCACTTGGATAATCCCTCACCCCGTTTCAAATCTGCAAAATCCCTTAGTCATATAATGTGAACATTAGGTTTCCGGGATTAAAAGTTAGACATCTTTGGTAGTGGTTGAGTCACTAAGTCGTGTCCTACTCTTTCGACCCCATGGACTATATAGCATGACAGGCTCCTCTGTCCATGGGATTCTCCGGGCAAGAATACTGAAGTAGGTTGCCATTTCCTTCTCCAGAGGATCGCCCGACTCAGGGATTGAACCAGGATCTCCTGCTTTGCAGGCGGAATCTTTACCAACTGAGCTATGAGGGAAGCCCTCAACATCTCCTAGACAACTTTGGAGAGCCATTTTTCTGCCTTACTGTGGGCATATATGTCTTTACTAGGTATTAACACTTCATCATCCAGAGCTGTTTACCAAGTTTTTCAAGAATTGGTCAGCTTCCTTGTCAATACTCCTTACTATCAGACTTTATTATTTTTGCTACTTTAGGCATAAAAGATTTTGTATTTTCATTACTTAGTAAGGTTGATCATCTTTTCACTTGTATTTTTCCCTTTTGCATAATCATTCTCTGATTACATTGTAAGTACCATCATACGAAATGGAGAAGGAAATGGCAACCCACTCCAGTACTCTTGCCTGGAGAATCCCATGGACGGAGGAGCCTTGTGAGCTATGGTCTATGGAGTCACAGAGAGTCGGGCATGACTGAAGTGACTGAGCACACCGTCATACAAATATAACTTGGATTATTTTGGCTAGGAATATTTGGTCACATTTCTTCTCACATAGCTGTGTGCAATCTTCTAGCAATGATTCTAGCAATGATTGACATTTTGCTAGTCAGAAATACTTAGTATCGCCTGCAAATTGAAAAAGACACTATCAAGTTGTAAATTAAAAACCATTCTCAGATTTAGATGGATGAAATTCATCCAGAGATTTACCAGAAATCCACTTGTATGTAATGCTGTACTTGGTAAATGTATCCTTGGAGATTTAAAATGTATACATACTTGTAGACTTATTATGGTATACCTGATTATAGCAAGAATATTGTTGCCTGTTGGTTGTTCTCAATAGAAATTCTGAGCTGCCTGATTTAAGTGCTGTCTGTATTTTTTGTAGCCTGGGCACTTCCTATAGTCTCTGACCTGATTTCCCTTCTTCAGTATCGTGTATTGTCTGCCCAATCTATATTCAGTCCTTGATCCAGATTCATCTCTCCAATGCATAACCTGAAGAAAATTTCCCTGCAGGTGATCCTAAGAGATTTCATAACCATTCTTCATTCATGGACTACTTTTAGAATTTAAAAACAGGTGTAGATCCTTTTCCAGTGTGTTTTTGCTCACGTACACACACACACACACACACACACACACACACAACACATTGTAATTATAGTCTCAGAGTATTCAGTGACCACATCTATTGTCTGTGTCTTCCAAATTAAAACATCTGACTTTCAGGATAAAGATGAAACTGATTAGCCCACACATAATGTCATGATGCCTTTTATTATCTGATCCCTATGTACTGCTTCTCCTGATTAATTTCCTACTGCTGTATCCTGCATAAATATTCTACTACTTGAAATTCTTTGAACATTCTGTCCTCTTACCAGTTGAAACGAAATCTGAAATTCTGGCTATAGAATCCTGATATCTAATTCTGGATGTCTGAGAACCTTACTGGGGCTTTCCTGGTGGCTCAGATGATAAAGAATCTGCCTTCAATGCAGGAGACCCAAATTTGATTCCTGGGTTGGGGAGATCCCCTGGAGAAGGGAATGGCAACCCACTCCAGTATTCTTGCCTGGAGAATTCCACGGACAGAGGAGCCTAGCGGGCCACAGTCCATGGGGTCGCAAAGAGTTGGACATGACTGAGCAACTAACACTTTCGCTTTCAAACAGGTAAGAGACTGCTCATGCCTTCCTTTGTCAAATGCTCTAGATGGCTTTCAGTGCTTGTTTTTTTAGTGTTTTTTCCTTTGCTCTGAGTAGTTGGTTGTCAGTGTGTTAGCTTTGAATCCCTTTCATGCCAGAAGCCCTGGACAAGAGGAGACTCTATTTCTTCTATACCATGTAGAAACTTTGGGGTAATTATTTGCTGCTCATTGTCTTAAAAAAAATCTTACTGTGTTCTTGATTCTGCAGTTTTCTACAAGTAATAGCTGTTCGAGTGTCTGACAGTGGGAAAAGTTGGAGCCAGTATGGTGTAGTGGTTATGAAGTTGTGTTTTAAAGCCAGGTGGACTGGATCAGTCAGCAACCTGAGAGTTGCAAGTTTTGGAAAATGCACTGGAAGGTGGCTTGATGAAGGGCATTTTTCTGATTTATGTAAGCAAAGGTCCAGCAATGTGTTCTTCAGCTGTGGTTTGATCTCAGCTCCTGCACCATTTATCTGTGATTATCTTGGTCATGTCAATTCTTTCAGAATTGTCTTTTCTTTAGAATACTGTCTCTCATAGGAAAAGTAACTGCCCTAATTCTAGGCCTTATACCCTATATCAAGCCATCCAAAGGTACCAAGTGTACTCTTTCTAAACCCTAAAATAGGAGCTTTAGAATTTACATAACTTGAAAAAACTTGGACCACATGCTGAGCTCTGTGGCTAAGGAAATCTCATGTACTAATTGATATATAATGGGGCTGCTGCTGCTGCTAAGTCGCTTCAGTCATGTCTGACTCTGTGCAACCCCATAGACGGCAGCCCACCAGGCTCCCCCGTCCCTGGGATTCTCCAGGCAAGAACACTGGAGTGGTGTGCCATTTCCTTCTCCAATGCTAGTGCTCATCAATAAAAACAGTTGTCTTTGAATAAATTAGCACATTAAAAATTAGTACCTGGAGGACAAGAACATTTAAGGTAAATGCCAGGGGCATGAATTCCTCTTATATCATGCCTGGACTAATATCATTGAGATATAGCTTGATTGATCTAAAATACTAAGTGGTTTAGGATACCACACTTGGCAGAACTCATCTGAAAAACGTCTGCTTCTGAGATTATGAGCGTTGGGAAATGTGGAGCGTCTGAGATTTTACTCTGTTTGCAAGATAATATATTAGTCTGCTGCAATTCATGTTTGCTGGCAGACACAGCCACAAGACTTCTGATTCAGATACAAAGGATTTTGTTACTCATCGCAATAGCAATGGCTGAAGTATTAACATTTGCACTATTTTTCTTAGCCCTGTTTCCATGGACAGTTCAAAGACAGCTTGATAATGTCTGTATGCTGAGAGGGTTACATTAGAGAAAGGGAATGCCAAAAACCAGGACTGGGGAACTGAATTTTTTACATTGGCCTCTGAGCAAACCTGCCTGACCTTTGCCTTGGACAGAGTCTTTGTCTTGATTATACTGGACAGTAAAAATAAACCTGGTCTTTGCTTCAGAGAGAGATACTGTTCCTGTCTTCCAAAGATATTTTCTACACAGACGTCCTTGAAAACATAGTCCAGAACAAAGGCTGTTTGTGCTTCTGCTTGTACTGCTACTACTGCTAAGTCGCTTCAGTCGTGTCCGACTCTGTGCGACCCTATAGACGGCAGCCCACCAGGTTCCCCTGTCCCTGGGATTCTCCAGGCAAGAATGCTGGAATGGTTTGCCATTTCCTTCTCCAATGCATGAAAGTGGAAAGTGAAAGAAGTCGCTCAGTCATGTCCGACTCTTTGCGACCCCATGGACTGCAGCCTACCAGGCTCCTCTGTCCATGGGATTTTCCAGGCAAGAGTACTGGCGTGGGTAAGATATGTGTGAATGCGAGGACCTCATAGAAAATTGTCTCTAATAGTACCCTTCTTTTGTTTCTATTTTGTCTTGACTTCTGAAGAATTTTCCCATGGGTGTGCCTCTCCACTGGCCATGCTAATTAATCTGACCAACAGAAACTGTATCAAATCTGTTTATCTTACATAGTATTTAATTAAGACTCCTATCAACAGGATTCCAAGCAGCATGATGAGGCCAAACTCAACCTCCAGGGTCCCAAACTAGCTAACTGAACAAATCCCATAAAACATCAGGGCCAATCTTAGGAAACCTGTTGCTTTTTCTCTGTAAGCTTATATATTGAGCTTTCCACTTGACCTAAGGCGTTAATTCAGCCATAGCAATGTATGTTGGTGACTGTATATACTCTGCCTTGGCCCAAAATGAGTAGATTAGTGCATTTTTATCATCCATAATAGCCTTGGCCAGTGAACTGAGGCTGACCTGAATGCCTTCCAGAGCCTAGGTGGTGTCATTGATCACTTCAGCTAAAGTCAGGGATAAATTTCCCACCACCTTTTCTAATTACATGGCTCCTGTTGTAGGGAAAAGTGCCCACAGGGTGTGTGTAAATAACAAATCAGTTATAACTCTGGGAAGCTCACCCAAGTAACCCTCTTTTTTTTTTATTATGGATTTTTGCCGTTTTCTGAGAGCTATGTGATATACTGGTAGTATTTCTAGAAGCAGTTGTAGTATTCCTTAAACCTGCTATGGCTTCTCATCCTTAGCAGAACCTATGAGCCTGTGTGTCTGATCTGGCCTTTGCCTACCTTTCAGCTTTATCCTGTCCTAGCCTTCTTGAGCATCCTAGGTGATGCTAGTGGTAAAGAATCTGCCTGCCAATGTAGAAGAAGGTTCGATCCCTGGGTTGGGAAGATCCCCTGGAGTAGGAAATGGCAACCCACTCCAGTATTCTTGGGTGAAAAATTCCATGAACAGAGCAGCCCGGTGGGCTGTGGTCCATGGGGTCGCAAAAAATAGGACACAACTGAGTGACCAAGCACAGCCTTCCTCTCCCTCTTTGCATTCTTTAATCCCCTTTTGTTTACCATGCTCTCTTGCCACTTAGCCCATGTATAATCTGGGCCCTTGATATAAAGTGCATTTCCTGACAATCTCTGACTAATTAATTTCTGCTTACCCATTGTTGTCTCTGCCCTCTCCTTTTGCATTTTCATTATATTCATGGGGTTCTCCAGACAACAATACTGTAGTGGTTTGCCATTCCCTTCTCCAGTGGACCACGTTTTATCAGGCCCTGACTAGCAGGTACATGTCCTTCAGCCACTCCATGTTGCTGGCTCTAGAATCACTGTAGATGGTGACTGCAGCCATGCAATTAAGAGACGCTTGCTCCTTGTAATAAAAGCTATGACAAACTTAGTGTATTAAAAAGCAGAGACATCACTTTGCTGACAAAGGTCCATCTAGTCAAAGCTATCGTTTTTCCAGTAGTCATGTATAGATGTGAGAGTTTGGACAATAAAGAAGGCTGAGTGCCAAAGAATTGATGCTTTCAAACTATGGTGCTGGAGAAGTCTCTTGAGAGTCCCTTGGACAGCAAGGAGACCAAATCAGTCAACCCTAAAGGAAATCAACCCTGGATATTCACTGGAAGGACTGATGCTGAAGCTCTAGTACTTTGGCTACGTGATGCAAAGAGCTGACTCATTGGAAAAGACCCTGATGATGGGAAAGATTGAGGGCAAGAGGAGAAGAGGGTGACAGAGGATAAGGTTGTTGGATGGCATCACCGACTCAATGGACATGAGTTTGAGTAAGCTCTGGGAGGTAATGAAGGACAGGGAAGCCTGGCATGCTGCAGTTCTTGGGGCTGCAGAGAGTCAGACTTGACTGAGCAACTGAAGAACAACAGTAACACCCTCTCCTGGGCTCATTATCCTATTATACTATATCTTCTACTTTTTTTTTTCTTTAAGATATTTTTTGTTGCTCTTGTGGACTATTTTTAAAGTCTTTATTGAATTTGTTACAATATTGCTTTTATTTTATGTTTTGGTTTTTTGGGTGCAAGGCATGTGGGATCTTAGGTCCCCGATCAGGAATGGAACCTGCACCCTTCCACTGGAAGGCAAAGTCTTAACTACTGGACTGCTCGGGGAGTCTTATCTTACACCTTGGGTGTGTTAGGCATCACTTCATAGCCCTTGTCATACCTGTAGTCTGCATCTACTTGAGTCTCATCCGTGTCTGGTCACTGCTAAGTCATATGTTATCTGATGGCTGGTAATGCATTTGATTTGTTTTTACTTACCTTTGTATCCCTGCACCTGCCTAGCACAATCTATGGGAGGTAGTCAGAGATTCAGTAAATGTTATGAAATGAGGGACTTTTGTAGTGCATTTAGAATTAAGAGTTTAGAATATTAGCATCAAGACCTTAGGCAGTCACTTCGCACTCATCAGGGCCCACTCACCGTGGTTGGCTGTAGCTTGATTGACCAGAAATCAGACCGAGTAGTAGGATACCAAGGAAAATAAAGGAGGGTGTAATTAGCAGTCAGTAAGGGAGACCGAAGAGACTTTTGGAGCATTCAGGAAAACAACACCTTGAGGCCAAAGAATGTGACATTGGCTTCCTTGGAATCAGCAGCAGTCCACCTAAGGGGCAGGCAACAATTAATCAAGCGGTGACATAATCTGTAACTAAACCCTGGGCTGCTTAGAAGGCTTAATAGAGTTGTCCTTCTAAGAGCCAGGGTAAAGAAGTGAATGTCAGCTGATTCTGTCCCTTAGCTGCTTCCTCCAGGGATTCAGGGTGAGGAAGGCCTTGGGCTGATGCCCGTGTGTTGTAGATGTTCGTTCAAATGGAACGAACGGGAAATTGCCATACCAAATTTACTTGGACGTTCTTTTTATTTTGTTTGTGCTTTTATTTATTTTTATTAAAGTGGTTTATTATTAGAGTGTTTTTTAGGGTAGTGGAAACTCTCAGTGTTCGCTTTCAATCATTTCCCCCCTTGACTGTAAAAACTTCTCAAAGTCAGGAACCCTACATGGTCTGTGTATCCCGGTTACCTGGCTCAGTGCCTGGGAGGTATGAAATAGTGGCACCCTGAAGATTTGTCCTGAGAGCGCTGCAGAGAGTCTGCTGGATTCAGCTGAGCTCTGCCACCTCTTGCTGTGTGACCTTGTGTGTTTACTGAGTGTTCCCTAGCTTCAGCTTCCTCCCGGGGATAATAGGCCAATCCATTCTCGTGAGAACTGTGCCATAATGGATAGGTAACACTTAGGAAGTGCCTGGTCTGTATGTAGTCCTCAATGAATATTAGCTTTTGTTTATAGATATATAACATCACACTCTACATTTTGATAGAGTTTGAGAACCTTAAAGTCAGTTGGAACATGAGCAGCTCTGTTAGTAGAGGTAATTAGTGGTAACTGCAAGTTAAAAGGCAGTCCCGGGCGGTTCTCATTCAAGTGGAGACACACGGATGCAGAACCCTTCTTTCTTGTGGTTCTGTCTGTGCCCTAAATCAGGGGTCCCCAGCCTCCGGGATCTAATGCCTGATGATCTGAGGTGAAAGTGATGTGATAATAATACAAATAAAGTGCATAGGAAATGTGCTTGGATCATCTGGGCCACCCCCCTGACCCCATGCATAGAAAACTTGTCTTCCATTAAACTGGTCTCTGGTGCCAAACAGGTTGGAGGCTGCTGCCTAGAACATCCTTGGAATTCTAATTGGAATTTCAGTGGCCAGCATCCCCTCGCCCTACTCACTGACCAGCTGGATTGGGGGGATGGAATTCCCTTCTATCACTGTTCTCTTAGCCAGAAAATGGTCACATAGCCCCACCTAGATTGCTAGAAGACTGGACAACATCTTTCTGTGTGCCTAGAAAATGTATGAGGGCCTCCTTATATTTCTCTTGCCACAGATTTCATTACTAATTGTCAAATATCCATGAGCAGCTTGAAATAGTATCATTTTTCAGTGCATTTACTCTAGTTTTATTAATATTGTTATTATTTTCCTTACACTTGTTTTCACAGATTGCCTCATATGATCGTGTCCTGCCTGTGGGTAAATTTATTTTGGCAACTGGAAGAACAGTAGGAAGGATGATGAAAACAAGGGATCTGCCTCCAAACAGGCACCATTAAATTGCTGAAGCTGTTTTATGTCTTGGAAATTATAAGAACTTCAGAGATATTTCATTATAAAATCTGTTGATTTCTCATTAAATTCTAGTTTGGTTTAACTATAGGTTTAAACAGATCCAAGTTTAGGCATTAAACAGCTTCATATTTGAGATTCTAATTAATCTAAAGCTTTTTTTAGTATGGTACATATGGGTACATCTTGGGCTTCCCAGGTGGCACCAGTGGTAAAGAACCCACCTGCCAAGGCAGGAGATGTAAGAGATGTGGATTAGATCCCTGGGTCGGGGGGATCTCCTAGAGGAGGGCATAATAATCCATGCCTTAGAGTTGGACATGACTAAAGTGACTTAGCATGCACGCATATGGTATGTCTTACTTGTTAGTTGTATGATAAGCTTTTAGCAGTTATTTCTCAAGAGACTCATGATCCAGAGGTCAGATATTATCTCTATTTCACCAAGTAAAGGTTACTTAATTCTTACACTAAGTCAGTTGACCAAGTCGGTTTGGCATCCATTTGGGTTTTAGTTTCTTGGCACTTAACCTGGCACATTTCACCTGACCTGCCTCTTGAGAAATCTGTATGCAGGTCAGGAAGCAGCAGTTAGAACTGGACATGGAACAACAGACTGGTTCCACATAGGAAAAGGAGTACATTAAGGCTGTATATTGTCACCCTGCTTATTTAACTTATATGCAGAGTACATCATGATAAATGCTGGGCTGGAAGAAGCACAAGCTGGAATCAAGATTGCCAGGAGAAATATCAATCACCTCAGATATGCAGATGACACCACCCTTATGGCAGAAAGTGAAGAGAAACTAAAAAGCCTCTTGATGAAAGTGAAAGAGGAGAGTGAAAAAGTTAGCTTAAAGGTCAACATTCAGAAAACTAAGATCATGGCATCCAGTCCCATCACTTCAAGGCAAATAGACGGTGAAACAGTGGAAACAGTGAGAGATTTTATTTTGGGGGGCTCCAAAATCACTGCAGATGGTGACTGCAGCCATGAAATAAAAAGATGCTTACTCCTTGGAAGAAAAGTTATGACCAACCTAGATAGCATATTAAAAAGCAGAGACAGTACTTTGCCAACAAAGGTCCATCTAGTCAAGGCTATGGTTTTTCCAGTGGTCATGTATGGATGTGAGAGTTGGTCTATAAAGAAAGCTGAGTGCCGAAGATTTGATGCTTTTGAACTGTGGTGTTGGAGAAGACTCTTGAGAGTTTCTTGGACTGCCAGGAGATCCAACCAGTCCATCCTAAAGGAAATCAGTCCTGAATATTCATTGGAAGGACTGATGCTAAAGCTGAAACTCCAATACTTTGGCCACCTGATGCAAAGATCTGATTCATTTGAAAAGACCCTGATGCTGGGAAAGATTGAAGGCGGGAGGAGAAGGGGACAACAGAGGATGAGATGGTTGGATGGCATCACCGACTCAATGGACATGAGTTTGAGTGAACTCTGGGAGTTGGTGATGAACAGGGAGGCCTGGCATTCTGCAGCCCATGGGGTCTCAAAGAGTCAGACACGACTGAGCGACTGAACTGAACTGAAGTTCTTGGCATTATTTTTAGTCATTCTTTTTTTTGTTTGTTTCAATTTTTATTGATTTATCTATGGCTGTCCTGGGTCTTCACTGCTGTGCAGGCTTTTCTCTAGTTGTGGAGAGCGGGAGCTGCTCTCTAGCTGCAGGGCAGGGGCTTCTCATTGCTGTGGCCTCTCTCTCTGCAGAACACTGGCTCTAGGGCACATGGGCTTCAGTAGTTGCTGCCCACAGGCTGTAGAGTGTGGGCTCAGTAGTTGTGGTGCATGGGCTTAGGTGCCCCATGGTATGTGGGATCTTCCTGGACCAGGGATCGAACCTGTGTCCCCTGCATTAGCAGGTAGATTCTTAACCACTGTACCACCAGGGAAGTCCTATTTTTAGTCTTTTCTTATTATCTGTATTTTTAATTCATTTGATGAAGAAGGTTTTAGATTCCCCAAGGTAAGAAGCAAGTGAGACTGAGTGTCCTCCTTATTGCTTTTAAACCTGAGGGATTATCAGATGCATTACAACTCTGTTAGGCTCAAGGCAATTTAATAACTTGCACATTCCAGATCATAAGAACATGTAAAACAACTAGGACAGTAACAGCTTAAGTAGGACATTTCCTTACTAACCCCTGAGAGGTAGAAGCATTAGACTGAGCCATAATGGAGCTAAATTCTCCTCCTGTACCTGACCTTTGCAGTCAGTTAAGACTCTGAAATTATTTGTAGTGATTGGCTGGATTACCTTTGAGTCTTACCAAGTGCTTATCTTGAATATTATCAAAACTATATGTGAAATTTTGATGGTTGATTATGTGTGTGGAGAAGGAAAAGGCACCCCACTCCAGTATTCTTGCCTGGAGAATCCCATGGAGGGAGGAGCCTGGTAGGCTACAGTCCATGGGGTCGCAAGGAGTCAGACACGACTGAGCGACTTCACTTTCACTTCACTTTCTATGTGTGTGGAAACAGATGTGGGTCATGAGGTTATGTTAATATTGCTGCCACTTGGGGACATGTGCTTTAGTGTTAATACTAGCCCTATTGTGGCACTTCTGCTCTGGGAGCCAGAGGCACAGGAGTTGGTTGCAGGCCTTAAGTTTTCTCCTTTTCACTTTTGGAGAGCTGTAAATCTAGATCAGAAAAACTGCAATATGCCTGCTGGGTGATCTTGTGTAAGGATTCATGATATTAGGTTTAAAGGCCTGTTTGATTGAATACATTTCCCTGTAACTCATACTCTTTCATATTATCTGTGCCAGGAACTTCTGAAAAAGGGCTAGAAGATGAAGTATTGTAACTTCTCTCTCCGTGGTTTCCAAGTAGTTCTTTATTCAGCTGTATTTAATGACCACATCTAGGAGCTGTTTCAACAGACTCTAAGGTTGTCTTACAGGGACTTGTTGATCAGCATGAAGCTTTTACCCCCCGGTAAGATGTCAAGGGCATATTTTTGTCTGTGGGACCTTTCTGGATGTTGGCTGGAACCCGAGGAGCCAAAGAGAAGGGCGATGCTGTTTTTCTTTGATTTATTTTTTTCCTGACTGTTGTACTTTCATGTTTTATGTGTGCTTAGCAGCTCTGTGCAGTTTTTATTGACTTCTAAACTAAGCAAATAGAGCAAACGCTGGTGGTATAAAGCGCTAAGTGAGTGAGCCGCAGGGAGCACATTATAGCAAGGCTCTTGACTCACGTGGCTCTAGCTGCCAGTTTACTTTCAACTGCAATTCAGGAAACTGGTCTTTGGTCGATCAGGTCCTAAGTAATGTAGGCCTGTTCACCTTAGAAATTAGCTCCTTGTGTTTGTACCATCCCCAAGATTAATCATAACTCATCATTCTCAAGTCACGTGGAGGAAGTTTCTGCAAATATGGCATCTGATGGACTCTTCGTACAACATCGTCCCCCTTGTTTACGATGAGCAGCAGTGTAGACGAGTGGTTAGGAGCTGGACATTTTTGAGAGTGGAGTTCAAAATTCAGATTTATAATGTAATAGCTGTGGGATGTTGGTTGACATACTACAGCCAGTGGTATTGTTAATGATATGAGCAAATGCAGCACAACACAACTATATGTCAGGTACTTTTGTAAATTTTAACAAATATTAATTCTTTCACTTATCATTCCCACCCATGTCCTACAGGTATTATTGTTTTCCCCATTTTGAAGGTGAAGAAACTGAGAAAAAATAGTGAATATTAAAGTCTTCCCACTTAAATGTTAATCTCATTCAAGAAACACCCAGAATAATGTTTGATCAAATACTTGGATACTCTATGGCCCAGTCAAATTGACAAATTGAAATTAACCATCACAATCGTATATCTGGTGCCATAATTCATATGATAAATATATTTCTCATGAAATATAGTCTTCTTAGGAGAGTCACGTCTGATTTATTTTTGATAGTTCGGCGTTTTAGTTCCACAGGAACTAAACCCATATGTTTATGGGTGTGTGTGTGTTTATTGTTTCCTGTCTAAAATCATCTATTTCCCCCATGCAGAAAAGGACATTGCTTTTTTTTTTTAATGCTTATTTTGGGGAAGGAGCATCTTTCTTAACTCCTAGATTCCTGGGTATTTGGGCATCCGTGAGGGATGCCTAGAGCAGTGACTCCAGTTTGCTCCAGTTGTAACTGCTATTAGGTGAGGATGTGCCTAAAAGTCTTCTACATGAGTGTTTGTTCTAAGGCTGAGACCCAATCGATCACTTTTGTGTCAAATATATATTTGACTACGAGGTAATTTTTTTTAAGTTCACCTTTTATACTTGAAAGAATCCGGTCAAAATCCACATTTTACTACTCTGTCAGTTTCAGTTTCTCTATTTTAGTTGTTTAAAAAAAGGAGAGGAAATGATACTTTACGTTTGTGAAGCTCTTCATGTTTTATGCTGCTCTTATCTCCGCAATGGCATCTAGTTATTTCAAGATGTAATTTAACTGGCTTTGTGTACAAACATGCAGCAGCCATTATGAAATCATCCTTTCACCTGGTTCTTTATAGCCACACTGTAACATGTTATCTTTGTATGCAATTGGGATAATTTGAAACAAAATGCCAGTTTATCAGAAGACATCTGATAATTAATCATTTCCTATATCTACATTTTCTCTCCTAGACTTGTTTGCAAAATCTAAGGCTCCCTAATACTCACTCTAACTCTATTTAACTCACTGTTTAGTAGGATATTTTCAATGCTGCAGCTGCTCTTTAACTTATGTAATAATTTACACACCTCATGCTGTTTTTGAAACTTCTGAACTATTATAATACTGAGATTGCTGATAGTAAGAGACAGGTCAGAAAAGGGATGAGATATTGAAAACTGGACTCCATACAGCAGGTTGAACCTTTCTATTTAAAAAAAAAAAAAAAAGAATTCGGTCAGTGGGGCTGTCATCCTCTTACATTGGGAAAGCCAGGGTAGAAAGACTAGGAAGACAAACAGTAAAATAGCCAGAAGAAAACAAACCCCCAGGGCGGTTAAAGGTCTTAAACAGTGGGGTGATATTTCTGCCATTCTGTCCGTTCCTATCTTAGGCAAAATGAATCTGCTTAATATTCCTTCAAAATCCTTTCAGTAAACTACTATAGGTGGGGAAAAAGACAACAAGAAAACACTGACATTAAGGAAGGTCTTCTCTTAGCATATATAATGCCCCTTTTCTCTTTGTAAAAGCAATACAGTGCCCTACTGTGACTTTCTCTGTGTTACATAATTTGTGTGTAAGGTTCCCCAGTTGATTCCACATCATAACTGGTTGAAGAGAATATTTCTTTCTTTGAGACTCTGGTGAGATACAGGAGTAAAACCTCAGTGCCTGATGACTTTTGAGGTGGTGCATTTAAACGGTTCTGCCTGTAGGCAATCACTCTAGAAAGAACGCCTTTCGCGTTTATCAGTGGCTCATCGTGACTCCTTAATGAGGGGGACCTTTTGGTGTTCAGCTCTGTAGTCTTGAGTAAGAACTAATCTCCAAGGTTAGAAATGGGCAGAGGGCAGGTAGAATAGAAGGTATGTGTTTTTGTTAGTCTTGGTTTGCTTTTTGAAAACAACGTCTAGATAGAAACGAGCCTGAAGACAATTTAACGACGTGACTCCTGCTGTTGAGCCCAGAAGTCTTGACAGCCATCTCTCACAGTCAACATGGAGGAAAATGTACTTGACTCCACCCCATTGTTGGCTTGGAAACAGACCCATTGAGGCAAGAGGGACTAGGCCGGCCCAAGGACAGCCTCCTCATGTGGATAGGCATTAGGCAGAATGCAAAGCCACCTCCTGTGTTGCACTTACTGAGGCCATGACAGGTGGAAAATTGGCATCTGAAACAGAAATTTTATAGCATCTGAGCAGGAAGCTCTGACCATGAAAACCTTGGAGGAGGCACAATGAAAATGTACAGGTTGCTGATGACGCTGAACAAACTTCCTTCTGCATATAGCGTTCGACTAGTAAGGGAACATTCAAAGGAAAACAGCTCTTAAGAGTGCATGTAGGGTAGCTTCAGGAGACAGATGCACAGCATCAGAAGCTGATGCAACCTGGGGCAGTCCAGGCCACCCCTCAACCCTCCTCCCTTCAATGAATATTCCATTCCTAATCAAAAAGACCCCCACCCATTCAAAGGGCTAAAAGTAAGATAAAAGGGGGGATTAACAGTCCTGCAGGGCACCTCTCATTTGGGAGGATGTCCATACTCTTCTTAGAGAGTATAACTTTTGCTGCTGCCCTAAATAAACTGCTTCTTTGTTCTCAGCTCTTGACAAGGTGAGGTTGTTGCAAAGTTGTGAGATGGAATAAATACTGTGGCCTATTTTGTACACTCTACTGAGATAAAGAATGCTTGTGCTAATTTATGGAGATTCTTGACCTAGACTTGTGGCTGTCCGCGTAGTAGAGAGAAGCAGAGACCGCTCCCCGAAGGCTCAGGCTGCATGTTAACAAAACAGGTTCTACTGATAGCTACTCTCCTGTTAGGATCATTGTGGAGAGCAACTCTTCCCAGCGCCCCTGAGGCTCCTTTCTGCCTTAGGGCCTCTGAACTTAATATTCTCTTCCCCGAAGCTTGTGACCCAGATCTTTTCGATGCAGGTGCTTTTCTGTTGTTTAGAAATCAGCTCAAATATTTACTTTTCAGAGACTCTTTTCCAGTTTGCAAACTAAAGCATCACTTGCTGTCACTTCAGCTGTTTTAGCAGAACACTGTCACTCTGTCTGTGTATTTATTGTCTATCTTTCTCCATCTCATCACTGGAAGGAGGGAGCTTGCCTTTGAGCTTCTATTAATGTGTATAATAATATATATCTGTATATACATGTATTCCACATATATGTATATAGATATAGTGTGTGCATGTATGCACAGTCGCTAGATCCTGTCTGACTCTGTGACCCCATAGACTGTAGCCTGCCAGGCTGCTCTGTCCATGGGATTATCCAGGCAAGAATGCTGGAGTGGGTTGCCGTTCCTTTCTCCAGGCGATCTTCCCGACCCAGACATTGAACCCAGGTCTCCCTCATTGTGAGCAGATTCTTAACCATCTGAGTCACTAGGGAAGCCTGAAAGGTTCTTAACACTTGGAAAGCTCACCTAGCTGGTAAGTGGCAAAGCTGGGAGTAAGACGCACGCGATATGAACTCTTAATAGCTAACTGTGTATTTCAGATCCAGAGATGTTTTTCTCTGGATTATGACAGTTTCTGAGCTTTGCTTTTATATGAATTAAGAATTATTGATGCTTGGCAGTTTGTGCTATGATAGTTTTGGGATTCCATTATGAATGATATTGAATGACAGAGTCTCTGAAGGTAACTCTTTTTTTTTTCCCTCATGCACACTTTACATGTTCTTAAGCTTTCGTGGATGGTGCAAATGGTAATCGTTATTGTTCAAGACATATGAAGCAAGTGTTTTCTGTATTCTGTCTACTGGCAAAATTTTTCAGTTTACGTGTATCAACTGTTGATACAAGATGACTCTTTTTGAGACTTGTGGTAGTGTCTCATTCGCTAAAAGCTTCTTTTCATTTGTCATAACTGGCAATTTTAGTTCACTGAAGGGCTTTAGGAAGAAGTTACCTGTGATCTTCACATATATAAACCAAAGGTAATATATTCTGTTAAAAATCCCTCAAATCTCAATGTTGAGACATTTGCCATGTTTGTGCTGTATATAACTCTTAGCAGTGTCTGTCATTTCTTTGAGTAATGAGGCAAAATGAAAAATGGTCCTTCATTTGACCTGCAAAATCATTGAATGCCCTCATCTTTGGTGGAGCGAGGATGGGGAGAAGGCTTAGCATACCAAGCATTTGATTTTGACCGATTCTCAGTAGAATATCAAAGTAGGTAGCTAGTCTGAATTACCCTCCATAAACTTAAGTATGCTGAAGATGCTGCACCGCTTCACATTCTGTAACTAACAGAATTCCATTTTGCAGAACCTGCTGGCATGATGGGAAGTCCAAGCTCGTTTAAAATTATATATGCTCTCCTTCCTCCGTGGCTGTGCAGAGGTCCCAGGGATATGCAACCCAGTAAGGCGTGGCATGTCATCAGTGTCGTGGTGGGGACTATAGGGACAGCATCATTCCTATCCCAGTTGTTTCCTTAGGGTCCTCACTCCCTTAACTCCATACTAGAATTGTGAGTCAGGATTCGAAAGTGATGTTGAGAATCCAGGAGCCCTGGAAACTAGGACCTCTTCTCCCTCTGTGTCCCACATGGTGGTTTCCCTTCCTGGCCCGACTACCTCCCTAAAGCAGAACAAGGTGCCAGCCCTCAGACCTCGGTCCCTCTGCTAGTCCCAGGATATCCTGCCTGCCCCCCTCCTCCCGTCCAGTTCTTCTCAATGGACCAGTCCAAATCTCCAAAATAAGAAATTACAAGGGAAGGCAGTTTAGTGTTTCAACAGATTATTTTGTCACAATAAATTTGAATGCTTTTTTGAAAAATGAATCCTACCATGCAGCATGACTTCTATCCATTTACTTCATAGAACAAAATAACCGTTTTGGAGTAAGGTCTGGGTCTACATGCAATGTAGGTTGGAGATCATACTAAATGTTAGCCCATAATTCCTTAGAGCAGGGTTCAACATACTGTCTTGAAAAATGCTGTTGTCATCAGGGCCCTATTTCCTGCGAGAACTTATTTTATTGTATATTACTAAACAGGTCTTTTGGAGAAGGAAATGGTAACCCACTCCAGTATTCTTGCCTAGAGAATCCTGTGGACAGAGGAGCCTGGTGGGCTGCTGTCCATATGGTCACACAGAGTCGGACACAACTGAAGGGACTTGGCATGCATGCATGCATGCATTGGAGAAAGAAATGGAAACCCACTCCAGTATTCTTGCCTGGACAGTCCCAGGGACAGAGGAGCCTGGTGGGTTGCTGTCTATGGGGTCGCACAGAGTCGGACATGACTGACGCGATGCAGCAGCAGCAAACAGGTCTTTTACCAGGGAAGCCTTCATAGCTTCCATACTTTTCCACCATATCCTTAAAAAAAAAAAAAAAAAAAGAATGAACAAACAACTAAAGAACGCAAATTGGTTAGCCTCCTTCACTAATAGGAATCATACAACTCCCTGGTCCACACCATAGAGCAGCTGAGTGGTGAGATAGGAGAGGGCCCCACAGCACACCTACTGGCCTCTTCTGGAATAGCATCCTTGGAGGAGTTACTTCCATTTGGAGGATTTGGAAAAGGGCAATACTTTGGCCACCTGATGCAAAGAGTTGACTCATTGGAAAAGACTCTGATGCTGGGAGGGATTGAGGGCAGGAGGAGAAGAGGACGACAGAGGATGAGATGGCTGGATAGCATCACCAACTTGATGGACACGAGTTTGGGTGAACTCTGGGAGTTGGTGATGGACAGGGAGGCCTGGTGTGCTGCGATTCATGGGGTCGCAAAGAGTTGGACACGACTGAGCGACTGAACTGAACTGAAGGCTTACAAATATTTGATCATTATAACACCAGAAACGCGGATTGGCCATAAACAAATATGAAAGAGACATAGAAAGAGCACTTTCTGTTGGTGTTTGTGCACAGTTGATTAGAGAAATGTTCTTTTTCCTCCTTTTTTATTACTGTAGTTCTAAATGTTCTTAGAGGTGTTTGGCCTTTGGATAAGAATAAGTGTCATTCACATTGTTTAATTGTAGTGATTTTCTTGACTTTGTTTCAACTGTTATCTAAGTCTTGTTTCTAATTTCACTTTGAAAAGTCCACGATAGTGGAATTAATTTTGCTTTGATTTGGGGCCTTCTCTGTTGACTGAATACTATAATTTACCCAGTGCACTGACTTTGATATGTTTTTCTTCGTTAAGCTTACACAGGTATTGCATGTCATAACTGGTGGTGCTCTAGTAATTCTACTGTTCACTGAATGTCAAATTAAAAATGTATATGAGATAGTTAAGGATCCTATCCCATTAATTATTCTTTTGGGATTTTTGAAACTCTTCATTAATGAGCTGAAACATTCTAAAGACCAAATTCCTGGATGTTTTAAAAATGAGTGAGTGAGGAAGCTGGAAAATGCACACCAGACCTCCCTGTATTTCCCCATCTCTGAGAGTTTGCTCCAACTCATGTCCAATGAGTCAGTGATACCATCCAACCATCTTACCTTCTCTCGCTTCCTTCTCCTCTTGCCTTCAGTTCTTCCCAGCATCAGGGTCTTTTCCAAAGAGTCAGCTCTTCGTATAAGGTGGCCAAAGTATTGGAACTTCAGCTTCAACAACAAGAAAGTTCATTTGAGTTTTTCTGTAAAATGTTACTGAACTTTTTGGCCAACCCAATATTTTTAATTTTGAGTTCTTTGAATAACTTCTGCAGTTTCTTAGCAATGTATTGCCATTCTGATTGAATTGAAGGAGCTTTGTAGAGTGTGTTCTGTGTGTTGATTACTCTTAGTTCATTGAAGCACAATCTGATAATTGCTTTTTCTGTTTTGGTATAGTAATGGTTTGTTAGAAAATATAGATCTAACAAGCTACACTCATTTGGGCAAGTAACAAAATAGGCTGGAGGAAGGGGTGTGTCAAAAGAATTTCAAATACATTATGGAAAGTTTGAGCTCAGGAATGAATCTTGGTAATGGGATTTTGTGCTAAGCAGCCAGGTGGTCCTATATGGCAGAGTTCAGTTCAGTTCAGTCGCTCAGTGATGCCACCCAGCCATCTCATCCTTTGTCATCCCCTTCTCTTCCTGCCTTCAGTATTTCACAGCATCAGGGTCTTTTTCAATGAATCAGCTCTTCTCATCAGGTCATCAGAGTATAGGATTTTCAGCTTCAACATCAGTCCTTCCAATGAACACTAAGGACTGATCTCCTTTAGGATGGACTGGTTTGATCTCCTTGCAGTTCAAGGGACTCTCAAGAGTCTTCTCCAACACCACAGTTCAAAAGCATCAATTCTTTGGCGCTCAGCTTTCTTTACAGTCCAAATCTCATATCCATACATGACTACTGGAAAAACCATACCCTTGACTAGACGGACCTTTGTTGACAAAGTACTGTCTCTGCTTTTTAATATGCGGTCTAGGTTGGTCATAACTTTCCTTCCAAGGAGTAAGCGTCTTTTAATTTCATGGCTGCAGTCACCATCTGCAGTGATTTTGGAGCCCCTCAAAATAAAAGCAGCCACTGTTTCCCCATCTATTTGCCATGAAGTGATGGGATCAGATGCCATGCTCATTGTTTTCTGAATGTTGACCTTTAAGCCAACTTTTTCCCTCTCTATTTCACTTTCATCAAAAGGCTTTTTAGTTCTTCTTCATTTTCTGCCATAAGGGTGGTGTCATCTGTATATCTGAGGTTATTATATTTCTCCCAGCAATCTTGATTCCGGCTTGTGCTTCTTCCAGCCCAGCATTTCTCATGATGTACTCTGCATAGAAGTTAAATAAGCAGGGTGACAATATACAGCCTTGGCGTACTCCTGTTCCTCTTGGGAACCAGTCTGTTGTTCCATGCTCAGTTCTAACTGTTGCTTCCTGACCTGCATACTGATTTCTCAAGAGGTAGGTCAGGTGATCTGGTAATCCCATCTCTTTCAGAATTTTCCACAATTTATTGTGATCCACACAGTCAAAGGCTTTGGCATAGTCAACAAAGCAGAAATAGATATTTTTCTGGAACTCTCTTGCTTCTTCAATGATCCAGCAGATGTTGGCAATTTGATCTGCATTTTCTAAATCCATCTTGAACATCTGGAAGTTCGTTGTTCACATACTGTTGAAGCCTGGCATGGAGAATTTTGAGCATTACTTTGCGAGTGTGTGAGATGAGTGCAATGATGCGGTAGTTTAAGCATTCTTTGGCATTGCCTTACTTTGGGATTGGAATGAAAGCTGACCTTTTCCATTCCTGTGGCCACTGCTGAGTTTTTCAAATTTGCTGGCATACTGAGTGCAGCACTTTCACAGCATCATCTTTTAGGGTTTGAAATAACTCAACTAGAATTCCATCACCTCCACTGGTTTTGTTCATAGTGATGCTTCCTAAGGCCCACTTGACTTCTCATTCCAGGATATCTGGCTCTAGGTGAGTAATCACAGCATTGTGATTATCTGGGTCATGAAGATATTTTTGTATAGTTCTCCTGTGTATTTTTGCTACCTCTTCTTAATCTTTTCAGCTTCTATTAGGTCCATACCATTTCTCTCCTTTATTGAGCCTATCTTTGCATGAAATGTTCCCTTGGTATCTCTAATTTTCTTGAAGAGATCTCTAGTCTTTTCCATTATCTTGTTTTCCTCTATTTCTTTGCACTGATCACTGAGGAAGGCTTTCTTATCTCTCCTTGCTGTTCTTTGGAACTCTGCATTCAAATGGGTGTATCTTTCTTTTCTCCTTTGCTTTTTGCTTCTCTTCTTTTCACAATTCTTTGTAAGACCTCCTCAGACAACCATTTTGCTTTTTTGCATTTCTTTTTTTGGGCATGGTCTTGATCTCTGTTTCCTGTAGAATGTCATGAACCTCCCTCCATAGTTCATCAGGCACTCTATCAGATTTAGTCCCTTAAATCTATTTCTCACTTCCACTGTATAATCGTAAGGGATTTGATTTAGGTCATACCTGAATGGTCTAGTGGTTTTCCCTACTTTCTTCAATTTAAGTCTGAATTTGGCAATAAGGAGCTCATGATCTGAGCCACAGTCAGTTCCCAGTCTTGTTTTTGTTGACTATGTAGAGTTTCTCCATCTTTGGCTGCAAAGAATATAATCAATCTGATTTCGGTGTTGACCATGATGTCCATGTGTAGAGTCTTCTCTTGTGTTGTCGGAAGAGGGTGTTTGCTATGACCAGTGTGTTCTCTTGGCAAAGCTCTATTAGCCTTTGCCCTGCTTCATTCTGTACTCCATGGCCAAGTTTGCCTGTTACCTCAGGTGTTTCTTAGCTTCTTACTTTTGCATTCCAGTTCCCTATAATGAAAAGGACATCAATTTTGGGTGTTAATTCTAAATGGTTTTGTAAGTCTTCATAGAACCATTTAACTTCAGCTTCTTCAGCATTACTGGTTAGGGTATAGGCTTGGATTACGATGATATTGAATGGTTTGCCTTGGAAACTAACACAGATCACTCTGTCATTTTTGAGATTGCATCCAAGTACTGCATTTTGGACTCTTTTGTTGACCATGATGGCTACTCCATTTCTTCTAAGGGGTTCCTGCCCACAGTAGTAGATATAATGGTCATCTGAGTTAAATTCACCCATTCTGGTCCATTTTAGTTCGCTGATTCCTAAAATGTTGATGTTCTGTCTTGCAATCTCCTGTTTGACCACTTCCAATTTACCTTGGTTCATGAACCTAACATTCCAGTTTCCTATGCAATATTGCTCTGTACAGCATCGGACCTTGCTTCCATCACCAGTCACATCCACAGCTGGGTGTTGTTTTTGCTTTGGCTCCATTTCTTCATTCTGTCTGGAGTTATTTCTCTACTGATCTCCAGTAGCATATTGCGTACCTATTGACCTGGTGAGTTCATCTTTCAGTGTCCTATCTTTTTGCCTTTTCATACTCTTCATGGGGTTCTCCAGGCAAGAATACTGAAGTGGTTTGCCATTCCGTCTGCAGTGGACCACATTCTGTCAGAACTCTCCACCATTACTCGTCCGTCTTGAGTGGCCTTACACGGCATGGCTCACAGTTTCATTAAGTTAGACAAGGCTGTGTTCCATGTGATTAGATTGGTTTTCTGTGGTTGTGGTTTCAGTCTGTCTGCCCTCTGATGCCCTTTCTCAACATCTACCCTCTTTTTGGGGTTTCTCTGACCTTGGATGTGGGGTATCTCATCTCAGCCTCTTGCCCCTCCAGCACCATGTAGCTGCCACTCACCACTCAGGACCACTCTAAATGAAAGCTTTAATTTTGAAATTGCAAAGAAGCTTCATTTTTAGGTTTTCATTCATCTTGTCATGTGAGCCACCAAAAGCTTTACTCAGAAATTTTGCCTATGTCTGGCTAGATTTCTACATTCTTGACAATAATGCTATGTAGCTTTATCCTAAGAATAAATATCACCAAGGAGTTACATAATGTAAGACTGTATTTACTGTTTCATGGGCAGTGAAGATTTTCATCTCGTTTTTGTGAACTCTGAAAATTGACTAAGAGCAAAAGTGACTAGGAGGAGTGTGGGATAAGGGCCAACAGAATTTTAGATTTTTGGTTTCTTTTTTTCCTTTTTATTTATTTATTTTTGGCTGTGCTAGGCCTTCATTGCTGTGCAGGGGCTTTCTCTAGTTCCAGGGAGCAGGGGCTACTCTCTAGTTGGGACGTGTGGACTTCTCTTGTTACAGAGCACAGGCTCTTGGCAGGCTGACTTTAATAGCCGCAGCTTGCAGGCTCGGAAGTTGTGGAGCACAGGGCCATAGCTGTCCCGCTGCATGCGGGGCTTTCCTGGACCAGGAACTGAACCCGTGTCCCCTGCATCAGCAGGCAGATTCTTAACCAGTGGAGCACCAGGGAAGCCCATGGTTTCTTTAATGAGTCTTTAAATGAGTTATTAAAGAATCAGACATTAAAGAAATTTAGTGAAACTGGGAGATACATTTTGCATGATCTGAATTGTCTGGAAAGAGGAGCTAGCACTTCTTAAAATGCTTTTGTTTTCAATATGCAAGAGGGAGTCCAGTCTGCAGGTGTTTTAGCGAGGATTGCCTTTCCATGACACCGAGCTACGGCTCTAGCTCCCTTTTTACCTCTATGGCATCCCTACCCTCTGACCTGTAACTCATGCTCAATTTCATATAGCTTGGTAGTCTGTCTGAACCTTCACCTTAATCTTATGCAGTTTCTTCTCTTCAAGTTTTTTCAAACATGTCTGAAAGTGTTTCCATATTCTTACCTTCTGTTGAAATTATGTACCAATTAAAGGCAAATTTTCTGTGCAGCTCCTGAGGCTTAAACTTCAGGGCCTCTTATTTGTATGAACTCTTTCCTAGACCTCCATAGGGGCCTTCACAATTTTGTATTGATAATTTTGTCCTTTGAAAGGGGATTCTAAAACTGGTTAAATTTTAAGTCCCCCTAAATCTATATCTGTCCCAGTTTCTGTTGCTGGCCGCCTCTGACAGGTTGATACTAATGCTAAAATTATCACTAACTTTAAGTTATGCCTAAGTAGACTTCTTGTACTTAACTATTAATCTCTTTTCCATGAAAACATCATTCATTTGGTCCTTATTTTTCCTTGTATCTGTGTGTTTTTTTAAGTTCCTCTTCATCTCAGATGTAGGTTATTTTTTCATCATCTCCACTGATGCAATCCAGGGCTCTATTCTTAGGCATTCCTTCTTATTTTGCTTATCCATTCTATGTGATACACTCATTCTCAAGTCTTCAACTACCCTCAGTGTTCAGTGCAGTAGCCACTAACAGCATATGGCTGCTTAGCTTGGAACAGGGCTAGTGCCACATGCTGAAAAAATATTTTGGATACATTTGTAAAATAAAATATAACTTCATTTATTCCTTTGTTTTTTCTAAAAATGGAGCTACTAGAAAATTTTCAACTTCATAGGCCAATTGCATTATATTTCTGAGAGCACTTTTAAAAGATGCTGATGGTTTCCCAATCTGTCTCTGGTTCACACCAACCTCACTGGAATTTCTAATATGAAACTCCTACTGGATATTCTCCTGGGCATCTTATGAAGTTCTGGACTGAATGAATATGTCACCTCCTTAGCCAATTACTTTTTCTGTTTTCTTTATCTCAGCTGGAGGTACTTACTATTAATTCACCTAAACTATAGACCTGATTTCATACTTGATTTCAATTTCTTGCTCATGTACAAATGCAATCAATTAGAAGTCCTAGTCAATTTGATCTCAAAGTCGTATTTCAAGTATTTCCTTTTTTGTCCTCACTGCATCTAACCTGGTTTTAACTTTTATAAGTTTTTACCCTAATTATTGTAACTTTCAAGTATTTTCCCCATTAGCTACCCCTCAAACACGTTCTCTGGTGACTGATGGTTTATACAGAAGAAGAAATATAGGCAAACTCTTGGGAAACAAAACAAAACAAAACCGTGAGGCTTACCAGGAGACATTGCCATAACTTAGAGTGAAGAAGTAACCATTCTAGTATAAAGCAAGTGCCTTAATATATAAGGCACTTATATATATATATGTGTGTGTGGAGTGAATTACTGTATCAGATCTTTAATCCCTAGGTACAAACTGCCAACACCATTAGAAGATAGGTTCAGTTCAGTTCAGTCGCTCAGTCATGTCTGACTCTTTGTGACTCCATGGACTGGAGCATGCCAGGCTTCCCTGTCCATCACCAACTCCCAGAGTTTACTCAAATTCATGTCCATGAGTCAGTGATGCCATCCAACCATCTCACCCTCTGTCATCCCCTTCTCCTCCCACCTTCAATCTTTCCCAGCATCAGGGTCTTTTCAAATGAGTCAGTTCTTTGCATCAGGTGGCCAACGTATTGGAGTTTCAGCTTCAACATCAGTCTTTCCAATGAATATTCAGGACTGATTTCCGTTAAGTTGGACTGGTTGGATTTTCCTTGCAGTCCAAGAGACTCTCAAGAGTCTTCTCCAGCACCACAGTTCAAAAGCATCAATTGTTTGGCGCTCAGCTTTCTTTATAGTCCAACATCTGTACATGAATACTGGAAAGCCATAGCCTTGACTAGATGGACCTTTGTTGGCAAAGTAATGTCTCTGCTTTTTATTATGCTGTCTAGGTTGGTCATAGCTTTTCTTCCAAGGAGTAAGCGTCTTTTTATTTCATGGCTGCAGTGATTTTGGAGCCTCAAAAAATTTAGGTCTGTCACTGTTTCCATTGTTTCCCCATCTATTTGCTATAAAGAGATGGCACCAGATGCCATGATCTTAGGTTTCTGAATGTTGAGTTTTAAGCCAACTTTTTCACTCTCCTCTTTCACTTTCATCAAGAGGCTCTTTAGTTCCTCTTCACTCTCTGCCATAAGGGTGGTATCATCTGAATATCTGAAGTTACTGATATTTCTCTCAGCAATCTTGATTCCAGCTTGTGCTTCTTCCAGCCCAGCATTAGTCAGCATATAAGTTAAATACGCAGGGTGACAATATACAGCTGTGACATACTCCTTTTCCTATTTGGAACCAGTCTGTTGTTCCATGTCCAGTTCTAACTGCTGCTTCCTGATCTGCATACAGATTTCTCAAGGGGCAGCTCAGGTGGTCTGGTATTCCCATCTCTTTCAGAACTTTCCACAGTTTGTTGTGAACCATACAGTCACAGGCTTTGGCTTAGTCGATAAAGCAGAAGTAGATGTTTTTCTGGAACTCTCTTGCTTTTTTGATGATCCAGCACACGTTGGCAATTTGATCTCTGGTTTCTCTGCCTTTTCTAAGACCAGCTTGAACATCTGCAAGTTCACAGTTCACGTACTGTTGAAGCCTGGCTTGGAGAATTTTGAGCATTACTTTGATAGTGTGTGAGATGAGTGCAGTTGTGCAGTACTTGGGGCATTCTTTGGCATTGCCTTTCTTTGGGATTGGAATGAAAGCTGACCTTTTCCAGTCCTGTGGCCACTGCTAAGGTTTTCAAATTTGCTGGCATATTGAGTGCAGCACTTTCACAGCATCATCTTTTAGGATTTGAAATAGCTCAAGTGGAATTCCATCACCTCCACTAGCTTTGTTCATAGTGATGCTTCCTAAGGCCCACTTGACTTCGCATTCCAGGATGTCTGGCTCTAGGTCATTGATC
The DNA here is from genome assembly GCF_002263795.3 of Bos taurus. Lineage (NCBI taxonomy): Eukaryota > Metazoa > Chordata > Mammalia > Artiodactyla > Bovidae > Bos > Bos taurus. Next base: position 6,947,383 of record NC_037332.1, read on the forward strand.
ACACCATCATGGTTATCTGGGTCATGAAGATCTTTTTTGTACAGTTCTTCTGTGTATTCTTGCCACCTCTTCTTAATCTCTTCTGCTTCTGTTAGGTCCATATCATTTCTGTCCTTTTTGGAGCCCATCTTTGCATGAAATGTTCCTTGATATCCCTAATTTTCTTGAAGAGACCTCTAGTCTTTCCCATTTTGTTGTTTTCCTCTGTTTCTTTGCACTGGTCACTGAGGAAGGCTTTCTTATCTCTCCTTGCTATTCTTTGGAACTCTGCATTCAAATGGATATGTCTTTCCTTTTCTCCTTTGCCTTTTGCTTCTCTTCTTTTCTCAGCTATTTGTAAGGCCTCCTCAGACAACCATTTTGCCTTTTTGCTCTTCTTTTTCTTGAGGATGGTCTTGATCTCTGTCTCCTGTACAATGTCATGAACCTCCGTCCATCATTCTTCAGGCACTCTATCAGATCTAGTCCCTTAAATCTATTTCTCACTTCCACCATATAATCATATGGAGAATGTTGGATCCCACCAAAAAAAGATACCCCATGCCCAAGGGCAAAGGAGAAGCCCCAGCAAGACAGTAGGAGGGGTGAAATTGTATTTAGAATTAAACCCTTTACCCACCAGAGATCCTCAGTGGGCTCAAACAAACCTTGTGCACACCAGGACCCAGAGGCCCCACAGAGAATGAGCCAGAACTGTGTTTGAGTGTCTCCTGTGGAGGTACGGGTCAGTAGTGACCTGCCCCAGGGACAGGGGCTCTGTGTGCAGCCAACTGGGTATGGCATAAGCCCTCTTGGAGGAGGCTGCCATTAAGCCCACCTAGAGCCACCAGAACTTACACAGGACTGGGGAAACAGACTCTTGAAGGGCACAAACAGAACCTTGTGTGTACCAGGACCCAGGAGAAAGGAGCAGTGACCCCACAAGAGACTGACCCAGACTTGCCCGTGAGTGTCCAGAGTCTCCGGTAGAGGGGTGGGTTGACGGTGGCCTGTTGCAGGGTTGGGGGCACTGAGTGTAGCAGTGTCTGGATTGGGATCTTCTGAAGGAGGTCACCATTATCTTCATTACCTCCACTCTAGTTTGGCCTCAGGTCAAGTAACAGGGAGGGAACACAACCCCACTCATCAACAGAAAATTGAATTAAAGATTTACTGAGCATGGCTCCCCTCATCAGAACAAGACCCAGTTTCCCTCTCAGTCTCTCCCATCAGGAGGCTTCCATAAGCCTCTTATCCTTCTCCATCAGAGGGCAGACAGAAAGAAAACCATAATTACAGAAACTAAGCAATCTGATCACATGGACCACAGCCTCGTCTAACTCAGTGAAACTATGAGTCATGCCATGTAGGGCCACCAAGATGGACAAGTCATGGTGGAGAGTTCTGACAAAATGTGGTCCACTGGCAAAGGGAGTGGCAAACGACTTCAGTATTCTTGCCTCGAGAAGCCCATGAATAGAAGATAGGTGGATTTCTCAAATTCCGTGACCCAGCAAAATGCCTGTGCATTCTCTCTGAGAATTTGGGTGAACCCATATGACCTCATAGCATTTTTCTCTTATAACAGAACTTAAAGTTCTTTCCCTGGCTTTACTCTATGATATGCTCAGGCTAAATAATAAGCTACTGTGTGTGTGACAACTATTGTTTTCATACTCCTCTCTTGCTCCTATTCTGTGGTGTCTATTTTGGTTGACTGCTTTAGATTATAGGTGCCTAGAGTATAGGACGGAGGAGCCTGGTGGGCTGCAGTCCATGGGGTCTCTAGGAGTCGGACACGACTGAGTGACTTCACTTTCACTTCTCACTTTCATGCATTGGAGAAGGAAATGGCAACCCACTCCAGTGTTCTTGCCTGGAGAATCCCAGGGATGGGGAAGCCTGGTGGTCTGCTGTCTATGGGGTCTCACAGAGTTGGACACGACTGAAGCGACTTAGCCGCAGCAGAGTATAGAAAGTAAATTTGCTTAAACAACCTGTGCATGTTGGAAATCAATAAATTTATTTTAATTATGATAATCATGTTCCCATATTAATATTTATTAAAGCAAGTGCTAAGGAAAGTAAATATTAGTCTTCAAATCGTATAAGATTGTTAGTGAGAAAAATTAGATAACAAATTAACCAACTGCCATCTTTTAATCGTTCTTTTACATTGAAATTCCCCTTTTCTTTGACCGTGCATTTAATTTATCAACATCTTCACTAATTTTTCTCTTTAGAGTCTGTACATTTACCAAATCAGTACCTGGCACCTGGTCATACTGCCTTCTCTTTATCTGACTTGGAGAAGGAGGACTGTTTTTTTCATAGAAAGTGGCAAGCCTAGTAAAGACGTAAAAAAAGAAAGTCATCTCCAGATGCAGAAATGAGTTATCTTGGTTATATGTCATGTATGCAATAATACATGGTTAGAATCATGTTTTGTCTTTTAAAGGTATAAAGGATCTCTGTTCTCCACTCACAGCCTTCTATTTGGTGTGATCCATTTCAATTTAAAATTTGTATCAAATATGCATTCAATTATTTAGATTTCAGTGCAATTTAATAAGCATTCTTATTAACGTTCTCTATTGTGAACCCTTCAATTTTACTTCTGTGCTGAACTAGGGTTGCGCTGGGATGATTACATTAATAATACATCGCTATCCAAAATTAAAGTGCCGAGTAGAGAACATGCTAATAGGTTTCATTGATTTCAACTTGGAAATGGGTGCAGGCAATCAGAAGGCAGGTGCAAACCTGACTAGCAGTGAACTACTGTGGAAATATTGAGCTGGGATCAGTGGCAAGATTCATAGCTGCGATCTGAGTTAGAAAAATGTTAAACTTAATTAAGTTGGAGCCATTAAAGCCTTCTGGGAGAAATGTGAATGCTTCATTATGCTTTTCAGATTGTGGCTTTGAGTAATAAGAGTTCTAAACTCTGTCATAGGGATTTCATTGGTTTTCTTCTACTTCCTGTGGTGTTATCTACACATAGATTGACTCATTTTAGTTTTCTAAAAATCAAAGGTGTGGTTAAAAGTGCAGCTCAAAGTATTCAAATATGACACTACCCATGCACTTTTCTTTAAAATTAATTTGGATTTCATTTCAATATATATAAAACTGCTTTGTTATTTTTGCTAGTTCTGTAGTTAAGTGTATATTCCTTTATATTTACTCTTGCCTTTGCCCTTAATTTTTTTTTTTTGGCTGTGCTGGGTCTTCATTGCTACATGAACTTTTCTCTAGCTACGGCAAGCACAGCTCTAGCTGTGTGAGTGCTTCTTACTGCGGTGGTTTCTCTGGTTGCGGAGCGTCAGCTCTGGGGCATGTTCAGGAGTTACGGCTCCCCGGCTCCAGAGCACAGTCTCAGTAGGTGAGGGCCACAGGCTTTGTTGCTCCACAGCTTGTGGGCATTCCCAGGTCAGATATCAGAACCCAGTCTTCTGCATTGCCAGGCAGGTTCTTCACCACCAAGTCATCAGAGAAGCCCTGGCCTCAGCAATTTTAAAGGATAGATGGTGATGTACATAAGAAGTGATTTTAGAGTTAATTGAAGGGAAAGATCTCTTAAAATGTAAAGCAAAAGCAGCAGTAATATTTCTACTTTCTTTTTTTTTTTTGTCTGCTTGAAATGCATACTTTCAGGCATGGTACTTCTTGATGCAGGTAATAATTCAGATGATCATTGTCATCAGAAGCCTTCAGTAACACATAGAAATTGATTTACTCACTAGAAAGGAAGAGGTTGATTTGGCTTCGTCATACAGTTTACAGTGGGTGCTGGATTAAAGATCGGTCCTCTGTTTTATGCCGATACCTATAGTACCTAATATCAAAACATTATATATGGTTGAGGGGTCGCTCTTTAGGCATCGTCTTTGGAATCTGGAGCAGACACTTAGAATCTAGGTGACCTGAGTTTTAAACCCTTTTCCAACCACTTTGTGTCTCAGTTTTCTCATTTAAGAAGTGGGGCTCATATCCATGTCTGCTGTAGAGGTGTTAAGAAGATTAAGTGAGTTAATTAATTTAAATCTCTTGGCGCGAGGCCAGGCGCGTGGTCAGCACCCTATAAATGTTAACATGAGTAGTAGTTGTTGTGCTGCCCCATGCCTGCTTTCCCAGGAGTGGCCTCACAGCCTGTGTTGCTCCTTAGAGACACAGCTCCTGTTGTCATTCATTCAAGAAAAGTCTCTTTCTTTGGCATTCCTGCTGAAATATCGCACTACATCTAGTTTGTTTTCATTCTTGAGAAGTCTGAAATTGACTTTCTGACCCTTTCTACCAAATCCTTAAGCGTGGGTGTATATGATGCCAGAGAATGCATTTTATTCATTGTATTGAATGGGAAGAGTGCTCTTGCTTGAATCAGGACCAGATCTACCTCAATGGCTGATTCTTATCCTGGGATTGTTGGAATGATATGCAAAGAATAACTTGGTCCCATGCAGGACTCTCCTTCCTGCAGCTCTTTTCCTAAATCTCCTCAGCTACTATTTTATTGGCATAATTTTAGTTTTTAATGATCTTTCATGCATCTAAAGAAATAGATGTCTCTTTTTTGCTCACGCCACTTCCAGTTGTGTGGTTTTAATCACATTGCTTAATTTCTCTGAGGCTGTTTGCCAATCTATAAACAAGGATGAAAATAGTATCTACTTGATACGGTTGTAGCTAGGATTTACTGATTTAATGAATATGATGTAGCTAGTATACTGTGTGTGAGCTTAATAGAATGTTGCCATTGTTATTACCAGTAAATCTTTTTTATAGTTATATTCCTGGCAAGATCCTGACAAGTCCTTCAGGCCACAGCTCTACTTCTCACTGTGGCATTTGGTGAAGGCCTTTGAGCCACATGAAGGAAATTTACTTAAGCCAGCCCCAGGCAGAATTGGGTACCAAGCCCATTCCCTAGGCCACAGCTCCTTCTAACCTGCTGCCCCCTTGTAGCTGAGAACGGTCCTGATTCCTTCTGCTTTCTTTACACTTGATTATGAATATTAATTTGTTCATCTCTTCAACTATAAGCATGGGTCTTGGTGAGCTAGAGATCAGTATTTTCTTTCTTCAGAAAAAGAAAATAATATTTAAAATGAAATAACTGAAGCAGGAAAAATGGTAAGAGGACATACACAAAGAGGAAAAAGACAAGTGTGATGCTTGGTACATGGTACATGTCGGTAGTCTTATGTGTTCTACAACAAAATGAAGGAATAGAAAAGCAGACTCTCAGAGATTCATATTCTTCATTAATGTTCGGTTAAGGGCTAGAGCCATCACCCTGTGAACTGTTTTACCTGCTGATAACTAAATTAAAAGTGAAGAAATTGAGGCTGTATAAAATTTTCACTATAGCGAGGATACAACCAGAAATTCAGCCATTGATTCATTATAATCAAATTATTCCCTTGTGCATTTTGTCTTCTATGCTGCAAAGTGCTTAATGCTGTTGGTGAGCTTATTAGGAAGCCCTGTGTCATTGTTTCTTAATTCATTTGATGGTGATGTTCATTAGAGTTTGTGAGGTGTACATGGCAGGTAAAATTAGCTGTTGTTAAGCTGCCAATACACATGCTATGGCCTTCACTTATACACTAATTCCTCCAATTATTCATTTTAATTTTCTAAAGCAAGGGTCACAAGAACACATTTTCTTTGAATGAATAAGCACATGGAAATTATTTGAGGCCATGGTGTTACATAATGTCCACTTTTCTTCTAGCAGCAGAAAATCCCAGAAGCTTTGGGAAATAACTGCCTGATTTTGTTTTGGATATCTAAAGAAAAAAAAAGCTTGCAAAGGATTGTTGTGTATTTCCTTAGCTATGTTTGAAAAAGAAATTCAGCTTGGTCGATTTATGGATGTGTATATGCTTCAGAAATACTGCTTCTCTCTTAGCAATTGGATATTTGTAGACATATCCTTAAGTATGTAATATCACAGTGGATTAAGTGAAATTGTGCAGAATACCTCAGTGAGCCATACCTACCATTCAGTTCAGTTCAGTTCAGTTGCTCAGTCGTGTCCGACTCTTTGCGACCCCATGAATCGCAGCACACCAGGCCTCCCTGTCCATCACCATCTCCTGGAGTTCACTCAAACTCACGTCCATTGAGTCAGTGATGCCATCCAGCCATCTCATCCTCTGTCGTCCCCTTTTCCTTCTGCTTCCAATCCCTCCCAGCATCAGAGTTTTTTCTAATGAGTCAACTCTTTGTATGAAGTGGCCAAAGTACTGGAGTTTCGGCTCTTGCATCATTCTTTCCAAAGAACACCCAGGGCTGATCTTTAGGATGGACTGGTTGGATCTCCTTGCAGTCCAAGGGACTCTCAAGAGTCTTCTCCAACACCACAGTTCAAAAATCATCAGGTGGTCTGGTATTCCCATTTCTTTCAGAATTTTCCACAGTTCATTGTGATCCACATAGTCAAAGGCTTTGGCATGGTCAGTAAAGCAGAAATAGATGTTTTTCTGGAACTCTCTTGCATTTTCCATGATCCAGCGGATGTTGGCAATTTGATCTCTGGTTCCTCTGCCTTTTCTAAATCCAGCTTGAACATCTGGAAGTTCACGGTCCACGTATTGCTGAAGCCTGGCTTGGAGGATTTTGAGATTACTAGCGTGTGAGGTGAGTGCCATTGTGCTGCAGTTGGAGCATTCTTTGGCATTGCCTTTCTTTGGGATTGGAATGAAAACCGACTTTTTCCAGTTCTGTGGCCACTGCTGAGTTTTCCAAATTTGCTGGCAAATTGAGTACAGCGTCATCTTTCAGGATTTGAAATAGCTCAACTGGAATTCCATCACCTCCATTAGCTTTGTTCTTACTGATGCTTTCTAAGGCCCACTTGACTTCACATTCTGCTACCATTAGGAGAAAGTTTATTCCATGACCACACATGTATTTGTTTCTAATTTGACTCTTCCTGTCATAAGTGTGTACAAGTGTGTGCTTTTATGTGTGTGTTTGTCTTAGATTCTGCTTGACTACAGTTCAGTTGAGGGAGTATCTATGTTTCCTATTGATATTTGACTATATCCTTTCCATTTTTGTGACTTCTGAGGTGGGGGGTGCAGGTTGCAATATATCTTATTGTTTATTTGCTAAGTCGTGTCTGACTCTCTTGTGACCCTATAGACTATAGCCTACCAAGCTCCTCTGTCTGTGGGATTTCCAAGCAAGAAGACTGGAGTGGGGTGCCATTTCCTTCTCCAGGAGATCCTTCTGACCCAGGGATTGAATCCAGTCCTCTTGCAGTTCCTACATTGGCAGGTAGATTCTTTACCACTGCAACACTAGGGAAGCAGTATATCTAGAAAGTATCACATGCTAAATTTGTTTTCCTTCCAAATCTTTAAAATATAAAACAACAGACCCAAATCTTATTTTCTGGCTAGCTTATTGCTGCAGGAAATAGATGTTATAAAACTGACTTGCTGAATTTTCCACCCTCCCAGCCTCCACCTCACTTCACACCCATGATCTTCAATTAAGGGGTGTATTGTGGAACTTCTCTGGTCGTCCAGTGGTTAAGACGTCAGCTTCCAGTACAGAGGGGTGCGGTCTCCATCGTTGGTCAGGGAGTTAAGATCCCACATGACTCCTGGACAAAAAAACCAAAACATAAAACAGAAGCAATATTGTAACAATTCAATAAAGACTTGAAGAGTGTGTATTGTGAAATTCAGTTCAGTTGCTCAGTCATGTCAGACTCTTTGTGACCCCAAGAACTGCAGCACACAAGGCTTCCCTGTCTATCACCAACTCCAAGAAATTACTCAATCTCATGTCCATTGAGTCAGTGATGCCATCCAACCATCTCATCCTCTGTCGTCCCCTTCTCCTCCTGCCTTCAATCTTTCCCAGCATCAGGGTCTTTTCAAATGAGTCAGTTCTTAGCATCAAGTGGCCAAAGTATCGGAGTTTCAGCTTCAGCATTAGTCCTTCCAATGAATATTCAGGACTGATTTCCTTCAGGATGAACTGGTTGGATCTCCTTGCAGTTCAAGAGACTCTCAAGAGTCTTCAACACTGCAGTTCAAAAGCATCAATTCTTTGGCGCTCAGCTTTCTTTATAGTCCAACTCTCACATCCATACATGACTACTGGAAAAACCATAGCCTTGACTAGACAGACCTTTGTTGGAAAAGTACTGTCTCTGCTTTTTATTATGCTGTCTAGGTTGGTCATAGCTTTTCTTCCAAGGAGCAAGCGTCTTTTAATTTCATGGCTGTCACCATCTGCATTGATTTTGGAGTTCCCCCAAAATTGTCTCTCACTGTTTCCGTTGTTTCTCCATCTATTTGCCATGGAGTTATGGGACCAGATGCCATGATCTTAGCTTTCTAACTGTTGAGTTTTAAGCCAATTTTTCCCCTCTGCTCTTTCACTTTCTTCAAGAGGCTCTTTAGTTCTTCACCTTCTGCCGTAAGGGTGGTGTCATCTGCATATCTGAGGTTATTGATATTTCTCCCAGCAATCTTGATTCCACCTTGTGCTTCTTCCAGCCCAGCATTTCTCATGATGTACTCTGCATATAAGTTAAATAAGCAGGGTGACAATATACAGCCTTGATGTACTCCTTTCCCAATTTGGAACCAGTCTGTTGTTCCATATACAGTTCCAACTGTTGCTTCTTGACCTGCATGCAGATTTCTCAGGAGACAGGTCAAGTGGTGTGGTATTCCCATCTCTTTTAGAATTTTCCACAGTTTGTTGTGATCCACACAGTCAAAGGCTTTTGTGTAGTCAATAAAGCAGAAGTAGACATTTTTCTGAAATTCTCTTGCTCTTTGATGATCTATCTGATGGCTGTTAGCAATTTGATCTCTGATTGCTCTGCCTTTTCTAAAACCAGCTTGAACATCTGGAAGTTCATGGTTCATGTACTGTTGAAGCCTGTCCTGGAGAATTTTGAGCATTACTTTGCTAGCATGTTAAATGAGTGCAATTGTGCAATAGTTTGAGCATTCTTTGGCCTTTCTTCTCTTTGGGATTGGAATGAAAACTGATCTTTTTCAGTAATGTGAAATTACTCTACCTCATTTCTGCCTCATTATCTGGGGGAAAGGAACCAATGAGGAGGTACACTGTGTCTATAGAGCTCAATTAATTAGTAGTTTTCAATAAATGCTAATTAATGAAAAATCCAGGATTCTCTACTTAGGTATTCATTTATTGATGCATTCTAAAAACAGGTATTGAATATCTGTGTTATTTAGGTATCACATATGTAAAACCATGTTTATGGAGTATGGCTATTGAAAATTCATTGCAACATGTTCATCCTAGAGTTATTTGGCATACAGCACAGTAAACACTGGAAAAGACCCTGATACTGCAAAACATGGAGGGCAGGAGGAGAGGGAGGCAACAGAGGATGAGATGGTTGGATGGCATCATCGACTCAGTGGACATGAGTTTGAGCAAACTCTGGGAGACAGGGAAGCCTGGCATGCTACAATCCACAGCATCACAAAGACTTGGACTTGACTGAATGACTGAACAACAACTATAGTAAACGTAATTTCAGGTAGTTTCTAATATAGTAAAAAATACAGGAATTAGTATACAGAAGTACAAATATAGAATGCAGTAAATATAGAATCCATGTGTATAGTAACAAGCAACATTTTCTTATTCAACAATTTTCTGATACATATAGAATATTGATGTGATTGCTGTCAAATCTAACATTTATAGATGTCAGAAACTGGAAATAATTTACCCTGTACTTTTATTTTCCTCTGTTATGCTTTTATTCCTTTGTCTTGCAGCATTTAGAGTATTTCGTTGTTTCTTTCATTCCAGGTTTTTTTGTATGCATATCTGTCTCTTGACAACTACTGTTTGACTTCTGAGTACATAGATACACACCCTGTTCAGACTCTTGTGGATATTTCAGCGTGAAAATAGTGAAGATAGCTGGTGATGTGTGAAATGCTGCCACAGTATTGATTTTCCTGCCACACAAACAAGAACAAACTGAATTACTGCCATCATCCGAGCCTTTTAATAATTATGGGAAAAGGCCAAGGTTAAGCTGAAAGGTGAATTGTATTTGGAATGTAATATGACATATGGATTTTTTGGAAAGGATGGAGGTTGAAGATGGAGAGCTTGTGAACTTTGCCCTGTTACATAGTATGCATTTGTTTGACCAAGATTAAAAATCTGCTGTAATAGGCAGACATGTCCCCTTCAGATAATATAGTTATTATTTAACTGTAGATAAGGTGGTTGAAAAAATTGTTACCTAAAAACAAAACAGTCTCATAGTTAGTGATTGATACATATCACTGACAAAATGATGTAAGTTTACTGATTTTAAGATACCAAACAAAACAGTGAGAAAATAATATTTCATCCTTAGTACTAGAAGCTCTGGCTTGTAGGCTTCTAAATTTCAAATTAAAACTGGTTTCCTGCTTTGGAGTTTTCTCAGAATTGTTTTCTTTTAGTTTTCAGAAACCTGCGTTCTTCAAATGTAAACATTCCATTTGCTTTCAAGTGATTAAAAAATCTTGAGTTTAATATGTGGGTATATGACATCTGAGATAATATTCAAATCATGGTTTCTGTTAATCATCAAAATGTTGAACTCAATCAAGTATCTTTTGTTTTCCTCTAAATAAACATTTTCCCATGGTTTCACATTTTAGTCACTTGCTTTAGAATGATGTAAAAATATAATCTTGTGAACTCTGTGGTCCTAGTTAGTAATATTTAAGATAGAAAACTTGTTAGGCAATAATTTCTCCTTTTAAAAAATCTTTATGAGACACTGATGTATAGAACAGTCTTTTGGACTCTGTGGGAGAGGGAGAGGGTGAGATGATTTGGGAGAATGGCATTGAAATATGTATAATATCATATATTCAACGAGTCACCAGTCCAGGTTTGATGCACGATACTGGATGCTTGGGGCTGGTGCACTGGGATGACCCGGAGGGATGGTATGGGGAGGGAGGAGGGAGGAGGATTCAGGATGGGGAACATGTGTATGCCTGTGGCAGATTCATTTCAATATATGGCAGAACCAGTACAATATTGTAAAGTTTAAAAATAAAATAAAATTAAATTAAAAAAAAATAAAAACAAAAAAACCACATCAGCTTAAAAACTAAAAAAAAAAGAAAATCTTTATGAGCTGTGGTTATGTTCCATCTCACACATCTCAGCACTTGATTACATTCTTCCATTTAATTTTTTTGTTTTATATTGAATGTTTTATCTCATATATAATGGTAAACTTATTCAAGGCAAGCAACGTAGAAAACCCTCAGAATTATCACCTTTTCTGAGGCTAACGTGCCATAGTATAAATGGTGTCATGCTGTGAAAAAATAAGAAACAAAATGAAAGAATTCTAAATCCAGCAATGTTAAAAGTCCACATGGCCCTGATTGTAGAGATGGTCCAGTCTTCTAGTGCTGGACAGTATTGGCCAGGACCTATGGGAAACACTGCCAGGAGCAGACAGTGATGAAAGAAGAGAAGGGGACAGAGATAAGAGCAGAATGATTATTGGTAGTAACGAGGAACAGGGAGAAGGGCATGAATGATAGTAATTTTTCACATGAATGAGTCAGAAATGCACTACATAAGTCAGGTGTTTAATTATTGCCTCTAGGTGGAAGATTATAACAATCTAATACTCTTGCAGGATTAGGCATATAATGAAATATTGATTTACATTTTCTATACCAGCCCTGTCCAGTAGAAATATAACACAAGCTGAATATACAATTTTAAGTTTTCTAGTCACTGTATCTCAGTAGTAAAAAGAAACAGAGGAAATATTGTCATCATAGCGTGCATATGACACCACCCTAATGGCAGAAGGTGAAGAGGAACTAAAAAGCCTCTTGATGAAGAGGAAAGAGGAGAGTGAAAAAAGTTGGCTTTTACTCAACATTGAAAAAACTAAGATCATGGTGTCCAGTATCATCACTTCATGCAAACAGATGAGGAAACAATGGAAACAGTGAAAGACTTTATTTCTTGGGCTCCAAAATCACTGCATTTGGTGACAACAGCCATGAAATGAAAAGATGCTTGCTCCTTGGAAGAATTGCTATGACAAACCTAGACAGCATATGAAAAAGCAGACACAAATCACTTTGCTGACAAAGATGCATATAGTCAAAGCTATGGTGTTTCCAGTAGTCATGTACAGATATGAGAGCTGAACCATAAAGAAGGCTGAGTGGGAGGAACAAGGTAGCAGAGGAGTAGGTTGACGTGGAATACATCTCTCTCCATGGATACAACAGGATTACATGTTCAGACACAGAAGTGCACACAGAACACCAGCTGAGAGCTGACAGGAGTACGTTGCCAGCCAAAAAGAATATATAGACCCACTCAAAACTCAAGATCAAGTCCTCAGCTTTTGAGTGGGAGCACTGACTTTAAGACCCTAGACTACCAGCTAACTAACCCTAGGGGGTATCAAATAGTGATAACTCATACAAAGAAAACCACTGTAATACAAGACCTGGCATCACCCAACCACCATTAGCACCCTTTGCAGGACTCCTCATCTAAACAGCAAACAAAAATGCAAACCCAATCATCAGCAGACAGGATTACCACCTCACTCAGCCTTGCCCATCAGAGGAAAAACAAAGTCTCAGCACAAATCTCACCCTATAAGAAGCTTACACAAACCACTGAGCCAAACTCAGAGGGCAGAAACCAAAAGAAAGAAAGAATTCAACTTTGAAGCCTGGAGAAAGGAGACCTCAAACACAATAAAATTAAAAAAAAATAATGAAAAGGCAGATAAATACTACACAAATGAAGGAACAAACTAGAAAACAGAAGTCCAAATAAATGAAGAGGAAATAGGCAAACTACCTGAAAAAAATTCAGAATAATGATAGTAAAGATGATCAAAAACCTTGAAAGCAAAATGGAGAAAGTGCAAGAATCAATTAACAGAGACCTAGATGAATTAAAGAATAAACTTGCAGAGACAAACAACACAATTACTGAAATTAAAAATACTCTAGAAGGAATCAAAAGCAGAATATCTGAAGCAGAAGAATGAATCACTGAGCTGAAAGATAAAATAGAGGAAATAACATCTGAAGAATAAAGCAGAAAGAATGAAAAGAACTGAGGGTAGTCTCAGAGACCTCTGGGACAATATCAAGTGCACCAGCGTTTGAATTATAGGGGTCCCAGAAGAAGAAGAGAAAAAGAAAGGGTATGAGAAGTTTTTTGAAGAGATTATAGTTGAAAATTTCCCCAACATGGAATGGAAAATAGTCAATCAATTCCAAGAGGCACAAAGAGTTCCTCACAGGATAAACCGAAGGACAAACAGGCCAAGACGCATACTAATTAAACTAAGACTAAACACAAAGAAGGAATATTAAAAGCAGCAAGGGAGAAGCAACAAGTAACATACAAAGGAAATCCCATACACTTAATAGCTGATCTTTCAGCAGAAATTCTGCAGGCCAGAAGGGAGTGGTAGGATATATTTAAAATACTGAAAGGAAAAAATCTACAACCAAAATAACTGTACCCATCAAGGATCTCACTCAAAATTGATGGAGAAATCAAAAGCTTTTCAGACAAGCAAAAGTTTACAGAATTCAGTACCACCAAACCAGCTTTGTAGCAGGCAATGGCAACCCACTCCAGTACTCTTGCCCGGAGAATCCCAGGGACAGAGGAGCCTAGTGGGCTGCCATCTATGGGGTCGCACAGAGTCAGACACGACTGAAGCGACTTAGCAGCAGCAGCAGCAGCAAACCAGCTTTACAACAAATGTTAAATGGACTTATATAATCAAGAAGTACAAGAGAAGAAAAACGATCTACAAAATCAACCCCACAATTAAGAACATGGCAGTAGGAACATATATTATCAATAATTACTTTAAATGTAAAAGGATTAAATGAGCCAGTCAAAAGACATAGACTGGCTGAATGAACACTAAAATAAGACCCATATATGTGCTGTCTACAAGAAACTCACTTCAGACATCAAGACACATAAAGACTGAAAGTGAGAGGATGGAAAAATATATCCCATGCAAATGTGAAGCAAAATAAAGCTGGAATAGCAATCCTCATATCAGACAAAATAGACCTTAATGTAAAGAATATTACAAGCAATAATGATCAAGGGATCAATCCAAGAGGAAGGCATAACAATTGTAAATATCTATGCACTCAACATAGGAGCACCTCAATGCATAAGACAATCACTAACAGACATAAAAGGAGAAATTGACAGTAACACAATAGTAGTAGGAGACTTTAACACCCTACTCACACCAATGAACAGATCATCAAAACAGAAAATTAATAAAGAAACAAGTCTTAAATGATACATTAGATGAGATGGATCTCATTAATATCTTCAGGACATTCCATCAAAATGCAGAAGAATACACCTTCTCTAGTGCACATGGAACATTCTCCAGGATAGACCACATCTTGGGCCACAAATCAAACCTCAGTAAACTTAAGAAAATTGAAATCGTATGAAGAATCTTCTCTGACCACAATGCTATGAGACTAGATATCAATTACAAAAACAAACAAACAAAAACAAAAACTGTAAGAAACACAAACACATGGAGATTAAACAATACATTTCTAAAAAACCAATAGGTTACTGAAGAAATCAAAAGGGAAATCAAAAAATTTCTAGAAACAAATGATAATGAAAACACAACTCAAAACCTATGGGATGCAGCAAATGCAGTTCTAAGAGGGAAGTTTAGAGCAAGACAATCCTACTTCAAGAAATAAGAAAAACATCGAATAGACTGCCTAACTTTACACCTAAAATAACTGGAAACGGAAGAACCCCAAAACCCCAAAATTAGAAGAAGGAAAGAAGTAATAAAGATCTGAGCAGAAATAAATGAAAAAGAAATAAAAGAAACAATAGTAAAGATTAATAAAACTAAAAGCTGGTTCTTTGAGAAGATAAGCCAAATTGACAATCCTTTAGCCAGACTCATCAAGAAAAAAAGAGAGAAGAATCAAATTAACAAAATTAGAAATGAAAGAGGAGAGGTTTACAACAGACAATGCAGAAATACAAAGGATTATAAGAGACTATTATGAATAACTATATGGCAATAAAATGGACAACCTGGAAGAAATGGATAGATTCTTAGAAAAATTCAATCTTCCAAGACTGAACCAGGAAGAAATAGAAATTATGAACAACCCAGTTATAAGCACTGAAATTGTAGTTGTGATCAAAAAACTCCCCAAAAAACAAAAGCCCAGGATCAGATGTCTTCACAGGAGAATTTTATCAAATATTTAGAGAAGACCTAAGGCCTGTCCTTCTAAAACTCTTTCAAAAAATTGCAGAGGAAGGAACATTTCCAACCTCATTCTGTGAGGCCACCATCCCCCTGATACCAAAACCAGACAAAGGCAACACAAAAAAAGAAAACTCCAGGCCAATATCACTGATGAACATAGATGCAAAAATCCTCAAAAAAATTTTAGCAAACAGAATTCAACAGTACATCAAAAAGCTCATACACTGTGATCAAGTTCCTGGATTTATTCCAGGAATGCAAGGATTCTTCAATACACCATATTAACAAATTGAGAGATAAAAACCATATGATCATCTCGGTAGGTGCAGAAAAAGCCTTTGACAGAATTCACCCATTTATGATGAAAACTCAACAAAAAATGGGAATAGAAGGAACCTACCTCAACATAGTAAAGACCATATATAATAAGCCTGCAGCAAACATTTTTCTCAATGCTGAAAAACTGAAAGCATTCCTCCTAAGATCAGGAATAGACAAGGGTATCCCCTTTCACTACTATTATTCAACATAGTTCTGGAAGTCCTAGGTACAGCAATCAGAGAAGAAAAAAAAATAAAAGGAATCCAGATTGGAGAAGAAGTAAAGCTCTCACTGTTTGCAGATGACATGATCCTGTACAAAGAAAACCCTAAAGATAGTATCAGAAAATAATTAGAGCTAATCAGTGAATTTAGCAAAGTTACAGGATACAAAATAAATACACAGAAATCACTTTCATTTATATATACTAACAATGAAAAATCATAGAAATTAAGGAATCAATCCCATTTACCATTGCAGCAAAAATAATGAAATATCTAAGAATAAACTTACTGAAAGAGACAAAAGAACTATACACAGAAAATTATAAGACACTGATGAAAGAAATCAAAGAAGACATAAACAGATGGAGAGATATTCCATGTTCTTGGGTAGGAAGAATCAATATTGTGAAAATGACTATACTACCAAATGTAATCTACAGATTCAATGCAATCCCTATCAAATTACCTATGGCGTTTTTCACAGAACTAGAACAAAAAATTTCACAAATCATATAGAATCACAAAAGACCCCAAATAGCCAAAGCAGTCATTAGAAAGAAGAATGGAGCTGGAGGAATCAACCTTCCTGACTTCAGATTATACTGCAAAGCTACAGTCATCAAGACAGTATGGTACTGGCACAAAACAGAAATATAGTCCAATGGAATGAGACAGAAAGCCCAAAAATAGACCCATGCACCTATGGGAACCTTATTTTTGACAAAGGAGGCAAGAATATACAATGGGGCAAAGACAGCCTCTTCAATAAACAGTGCTGGGAAAACTGGACAGCTACATGTAAAAGAATGAAATTAGAACACTTCCTAATACCACACACAAAGATAAACTCAAAATGGATTAAGGACCTAAATTTAAGACCAGAAACTATAAAACTCTTAGATGAACGCGTAGGGAGAACACTCAATGACATGAATCAAAGCAAGATCCTCTGTGACCCACCTCCTAAAGGAATGGAAATAAAAACAAAAGTAAACAAGTGGGATCTGATTAAACTTAAAAGCTTTTGCACAACAAAGGAAACTATAAGCAAGGTGAAAAGACAACCCTCAGAATGGGAGAAAATCATAGCAAGTAAAACAACTGAAAAAGGATTAATTTCCAAAATATACAAGCAGCTCATACAACTCAATACCACGAAAACAAACAACCCAATCAAAAAGTGGGGAAAAGACCTAAACAGATGTTTCTCCAAAGACACACAGATGGCTAACAAACACGTGAAAAGATGCTCAACATGGCTTATTATTAGAGAAATGCAGATAAAACCACAATGAAATATCACCTCACACTGGTCAGAATGGCCATCATCAAAAAGTCAACAAACAATAAATGCTGGAGAGGGTGTGGAGAAACGGGAACACTCTTGCACTGTTTGTGGGAAAGTAAGTTGATACAGCCTCTATGGAGGGTAGGATGGAGATTCCTTAAAAAACCAGGAATAAGACCACCATATGACCCAGCCATCCCACTCCTAGGCATATACTCCGAGGAAACCGAAGTTGAAAAAGACACATGCATCCCACTGTTCATTGCAGCACTATTTACAATAGCTAGAACATGGAAGCAACCTAGATGTCCACTGACAGATGAATGGATAAAGAAGTGTTGGTACATATACACTGAAATATGGCTGAAATATTACTCAGCCATAAAAAGGAACACGTTTGAGTCAGTTCTGATGGGGTGGATGAATCCAGAACCTATTATACAGAGTAAAGTGAGTCAGAAAGAGAAAGATAAATATCATATTCTAATGCACATATACAGAATCTAGAAAAATGGTTCTGAAGAATTTATTTACAGGGCAGCAAGGGAGAAACAATCATAGAGACATGGGGAGAGGGGAGGAGAAGGTGAGATGTATGGAAAGAGTAACATGGAAACTTACATTGTCATATGTAAAGTAGATAGCCAATGGGAATTTTCTGTATGTCTTAGGAAACTCAAACAGGGGCTCTGTATCAACCTAGAGGGGTGAGATAGGGAGGGAGATGGGAGGGAGGTTCAACAGGGAGGGGATATATGTATACCTATGGCTGATTCATGTTGAGGTTTGACAGAAAACAAAATTATAAAGCAATTATTCTTCAAAAAAAATTAAAGAAGGCTGAGCACTGAAGAATTGATGATTTCAAATTGTGGTGTTGGAGAAGACTCTGGAGAGGCCCTTGGATTGCAAGGACATCAAACCAGTCAATCCTAAAAGAAATCAGTCCTGAATATTCATTGAAAGGACAGATGCTGAAGCTGAAGCTGCAATACTTTGGGCCACTTGATGTGAAGAGCTGGCTCATTGGAAAAGACCTTGATGCTGAGAAAGATTAAGGGAAGGAGGAAGTGGGGATGACAGAGGATGAGATAGTTGGATGGCATCACTGACTCAATGGACAAACTCCAGGAGGTAGTGGACAGGGAATCAGGCATGCTGCAGTCCATGGGGTCCCAAAAGGTTGGACACAACTGAACAACAGTAGAATTTAATTTTATTTCATCCTATGATCAACTGAAAATTTAGTGAGCATCATATATGTGTGTGCGTATGTGTGTGTATACAAACACATACATGTGTGTGTAGGTAGTAAATTTTAGAAATCTGATTTAGACTCGTAGTCACATTTCCATTGCTTAGTAGCCAGTAGTGACTGTATAGGGTAGTGAAGTTAGGGATTTTTTAAATAAATAAAAAGTATTATTTCCTGTCTTCTAAAAAGAGAAGCACGCCCAATTTGAGGGCATTTCTCACATCTGTATGTTGCCATTTATCATCTTAGAAGTAGTCTTTCATGCATAGGGTTTAGAAAATTTAGCAAGATATTCCTAGTGTTATTAAAGTTGCACTGTGTCCTTGGGATCTTACTCTGGCTATGAATGATGAGGGAAGCCCAGGAGACCCGAGAATATTGTTAAAATTCTGTGTTTGTGCAGATATATGATATGTAAATGCACATGTTCTCATGTACTTTTCTGGGAGAAGACTCTGTGCCCGTTTTTTTCTTTTTGTGCCACTGTAATTTTTAATTGAAGGATATTTTCTTTACAGAATTTTGTTGTTTTCTGTCATATATTAACAAGAATCAGCCATAGGTACGATTGTGTGCCTTTTATTTAATTCTCCAAGGGGTCATGACATCTGTACCCCGTCCCCCAAGTAGAGTAAAAATGTTGTCAGTGTTTATTTCCTTTATGTGAAGAGCCCCCATATTAAAAAAAAGTTGGTGAAGTGAAAATACCAAGTGTAGTTAAAATTGCTAAAAAGCCTAATATGTTGGTTCAAATACACATTATAGCAAATGCCTAATTAGGAATCTGTGTTTCGTACGTACAGTATGAATTAAATTACGAGATTCTATAATAATGTATTCATTATCAAAACATGACAAGTCATTGTTTAATCCTTTAGGTTTTTAATGAAGTATTTGCAGAACTTGGAAATGACACATTAATTAACATAACTTGTCTGGGGGCTCCACAGTCTTATTCTTCAATGACACATTTCTGGCAAGTTTACCTATTCAAAGAGTGTGGTGAGAATAACTTCAGTTTATCCAGGAAGCTTTATTTCTAGTGCAGCTTATACTATAGGATTTTTAAATCTCACATTTACATGGGGGAAAAAAATGGAATTCTCTAGTTCAGTGATCTATACCCTAAATCTATGTTATTTTGTTTTCCATGAGATATTTTCCTTGTTTAAAGAGATCAAAATTATATTTCCACTTTGATGTATTTTAGGATGAGAAGAAGTCTGTGTTCCATATTTGTTTATAAGAGGTATCAGGTGGTGAAATCTTATTTCCTTTTTCTAAATAAATCTCCATTTAAAAATGCACTTGAAATGCAGAGACTGGAAAACATTTTTTAGCAATTTGTAATTATTAATTGATTACCAGTGTATTATACAAACTCCCTAGTGACTTGGCTGGAGACAACTGTAATATATCCCAGTATTAACATAAATTAATCATGAAAGAAAATAGGAGTTATGTGAAGAGCTGAAAATAAGATTAGAGGTGACATTCCCTCTAGAAAATAACAAAACAAGAACAAAGGCTTTAGGGAGAATAGAATTGGATCATCTCACAGACAAGTAGAGATGAAAAGCAGATCTCAAAGGGTTGATAACATGAGCGGCTGGGTGAGGTGAGGTCCAGGTTTATGTACAGGCAGCACAGGAGATAAGAGGAGAGTGAAAAACTCATTGGTGGGTCAGAAGGTGAAAGTCAAATCTAATACAAAGCCATTTGGAAAGGATTAAAATGTAGTTAGTAAAGATAATTGTCATGGAGAAGACAGGGGGAAATTATATGGAATGAAAAAGAGAAAATCCAAGAAATGGGTACTCAGTGCAGCCTGGCAAAGCTGGTGCTCCTGAAGCCAGGCTCCATCATGACCTTGATGGAGTTCTCACTGTGTGGCTTGGGTCTCCCAGTCTTCTCTGAGGAACTGAAGCTGACGTCTCGGTTGTGATGACAAGAAATGGACTTGAAGGAGTATTTGTGTCTTAGCCTGTTTGGGCTACAGACTGTGGGGTTTAGAAACCATAGAACTTTATTCCACTTGGTTCTGGAGTCTGGGAAGTCTAAGACCAAGGTTCCAGCAGATTCCGTGGCTGCTTCATGAATCATGCCATCACCCCCTGTGTCCCTGAGTGGCAAAAGGCGAGAGAGCGCTCTTGGGTCTCTTTTTAAAAAAAGTTTACATAACTTTATTTGTTTGGGCTATGCTGGCCCTTGCTGCGTGGGTGCTCTCAGTTGCCATGAGTGCGGCTGGCCTGTAACCAGCACGTGGGCTCCTCATTGCAGTAGCTTCTTTTGCTGTGCAGCACAGGCTCTAGGTTGGGCCTCAGTAGTTGTGGGCGTGCGGGCTCCTCGGCTGGGGCTCCCAAGCTCTAGAGCACAGGCTCAGTCGTTGTGGTGTGCAGGCGGGGGCTTAGTTGCTCCGCCGTATGTGGGATCTTCTTGAATCAGGGATCAAACCTGTGTCTCCTGCACTGGCAGAAAGATTCTTAAGCCCTTAGCCACCAGGGAAGCCTGTCTGGTCTCTCTTGTCAGGACACTAGCCCTGTGCAGAGGACTCTTCCTTTAGCACCTAATCACCTCCCAAAGGCGCTTACCTTCTAGTATCACATTGGGAATATGGTTTCAACATATGAATTAGTGGGGGACACAAACATTCAGTTTATAGCAATTTGCACCTATAATCCTATTCAAGGGGCTGACTTTGAAAATCACATTGAACACAGGGACACGCTGTTTTGTGCTGGTCTCATCCTATCAGTAACCAGCGTTGTAGTTGGACCAGCCCCTGTGGTTCTTACTATGATTGTGAGATGCCCTCCTGATGGTTAGAACACAAAAATATGATAAAAATAGATTTGTTGCTTAAAAGACTGATAAAACTACAATGCACAGTTTGGGGAGGGAGCAAGCTGCAGGGGCTGTTGTTCTGCTTTTATTGGGGTGGAGGGTGGGGGCCTAGGATTTCTAGGGCTCATTATTTGTTGGTGAATTTAAAGCATAGAGCAGAAATGTAAAGAGTGGTAAGAGGAAAAAAGCAAATAGTCCAAATCAGTTGTTGAAATCAGCCAAGATGTCTAAAACAAAGGAGCCTGCTATGGGGAGACGGCCTGGCTCTTTATCTAGTCTAGTGGCTGGCAATATGTTTCTGTAAGATAGCCAGTTTTGGAGTGCATGCCTCCTTGAAATGAAAGCCTGGGCAATCAAAGCTTAAGTCAGGCACTTGTATTACAGAAAAGAAAAAAAAAAAAAAAACAAGCATCTGTGAGCCCTTATACTACACAGACACACACACACACAGGGGAGTGTACAAATACTAAGATCTTCTCGGGCTGAATGGATTTGAAGTACGTAACAATGGCGGTGCTGCTACATTGGAATTTGCAGGTTTCAAAGAAGTCCAGGAGCCGATGTGGCAGGGCCTTTCCTGTAGCTCTTGTGGATCATTAGTTTGTGGAATGTGGGTTATGGAGAGGAACTTAGCTTTGAGGTGGGCATAATTATTAAGGGGATGGGGTTAATAAGTATGATACCATCACAGTATCTCTCCTGCTGACTCCTCTTTGTATGGTGTGTGTGTGTGTGTGTGTGTGTGTGAAGTAAATAATGTCTTGGAAAGGGAAGTGGGGAGCTACGTATGAAATAAGGCAATACTTAGATGGACAGTCTGTGTGGGTATTGATACATTAGGAGTTTAGTAGTTGGGACTCTCATTTTTATAGAAAATATTGTAATAGAGTACAGCCAGAAAAGTCTGAATCGAGACAGTTCCTGCAGGAAAGGAAAGTGGTGCTTTTGGGGCAGGCAGAAGGGAAGGCTACTGTCAAAAGCCCTAACAATATTGCACTTGCCTTCTCCCTGCCCCTCAAACACTCGTTTGCTTCCTTCTGATAAAAGAATCCATCGGGGATCTGGTACTTTCTTCTGAAACTCC